>NC_047129.1:10540366-10877033 GCF_009829125.3 Periophthalmus magnuspinnatus | reverse complement strand
GCACTGATGGACACCCTTGTGCTTGAACATCAACAGTTTGTTATGGACAAACTGTGACTAGCACAGAAGTCCAATAACACCACTTGGGTTCAGATCAGGGAGGCCAGTCTTCTCAATCTCCTGTCCCCAGATGTCACTGTCATTGCCAATGTGAGTGTTGAAGTTCCCCACTCGAACAACAGAGTCCCCGGTCGATGCACTGTCTAGTACCCCTTCCAGGGACTCCAAGAAGGGTGGGGAGCCTGCACTGTTTGGCCTATAGGCCAACATAACAGTGAAAAACCAGTCCTCAAAGGCGCAGAGACATGACCCTCTCGTTCAATGGGGTGAGCTCAAAAACGTGGCAGCTGAGCTGTGGGGCAATAAACAAGTCTGCATCAGCTTGCTGTCTCTTCCCATGGGCAACACCAGAGAAGTGAAAAGTCCAGTCCCTCTCAAGGAGTTGGGTTCCAGAGTCAAAGCTGTGTCTAGTTGGTAATGCTCAACCTCCTACTTAAGCTCATGCTTCCCCCCCTAGAGCCAGTTTAGGTGTCTGAAGATCCAGTCGTAGAGGCCTCCATCTTCAACTGCCGCCCAAATGTGTCTGCACCGGCCCCTTACAAATCCTCCTGCAGGTGGTGGGCCCATGGGAGGACGGTCCCATTTCAAGCCAATGCAACGGGCCTTCTAAAACTCACCACAAGGGGCTTCTGAAACGCTGTTAGTCTGATTATTGATTATTATTGATTATTGATATTCCATAAGCTGTCAATCTTTACAAAGATTCAATCAAGCTTCAGCTCATGTTTTCTATAACATTCTCTGCAAGCATCTAAGAGAAAATTCATTGAGAATAACAATCTCTTTTGCAAAAATGCACACCACTACAAACAAGGTGCATGATTTAACCTGTCAACACTATTTACACATATGTGTATTTGTGTTTTCACCCACTCCAGAGAGAGTATAACAATTACTCATCATGAAAATATTACGAAACTAATTTTGCAAAACAGAAAAAAAGCTTTCGAAATGTGTTAGTTGAGGTTCCTGTAGGACGAAATGACAAACATCAAATATATAAGATACAATCATTTTAATGTTGTGAACATGGGCTGTTAGGTAGATTTCTCAATTGGGACAATAATGTGTATGTTAGCCTTAACAAGTACCATATTGCATATTCAATTTACCATTGGACGTATAATGTAAAATGTGTAATCTAGTGACTTCAACAAGGAAGTCACTAGGAGACTGAAACAAAAGCTGTGCACTAACCTTTGACTGATTTGACTAAAGCTGAAAATAAAACACCCTCTACAGTCAATCATAAGTTAACAGAACATCTGTTGTACAGCTTACTTTCAATCTTACAATCTCTTTTGTAAATAATTGGTTTCAGCTTCCAGAACCTATTTCCAGATCCAGTTTGTGTTGCATAATATGGACTTATATCCATCTGTTTGTTCTGTGAGTACAGCTCTCTGCTTCTCTCCCTGTGCAGTTAATTGCACGCAGCCCGCAGCAACTTCATCCCAGACAATGATGTTTACATTTATGTAATTGTTGCAACTACTCAGTGTAGCAGGACTTTCTCGACTTGACTTCAGTTTAATCAGATCAAATACATACAAAACAGAATCAAACAGAAAGGGGATTGTCAAAGCATACACTCTGTCAAGTTATAACTGCTTGAAGCATGCACAATAAACACATATTTTACCCTACAATTATAGCTACACAGTAAACATATTTCTTTATTCCTCTAGTTACTTCCAGCTCTACTTAATCCTTAGTTGCAGTTTGTCTTATGTTATCAACTGTGTGTCAGGGTGCAAGTAATGGGGCCCTACCTTTGCACCCCGCTGAGCGCAGAGCTGCTGACCCTTCACACACAAGAATGCACATGATGGAGATACACTTCTCCCACACTCTCCTCGCTTCACCTCTATTCCCCATTCCCTTCCTATTCTCCATAACCTCCCCACTGCTCCAAAACACAGTGAAAGTCACACAGGAGGCAGATAGGAGGAACTGAGAGGTCATTTGGATGACAAATAGTCAGATTCACAGGAAACTCCGGGAACATTCTTTCTCAAATTATGCTATTAGCTTTTAGGGGAGTGAGGATGGACGGAGGGAGAAGGAACTGGGTTTTAGTTCTAAATATTAGTGCACATAATATAATAATTATGCACATAGTTTTATTGAGATGAATGTTCTACTTTAGAATTGCTACATTATCTGCGCATTTGACAGTGAGATTAGAACTGTGTTGCAAATTACTTGACTACTTTACATTTAAACATTTGCTTTTCTCCCAAACAGCATTTTTAAAATTTAATACAATTGATTCATTAGAGAAAACCATCACTTCCTTGTCAATATTTGTGGAGGGTAGGAATAAGGTGAGACGAAGCCAACAGAAAGAGAAAGGATCTTGTAGCCATTAGCCCCCTGTTCTTAAGCGGAATGTGGTGCCCTGGCATTTAAACGTTTGCAATGATTTATCTGTGCTGGCGTCCCCTCGCTGTCCCGATAAATACTGGACTCTCACAGCCAGGAAAAGGCCCTAAGCCTGAGGAGACAGAGGGCCGAAGCTCCCCCTGCACCTGTTCCTGCGGCGGGGAAACCCAAGCCTGTAATTATGTGTGAAAGGGCCTCTGCTGGATAGCCAGTGTGATAGTGTCAAGCCGCTAATGTTTTGAATGGCAGCACCAGTGATCCTATGAGCGCAGGGGTGAACTGTCACAGGGTCTGTCTACATGTGGTGTCACACAGCAGGCAGCTAATGGTACGAAGAGTGTCTGTGCCTCACAGTACTAAGTATGAATCCTAGTGTGGAATGTTGTTGTATTGTTGCATTTGTATCTGATAATAAAGTAGCCTGCCTTTTATTCATTTTACTTTTTTATTTGTACTACAAATAAATGTGTATATGTAATGTATATATTGTCTAGTAAGATGTTAATAATTCAAATAGTATAGCACCACTAAAGGCAAAAGAAGATCCTACATATAGTGGCTCAGGGAGAGAAATAATAAGAGAAATAGTGGAGTGTAGTAGTCTACCTTTCCCATGTGACAGCAGGGAAAAACTACAAATGCGTTGACTCAGCCTATACAGGAAACCACGAAAAGCTAACATTTATCTCCACAAAATGATGGCTAGCTTTATCTCCACCTGCCAAGTAGCAAGAGAACGGTGGAGCACAGTCGTCTGACCAAATAACCATGATTTCTACTTCCACCACTAACTGTAAAAGCTGTGTGTGAGTGTGTGTGTAAGAGAAGCAGTGTGAGTCATGACCAGACTGCAGGTGATTGGTCAGGAAGTAGTCATGTTATTATCTCTAATTGAGGGGTAATTGTGGAGCCCAGAGTACTGTACGTGTTAGCGTCAATGTGTAAGTGTATCTTTCGATGTGTCTGTGTTTGTGTTTAGGTGTATCCAGAGTGGAAAATTACATCTACCGTTTAGGCTTGCTGTGATTAAAAACAAAACTGAGTAAACAGAGGGCTTTGGTGGGCAGCACTGGGGCCACTCACATGCTAGTCCTTTATAGCATATTTAAATGCTTCTGACAAAGGCAGCAAAAAGTGGACGGCTTTCTCTGCTCCTTTATACTACCTTTCTTAATTTTCATAAAGTCATAAATGATTCAAGGAAAACCTCTCTAATTGGGTATAAAATTTTACTTTTTCCAATACAGTATTCAGAACAATATTATTTTCATTGGCAGCCGATGGATTGACTTTCCTTTAGTTGCTCTGTGCCCCTCTACTCCCCTGTTCTCACCTACTGAACAGGATCTAATTGAGGGCAAGCATGCAGATAAAAAGCAGCCCACAATGACACTCTGTGTACATGCTTCAGCAGATATAGTGTGTACTGCGGGCCATGATGGGGGTGCACTACTTCTACCCTTATCCAACCCACAACCACCTCCTCTTCCTCTCTCAATCTCTCCAGCACCATTAAAATGCCATGCTGCTCTCTCGACCCGTCTACCCGGCACAAGCCTTTGTGTGGCACTGCTAAGAGCTGTGAGTGAGACAGGCTGAGTGAAGGGGGAGCCAAAAAGTATCGCACAGATGAAACAGAGGCCCACCAGCTCCTGTTGTTGACTGGTACCATTGTCTCAGACCTCTGCAAGCACCTCTTAACATCAGCCGATCAGGGGTGCTTCCAAAAGCGCTCCACTTTTCACTCTTTTCTTGCCTCCTTTTAGCCCCAGCACCATGCCCCAACACCTGACCCCACCTTGGGCCCAGCTGTCATTACTGAATAGGAGGCACTCATTCCACCGAGGCAATATGCGTGCAAGAATGTAAAATATAATAAAACTATGCACATACGTAATATGTCACATACTCACAACAAACTCACAACAAAAAAAATATTTGCATTCAGCAAGTCTTCAAAGTGTCCTTTTTGTCTTTTTTTCTTGAAATGTAGGAATTGAGTTCTCTAGTGCTAAACTGAGACCCTGAACTTTCCACAAAACTCTTGATTATTCTGAGGCAGTTATACAAACAACAGCTGGATTCTACTCACCCAACCTAAAATATGCAGGGACTTGCAAATTTCTCTGTATCACGAGTGCCTGTTGTCCACCGGCTCAATTTGACCACTGAGAGCCAGTGATGGTATCATTGTGATGGGACTGGTGGTGATCCCTCAAGGTCTTGTGGATGGGCCCAGGAGAGGGAGCAGAGGGGAAAGAGTTTCTCAGCAGAATTGTTTCGAACTGCTGCCACAATGACCAAATAATCAGAAGAAACGATCAAACAACAACAAAGACATAATCCCTATAACATTAATAAAATAATAAAAGTTGACTACAAAGTATAAAGCACTTTCTAAACGCTCCTTTAAACAATGCTATACTGTACCAGCTGATTAAAACTGGCAAGTTTAACACATCTTTGCTTTTTTTGCTATTGCTTTTACATATGTTCATTCCCGCACCTCACATTCATTGACTTCCTGTCGATGTTTAGTGTCTCTCCAAGGCATTGTGGTATTCAACAGACATCTCCATTCATGGCTCTTTAGACTTACAATATGGCTCAGGGTTCATAGTTCATGTTTTGACCCTGATCTTCTAACTTCTTACTCTTCCTAGGCTCTATGTAATCTCATTTTTAAACACTGTGAAGTTACTCCCCAGTGACATCTGCGCATAGCTACAGTTATGTGGATATTAAAATGACTGACAGAAAAAAAGAAACAGCAATACAAGTTGAAGGGAAACTGAGGGAGTTCTATTGCGCAGTGGCTTCAAATGGCTGAACTTGGCCAGTCTAAGAATGAGATTTCCTCTTTTGCACTAATGTGCTTTGGAGCTCTGGCTCATATATGCACTGTGTGGTTGGCTACTGTGCCTAACTCATGTGGTCGTACAAATGCACTACAAAAAGACTTCACTTCCTGATATCACATAACCAGCCCTCTGCCAACCAGTGCTCGGGACAAACATGATTAGGTAAAGCCACAATTGAAAACTATCCAGTTCTCACTGTCCTTTAGTTTTTTGCACATTTCCATTTTGGCTTTTCTCTGTGCCACCTCTCACTTGTTCCCTGTTCCTCTCAATGCCTCTGTGCCTGTCTCTCCAACATAGAAAAGCCTCACAACAATGAAGCAGCTACGAATCACACTGATTGTTAGAGGTGGACCTAGTGGATGGGAGAGGGCTAATGTAATTGTCCAGGCTCTTGTCACTGTTGATACAGGCCCTTCAGAAGGTGTGGTGATTTAGCTAAAAGCTATCTCTGGGCCAAGTAATTAGACTCGCCATTGAGTGTAGCATTAGCACGTGGTGCTGCTGCCAGTGTGTCTGTTTAAAGAGATGGTAAACGACACTCTGGGTGTTATTCAAACCATTAGCAGGGAGCAAGGTGTTCTGCAGTGAACAAATGAGTGTGAATTTGTGGGGCAAATATTGTGTGCTGCTATGTTTGTGTGTACACTTATCTTCAGAGTATACATTCATGTATGGACTGCCTAAGATTGAGGTGAGGTACTGAAACACACTTAACTTGCCTAAACCATTGTGGTTCCTGACTAACACTACGACTTCACGCTCTCCCATTAAATCAATTAGACCCATCCAACACTCTGCACAAAACAGACAGGCTGGAGTGTAGCAGGCAATATGCCCCCTGCTCCGCATCCACTTCAGAGGTCTCCTGACAGGCAAGAGCATTAGACTAATGTATGTCAGTTGTTTTTCTAGATAGCTTACTGTCTTCTGTAGAATTAGAAATGGGTTTTTTTTTTGTTTGTTTCAGTCTGTGCTGCTTTATTGAAATAATGAGACATGAGAAGTAGCGCTGTCCAGACACTCAGGAAAAGTTCTCTCTCCCCCGTGTGGCTGTTACCTTATAACTTTTATAAAACACACACATTCTCATCCAATCTCTTTGATCTTTCTTTCTCATCACCATGTTATAAGCTAAACATTTTCTTTGATTTATTTATTAAATCTATATGTAAAAAATAATAATATAGTTACAACAATTGTGGTTTGTTAGTGTCACCTAGCTCTCAAATACTTTTCTGAATTACCTCAAACATATTCCACTTAGTTCTTAAGGATCTGAATGTTTGTTGCTCTGCCATCAGCTCATTAAAACACCTAGTTTAAGTACATTCACATGTTTGACTGTCTCAGATGTCAACAGACCATAAACCAATGACAATCACTTTGTAATTCTAACAGCTATAAAAGAAGACAGCGTGGATAGTGGAGTTAGTTCTACCCCATGAGTGCCCGGATGGCCTCAGGGAGCTTGTGTTTAACTAAGAACCAAGTGGAAAGTCCTAAAACTCCCTAAGAAAAATCATTGCCTTCTTGTCTCCCGCCACCTTCTTTTTCCACCATAGGACCCCGCTCCCCCTCCTCTGCTGCTGTTTTATGGGGACACTGGACTCCCTGACAGTTTGTTTTAAATTTGACCATGCAGATGTTTCCCTGGGTGAATGACTTTTATAGTTTTGAAAAGATTATATCGCTTTCCCTAAGATTGTGTTACTGTATTTAAAACTGACTGGAGATTGGAGTAAGGGGGTTTAGGGGTGAACAAGATGGAGAAGTGGAAAAGGGGATTTGTACAGTGTCAAACTCATGACCCAGGCTTAAACTTTAGTCCTTTGTCACTGTTTGTTCAATCCTAAAGTGAAGTCGACGCTGACGCAGAACAGGTAAACTCAACACAGAAGGGCCCTGACCAGGAGTCCTACCAAGAGCTGACCTCTCGCCCTGCCATACACTAGTCGTAGCCTATATTATTACTTTAGAGGTCAGTGACATATATGTATGAGTTGTATGCCAGTATACCCTGAACAGATAACTCTGAAGCTACTTTTGAAAGCTAAGCTTTTCAAATAGAAGTTGAAAAAATATACAAATAATATTCAAATGAAAGCTAAGACTTTCCTTAAGCTAATAACTTTCCTTAATATCTCACTGCACCACAATGCAAAATGTCACATTAAAAAAGGTTATGAGGCAAGGAGGCTAATCACTCTGCCAATGTGATCTAACAAAAGACAAACAACATTCCATATAGTTATACAAGCATGTAATAATAATAATGCATTAGTCTTGTATAGCGCTTTTCCAGATGCTCTAAGCTGCTTTGTGCATTATTCATTCTCTTCATACCTGAGGGTGTTTAGTGACTATTGTAGTCACAGCTGCCCTGGGGCTATGTGGGTGAAATGTCGTGCCTAGGGACACAATAACAGTTTTTGCCACTAGCGCCCCACTGTGGCACCTGGAATTCCCAGCGATCTCCTATCCAAGTATTAACTAGGCCCTGCCTTGCTTAGCTTCTGAGACCTGACGAGATCAGGCTTTGAAAGGAGGTTTAGCCACACATTTGCTGTATGCTGCATGGAAAATGCACTCACAGGTCTCTGAATCCAACTGCAGCAGACAGTGGACGGGTAGAAGGGTGTGATCCAGGGATCGGCAGCGGCTGCAAAGACAGAGGAAAAAGAGGGTGAGAGTTCACAGCACTAGGATGGGCTTATTGCATTAGACACAGATTCTTTGTAATTTCAAAAGACAACACCAAAGTCCGATTTGAGGATATTACTTTTTGATAGGCAGCTGCTGCTAAGCAAACTGTGCTGAGCGCTGGGTGAGCTTTAGATTTTTATTGTGCATCCACCTGACTGTGGGACCAGATCTGTCAGGCCTACTTTTAGTATTTCAGTAAAAGTTTGAGATTTATAATACAGCAAGAAAAATGCATTCTCTTGCACCAACCATGGTTATTTATGAATAGTTGACACATAAAAGTCATTGCTATATTATATTTTCCTAATGCACTACACTGACCGTGAGGAATGCCATGGGTGTGCACGGTGGAAAGAATCAGGATAGGGAGTAATAAATAATTTTACTATATTCATGTTATATTTTAACACCTGCATTAACCTTGCCCATGAAAAAAAAATCACACAGTACACACTGATTAAGACAATAAGTAAGAAGACAGTGTTATAATAATATGTGTAAGAATTTCTGTTCTTACACATTAAAAAGAAAATAACGGTTTATTTTGAAAATCAATTCCTCCACCACTCTCTAATGAGCAAGACCCATCAGCGGTGACTTCTAATGTTTCCTTGTGAAAATATGCACAAAGCAGCAGTTACTGTAATCGAAAGATTAAAGAAATGGAAGGCAGCCATTAAGTCTGGTCCAAACTGCAGGTCCAGAGGGTTTTAATGAGGGATGAAAAAAAGGAGATGTGGAGATTTTCTTCACAGGTTTGGTCTGTTTGTTTAACAGAAAGCTCTGGTTACATTCATAAACCACAGGCTGCTGCTCGACACTGATGCTGTAATGCATACATTATCGAACTGTATCAGTAATACTCTCCACTGAATGCTGTGTTTTGTCTGCCTTGTCTCAAACCATTATTCTCTGAAAGTGAAAGATCAAAGACATGCAGACTAAAAGTATTTTCTGCTAGAGGTTTAAATACGACTAAAGCTGCTTTTCCAATGAATTAGACACAATATTGCTGCTATTCCTGGATGGGGTTACTTTTAGTTAAGGTTAATCGCCCATCATCTTGTTTGGTTATGGTGCATAAAGCAACATCAAAACACTTTTGTACATGTGTCCTGTATTTAGGTGCCCATGAGAGGAAGTTTGTGATTTTCTTGTTGTGGTGGGCCACCGCTGCAGAGGAAATCCACAGGAATAATGAAGGACAAGACAGTGACAGCATCAGCTGTGGTGGACTGCCTGGCTCCTGACGTCTGACTGACTGCTGTGGTCACAGCTAATTACACTGTGACTAGTGAGTCTGTATAAAAGAATACAGAAAAAAAACACCAGGCACCAGTGGATCTGAGTTGGTCACAAGCCCAGGTAAACGAGGACAAACATATCTCATGCATGCTTTGAATGTGACAATTAGCTGTAGAAAAGCCAAACAGAAAAAGGACAGTAATCTACTATTTTAAAATAGCACACAGTTAACGGATATTATATACATATGTTTTTAAAGAGCAAAATGACATGGTTTTAATCCTTTATAGTTTAAATAATTAGATATCGACACCTTGCATCCAATGCCTGGGATTCACCACTATGTGACATTTGCAGAAAGTAAAAAGTGTAATTCAAAAGTAACTTGCCCTGCTCATTTTCACCTCTCCTTGCTTTTTGCCCCCACTCTAAAAAGCCAGATAGTTTGCACTGATGTACATGTAGAAGCCAACATGATTGTCTTGGACTAGATGAAAGGGCACCTCCACATTGAACTTTGAGTGGCTTCCATCTTTTTATCATGTCCTATTCTGTTTGGTCCCTCTTGGCTCCTCAGAGCAGAGGAAGATGTGAGGGTAGACAAAGAGCCTGCACCTCCACCATCTTCCCTTGCCTTTGTAGCATTTCCCTCCATCACTTTTAGTCACACATGATTATGCCTGACGACGGCCAAACAAGTGTTGCTATTTGCCTGTAATAGCATGACAATCAGGGTCAATCTGTGCCCGGCTCTGAATGTTGTTGTCAGTGCACACCCCTCCACTGTGTTTTACATAAGGTTACCGGCAGACAAGGCCCTTGACTTGCTTCTAGTTTCCTCTGTTTAGACATGTATATTCTTGTGTTGTATAGGCTCTACCTACACAATTTGACAGGATCAATTTCCTGTATAATGTCCTCTTACAATAATGTAGGCTACATCTAAAGCGTAAACAATTGACTGTGCTGTTGCAAAGTGTCTTGTTTTGAATGGCTTTCTCCATAAACAGCAGAGATGAAAATGATGAAAGACCCTCGGGGGGGATGGAGCACAGTGAAAGAAAGACGACACAGAGCTCACACAAGTGTTCTTGTGTCACCTTTAATCTATGGAAATGTATGGAGCCGATGAAGCATAATTACAAGGACTCGTAGCATTTAAATCGTTCGAGAGCAGAGACAGGCACAGTGGTAATCATACGCTGATGATAGGGAGGGAATTAATTTACTCTGCAGAAACACAAATTAAGCGTCTCATGGAGGTACAGCGTACACACACAATAGCATATATAAATATTTTATCTTGGGCGTACTAGGTTAGGAAAGGTTCAGTATCTCCATTTACAAGAGGGTCGGCTGTGTGGAGGGTCACCTCAGCTCACCCCTGGGCTCTTCTCCTGATAGCACCCTCACCTTTAGCTCCTTCACATCCCTCTTCTCCTCAGCACCTCTCCATCTTGGCCCAGCCTCTGCTCTCTCATGCTCTAATGTATTTTTCCCCTCCACTTGAACTCCTGTCGTCTACTCCTCGTCAATCCCTCCTCAATCTTCCAGTTGTTGAGGACAAAAATCCAAATATTCCCCCTAAAGACTAACTTGCATAGCTCGGATGTCTTAATACCCCCTGACACAGACGTATCGCCTGTTGACAGACAGTGTCGAATACACCGTGAAAAACAAGATTCAGCTGACGGAGTTGAAAATGTCACAGTGATTTATAAGTCCAAGTATAAATCAAGTTTGGAGCTGCACAATATTATAGAAACAGCTCACTTTTACTATTGGAAAGTGAGAACCTCTGTTTGGATATTTTGAATATCAGTATATTTAAGAGCATATTATATTGTTTTAGTTTCTTTCCATCCCAACAATAAAATTAAAAGTGCTGTTAAGAACAAACAAAAAAGAGTTTGTGGGTAAAATCTCCCTTGACTTTAGCGCAGTGGTTTCCAAAATGGGCGCCTCAAGGACATGAGTTTTTCCCGAGAACAAGCAAAACTTTACATATTTAAATAAATATACTAATTAGTAATAATCCATTAAATCTTGGTATTTTTTTTTTTTTACAAGTAAATCGAAGAGGAATGCCATTAGTCTACATATTCCTTTGGTGTGGAGTGTAAATGATGAGCCTATTGGGGAGACCCGTGGGATGCTGGGATTGATAGAGGTCCACGCGCTGCAGACAGCAGTGGAAAAGGTCTGAGGGACACCCGTTTGATGTGTGCTGTCCTGTTAAAAGCCTAATAAAAGTCCAGTATTACAATGGACCTACTTGCAATTTATTAAATGAAACGTTTTCATGTTGAGGGATTTTTCCCTTGACAGTATGTAGACCGAGGCTGTGTCAAACTAACCTGATGGCCCAATTACGCCCCGCGCAGAATGAGGACCGTGCACAGGCCTTGATGATCTTATCTTCCTCCTCGTGTGTGATTATCGGCCAGCTGCACTGGGCTGTTCTAGCCTCTCTCTGTAGAGAGATTGTCTCGGGTAGGGGCAGTTTACCAAAGCACGAGCTCCAGAGAGAAACTACGCACCTCTGACCACGTGCGCCTCAGCTGAACCCGCTTTGGCTTCTTCAAGGTTTGTATCTGTCCCCTAACAGCTCACATTATGCAAGATGTTTTGTTTTTTTTGTTTGTTTGTTTGTTTGTTTTTTCCTCTTCTTTTTTTGTTTTTGTTTTTTAAATTTATTTATTTATTTTTTAATTTGTTTTGTTTTTTGTCACGTATAAAACGGGCAGGATTTCAGAGGCCCAAATATTAGGCCTACTCTCTTTAGATTGGGCCTACAGTCTACTGCACTAATTATGATAAATAATATTACATGCTACACATATAATTAATTATGATTAAAATCTTGCCTACGTGAATTATTTTAGTATCATTAAATATTACCTCAAAAATGTCTAATTGGGCAATAACTCATTTATTCAATAGGCCGTCTTTTAAACTCATCTAGAGAAAATCAAACAAAAAATATTTTTAATTCCTCTTTTCATTTGATTACTCTCTTAAGACTACAAATTTTAAGCTCATGCCATGGTCTCTGAGTTCCTCCTTGATCCATCCTCTTCAGAATAGACCAGCTGTCCCTGTGTCACTGTGTCCTTGTTAATCAATAGACCAACAGGCTGCTAATTTATTGTTAATGTTCATTGATTAAGTGTCCCCAAGGAAAGGCCTGTCCCTGTAGACAGGTTATTCCTAATGTAAGTCACATTTCATCAAAACGACACAACAAATTATTATGTAGGCCCTCTGAAATAATACAAAAGTTCGTTCATGATACATTCATAAAAGTTTCATTAACTATCCAGACAGTTTAATTATTAAAATTATGTAAAATAACTGTTTTATGTAACCACAGACAGTTTTTCACAACACACCAATCCACAAGGTTTCATTGCATTAATAAATCAATTGTCTATTCAGTCTCGCTCACAACCTGCTAAGACTTTTAGGACAAAAGAAACATTTAGTGTCTGCTTGTTTGTTCCTGTTCTGGCTCTGTATTTATTCACTCCTGTCACTCATCTTTTTTTCTCTCTCCACCTCCCTCTCCCCTGCGGCTTTTTCTCACACACAGGCGGTGTGATGGAGCAGCAGCACACACAACGATCCGGGTGACCATATGAAACCAATTATGGCAACTCTACAGCCACCCAGAAACTCAGTGACGGATGAGGATGCTGTATTTATAGCGAGGGTAACTGGCAACACTCACACACAACACAAGGAAGTACAAAGACACTTTGGACACACATGAGTTTGTGTTTACACCCAGCGACAGGCCTCTCACACACGCACAAGCAAAAACACAGCCGGCCCCACTAGCCACATGAGGTGTACAGTCCTGGTGTGTCCTCCCAACACTGTACGAATCAAAGTCCTTAGTCATGGGAAGACAGATCCGGCTTAGGGATGGCCAAAGACGCATGTTTGTGTTTGCCATGGTCTAATCAGGGCTGATGTTTACAGCCCCATACTCAAGTCAGCATGGTTGTACATCTCAGCTATCTCTCAGGCTGTCAGCGCATCAAACCTGCATGTGAAAACATATACAAAACACATCTGCCACTTGTTAGACACCAGAAATGGCTGCCATGTGGTCTACTGATAAATAGGCCAGTCTATTTATTGGAGCACAACAAATTGGCTACAAACACCGACAAGGAATTGAAGAACTATAAATATTATGACATGCTGAAATCTTTAAAGTGCGGCAGGTAGTTAACAAGGCTCCCTCCACCTTGCTTTTATGTAGTCTATGGTATTTCTTATGACTACTTTTTCCTCTGGTGCAGCGGCTTGTTAAAACGATGGGGCACAATGGCACCCACGGACTGAGTCTGTTCTGTGCTGAGTGTGCTGCTCTGCCGCATCAGTGCAGAGCAGAACAATGAAGAGAGTGCATTTAATTATACCCAAACTCTTGCAGAGACGTAACCAAAAATTCCTGAATGAATCAGCAACAGACAAGCCCTAAAACCCGTGTAATTACATATTTGGAGTTTATCAGGGTTTATGCGAAAATGCACAAGTTTCCCTTCCCTGGTGGTCCCTAAACACATCCATATGTCCAGCATGTTTCCATTTCTGCTCCTCCCTTCTTTCCTCTCTCTCTCTCGCTCTCCCTCTTGCTCTCTTTCTCTCTCTCTCTCTCTCTCTCTCTCTCTCTCTCTCTCTCTCTCACTCCCCTCTATCCCTTTCTCCTTCACTAACTCGCGTTCAATCTCGTTTTCCTTTTGTGAGAAATGGTTGCTACGTGCAGATGGATGATATGACCCATTGGAGTGGTGTTTTCTTATTGTTAAGTTGTTGTTGGCCCGTTGACTCACAGTGTGACAGATCCAGTTTGGTGTTTTGGACAGCACCGGGCCATGAGCCACTGTGGGCTGGGCTCTTGGTGTAGCTGAGTGCAAACAGAAGAAGCTGATGCGCGGCGCACACACAGAACTAGGGAGGCCTACTATCGTGTGTGGCCCGCTTTTTTCCCTCCCGCCTGCCTCTCTCTAACTCTCCCTCTCCGGCTTGAGAAAACTGATCTGTTTTAAAACACGTGCTAAATATTACCATATTTACATTTTCCTGTCTCATGAAGGGGACTGACTCTTGCGGACTCTTCTTTTTTCCCAGTGAAAAGGATTCAGTACAGGGTTAAGCTTTGTTTGAAACCTTAAACCTTTTTCATGCTTATTTGTTTTATGATTCTACAGGGCACTGTGTTTACACAAAGAGTGCAACATCTGGATTAGATAATTTGTTGGGAATTAACTAAGCCTGGATGCTTATCGGGCTCATCTGATTACATCTGTTTGAAGTTGTGCACTTGGTTCAGCATTCATTATTTCCCATTTCGCTCACTGGTCTTAAATTCCTGCATTCACAGTTGTTTGATATGTTTTCAGACAAATGGCAGATTAACATTGTGCAGTGCTAACCCATGCTTTAATCACGGGAAGCAGCTGCCGCCCTCGGTTCACTGTTAAATCTCTTAAATAACGATGGTCTTTCCATAATAGCTTATCCCCAATTAAACCACATCAAGACTTTCCAGTGATGCAAGTGTTGATTCAAGTGGCTAAGATAGAAATAATATGGTTGTGTTTGGCATCAAGAGGAGACATTAACATTCACTCAAGGTTAAGTGCATAAATCATTAGCTCATAAATCTATTTTGGACAGCTACACAAATTCTTCCCTACCTTGTTTTTTATAGAAGGATCTAATTACAGAAATCTACTGCAGAGGTTGACATCACTTGATACATATTTTATTTTTATAGATTATGCAAGAATATTTTTTAATTAGTCTCATAAAAACATCAGAAGTAGAGTAAAAATTAAACATTAATCATTAATCTAGATTTGAACATAGATTACAAGTGTTTTGTTTCATATCTATCAAAAATTCTTTGTTTCAGACCCATTGTCCTTTTTCCTCCAGTTACTGAACTTGCTAAGGGGCTAACAGTCAAGAGTTACCATCTCTGTCTCTACTACTGATGTTGGGCGGAGTCTACATTGTCCTTTCGCAGACTTTATCCTGTGATATATATATCCTTTGTTACAAATCAAGACAAGACGTCCCATGAGTGCTTAGTCTTGTCCCCTAATCGGACTGGACTGCTATAGCTCCAGAACCCGGGTCAACCACACAGAAAGATGAGTGTGACTCTGCGTACAACAGATGTGTCCAGCACTTGATTTGTGTGTGTTTTATTGACTCTGGCCATCTGTTAATACAGTTGCTGGTTCCTCCTCTTGTGTTTGTTGATACACAGACAGGGGAGCTGAGTGCCAGAAGAAACATTCTGCAGTGGAGAGAAAAGAGACAGTGAAAAAATGAAGTTGGAGTTCAGAGGGTAATATTTCATAAAAGGCTGCTGGCTTAACTGTTAACCTGCGACCTGTCGTAATTCTGTATATGGAACATAAGTATTTCTCCTTGTTTTTAGTGTAGCGAGGAGCTCTCCAGCGGCATCTGTTGATGAATGGGTCTCAGATGTTCATTGCTTTCACTGAATAGTATAAGGGCTTGGATTCCTTCTCATGGAGGAAAGTGAAAGATAGCTGTAGATATCTGAAATTCCTCATGGAACCATTGCTCAGATTCCTGCTCCAAACTGAAGGCACATAAGGAACAGTTGCCATCTGCATTCCTACAATTGTTCATGTGTGAGTTTGTATGTGTTCATATATGCTTGCACATACTGCTGTACATTGCTAACATTTCTGTCAGTGCAAAGGATAATGGGGCTTAACAGTTGCAGTCACTTGTGTTTGCTTAGACATTCGTAAGGCTCCTTGTCAATCCTCCTCACCATCTTCTCTCCCAGGGTGTCTGTTTCCTTCTGCTCCTGTCTCATATAACACTTGTATGAATGCCTTGGACGCCACAGAGCTTATGAAAACTTCTGCCGCACATTAATTATCTCCTGTCTTGTTTAACTGCCCAAAAGGTGAGATAGATTACATCTTAAAGCTTAACCTACTCACTCAGAAAGAATTGCATCATTCGGTTTCCGCAACTCACATAATATTTTCATTCTGATCCATTTCATCTGTCCTCTCCACTTTGGCTGCCTCTGTCTAGATTCCTGCCTCTCGTCTCTAGTGAAGCTTTCTGTTTGGCGGTACAGTGGAAAGTTAAGAGCAGTTTGAATTTAGTTCCCTACTTTACTCAGGTTGCGATTCAGCATGTCGCGATGATGTGATTTCTTGACACAGAAGTCACTTGGGCCATTCAAACCTCAGAACTCTATGTGAACCTGCTGAAAGAAGAGAGGGCCAGAGCCTGGATAAACACTGTGTGAGGGGGAGTCAGGGATACAGCCTGTTGGTCCTAAATGTGCAGGAAAAACGGCCAATAACTGGGCCTTCAGGGAGTGAGCCGCGCCAAGCCTAACCCTCACATGCTCTGGGAGCACACTGTGTGAAGTCAGACACATTTTCAGAGCACTCTTGAGGGAATCTGGTGAAGGTATCTATTGACTGAACCAATAGCAAAAGTGTTGTGGGGAAGTGATAAGCAAATTTTGTTAAGTTTCAAATGTAGACTTTGTTTGATCAGTAGAATAACTGATCATGTTACGTGTCCATGTTTCATCTTTCCTCAAACATGAAAGTAAGAGTGAAAAACTATACACACTATATTGAGTTCAGCATGATTATTTTTGTCATTTTAGGTCAAAATTCATAAAACGTGAATAGAAATATATCTTTTGTTTATGTCAACACCAGGACACAAAGTATCATCAAGTCCTTTTTGAACTTTTTGTTGGTCCTTGGCCCTGCTTGTTGCCCCCTTACCTGCTGTGGAGTTAATGCTTTAATCTGCACTTAATGAGTTAATTGAGCTGAACTGTCAAGGAATGGGGCAGTGTGGTCATACAGGTGAGGGTTGGGGTGGAGAGGGTTACCCTGGGGTGCTTCCTCACCTCACCCGAGTGGGAGCCATCCGCCTCTTTGAAGTGGGACACAAACACTGGAAACACTTTCATCGGCTTGGTGTGTCATCACAGCCTGGACCCATGTATATGTATGGGACTGTCTGAAAATATACAAAGACCAATTTGCTCTGGACAGGCCAACCTCAGGATAATGAATCGCATGTGATGTGTATCTGATATGCAGCCTGAGTCATCACCAGATGTTTCAACAGGATTACTTCCAGTTATGGAGAAGAACACAGTGTGTTCAAAGAGAAACCTAAAACAATCCACTCAGAAAAAAGGAAATCAACAAACCATCACTGCCAATATAACATAAGAGTTTATAAAGACGCTGTACTGAAATGCTCCTAGCGCCACTGGAGGCAGACCAAAGTGTTTCTTGTGTCTATAATTGGCGGTGTGCATGCCAAATGTTAGGCGATTTGAGGTCAAGTACAGAAGAGGAAGCAACTTGGGCACCAGGCGTTCAGATAAAAGCTCACAGGTGGGACTAAGTACAGTCCTACATATGTATGCAAGCTGCTCAGGCTGTTTGTCCTGATGTCTGTTTGTATGTTGAAAATGCTGCTTCCAGCACATAATGTGTTTGCTGCGTCAAAGCATACCATGTACTCTGGATTATATTGGCTGTGTCTTTCACTTGGCAGAAACACACATAAATAAACCTGTGCAAGTGAAGTCCTATGACACACAACCACATCTGCATACAGCGTATTACAATACACACCCTTCTCATGGCACCTTAGTGTCACGTCTTACTTTAGCCCTAGAATGGATGATATTTTGCAGTGAGGTGGGGGTTCGGAGTGCCTTTGCACCATGAGTGTGCAGCAGAGAGGGCCTCGCCGCGGGCTCTGTTGTTGTAGGTGAAGACCAACAGCCCCCTGACGGGCAGCTGTGGCACAGAGGCCAGCTTTGATCAAAGGGCCAGAGAGCAGAGGAAGGAGGAGCAGGCTGCCCATACACACACAGGCTCTGAGAACTTTTTACTTTTAAATACACCTGCCTCTCCACATCTCAGATCACTTTTATAGGTGGTTAATAATTATCCTTCAGTTTGAATCCTTATTCAGGACAATTCTGGTGTTTCTTTTTTACGTGTCATTTGAATAATGTATTTATTCAACAGGCTTGCGGCAGTATATTGATTGTGGACAGATTAAGTTACTTAGAGAATCTGTGGGAACGGAGACGTCTTAACCAAGGGCATGTGTGCTAGAAGCTGTGTGGCCTGACAAATATATGCACGCCAAATCTGTGTCACTGAGGTCATCCTGGCTCCACATACGCCTTCAGGGAGGTGCCTTTAATTCAGCTCATCAGGAAACGACACACTGGCAGCAGCACTTTTACCGCAGGCTCACTAAAGTCACTGCTTTGAAAATGACCAGACAAAACAAAAATAATGTAGGTGTTTTTCTAATCCAATGTAGAAACCACATTAAGTAAGACTGTGGGGATAGGCAATATATTATGATAATATAAAAATTAGTCGTATTGCAGGATTACTTTTATTAAATTCCCTGATATTCTGGGACAATATTTTCATCTATCTCTGTTTATGATCCATGCATCAAATGTGTATTTTTAAACAGACTTGCCAGTTAGTAAAAAAAAAATACATAGTGCATACTGGAAGAACACATTTAGTTTTTTAGTTATTATTGTTGTTTTAAAAATTGAAACTACTATTTATTATGTTAAACTACACAAATTTGTATTTTTTTAACGAGGAATTCAGTGATATCACCTAGTGAGATAGTGAGATTTTTCTTGAAATTCACATATATTTTTTTGTCATCACTAATAAGGCTTTAAATGCAGACCAGTGCAGCGATAATGCACTGAAATACATAATAAATTACATGTTCTTGAACTATTAGATTTACATATAACTTTAATTATAAATGAAGAAAAACACTACTAATACTGCTTAATAGTATAGTAATATTAAGTAGGAATAGTAATATTAATGAGAACCATGCACAGTCATACCACAAACTTAAATGCATACTACTCTGACATTGGTCTATATTTTATCTTGTTCAGAGATGCTAAAAGTGGACTTTCTAGTGGACTTTGGTTATAATTATATTGACAGGCTAAGGATGAATGACGGAGCTGGGCGGCCTCTTTTAGTAGAGCTCGTGTGATAGGAACGGCACCCCAGTGTGGGACGTTTGGTGTGGTCCGGGAGCGGGACCCATGCCATATGCACTGTCCCGTGTGACGCATGTGCAACTTGTGGGGTGCACTGAAAAAGAAAAACAACAATTAGATATGAATGTGTGTGTCCAAACAAGCCATTCAAAGGGCTGTTGTGTTTGTGTGGAGGGAGCTGGTGGGGGACCGTGCTGCCCTCGTCTCCTCTGACCCTGCGTTTGAGTCCTGCCGCGTGGGGCCGGGACACACAGATGGGCCACAGTCCACCTCTTTTTCCCATCTCTCTCCATTCACATCAAAAGCTCAATTCATCTCTTTTGTGTTAACTTACAACACAGCCATGAATTATTAGTCTCCTTAATAAAACGGAGCAGGATTTGAAAAGATTCCTCCTTTTCCTGTGAGATTCCTTCCAACAACAAACAAACAGCAGTGAGCCTCTTCAGTCTAAGTCTGGCACAGGCCGCATACACTGTTGTTATGGTTTTCCTGTAGACACGTGAGGATGTGGTTGCGCCCCATCAAATATAATAACAGGAGCCCACAAGTGACGGGCTTAGGTCATCACGTCTAAAAACAATATGATGTGTGAGCGTTTACCTACAACGTCTGGAACTTAGAATGAGTATGAAGAGGAAACCACATGGCATACTACGCAAGACTGTGTCTAACTGATAATAAAATCTTTAAAGGTACACAAAGGGCTGTAAAAGGGTGTAAAGGGTTGGCGAGTAATTTATCCCACATTTCAAAATGCTGAATTTGTATATTTTTTTGCGAATTTCATTTATGGGCAAAAATTAAGTGTAATGTGTAATGTTAGTGTGACTCATAATGACTTTGATATTTTCTAAATATATTGATGCATCTTATTTTGTAAATGTATTGTCTTTTCACACTTTCACAAGGCCAGATACTGCACTTCCATTTTGGTCCGTTAGTAAAAAAAAAATGTATACCTTTTCTACTGCCGGGCCTCCTCAGTGATTGTTGCCCAACAGAAGCTGCTGAGTTGCGGTACAAAGCCGCAGATGAATAGAGCTGGATGGAGAGAGGCAGGCATGGGGCCCCAGGCATGTCCTGCTCTGCGGCGGTGCATGTAAGGGCCCTAGGGGGCTCCCACTGCATTAGGTTGTAATAGGTTTGGGATGACCTAAACGATTTGTTGACTGGGACAATAAATCTGTTGTGTGTTTCTTGGCATGCTGAGGGGTGGATTACAAGTTGTCGCACAAAGGAATGCAAATTGCAAGCCAAACTCTCAGAGAGGCCTGTGGAGTAGCCAGCTATTTAGAGCATTTGTGCTGAGCAATGCTTTTCTCTCACTATTTTATGTTTCTCTATTAGTGCTAATAACTGTGAAGGGCCTGAGAGTAGCCACTGTATTCATCTCAAATCAATGGCTTTAGCGCACCCGGCCTATAGACCCCTGCATTTGCATTCTATCGAGTGAGATGACCAGCAGGACAATTGGTGTTAAGTCTCTTTCAGCCAGCCAAATAGAAATCTTGAATACTAAGTGCAATTTTCTGGTTGTAGGTAATCTAAATTCCTTTTGACAAGCACTGCATTTTCACATATTTGAAATTGTAATTTCCCATACATGTAGTTTGACATATTTCTGGAGAAAAGTCCTTTTAATTTGCTAGACGTATTATGGGGCCTCACTGTGAAAGATAAAGATCAATACTTTTATTTGCTTTTTTAGTTGTGTATTTTATTTACTTCCTTTTTGCTTGTTTGTCTTTCAGTTATTTTGAACTTCACTGAAAAGTTGCTGGTGGCTGTGTGTGGTGTAACTACCTCCTCCTAGTGACGGCTGAGTAAAATGCAAGCACAACTCATGAATGCAGTTACACATGTTTAAACTTCCTCTACATTATTAAAATTGCTATATTGTTATCTTATTATGCATTTTTTCCTCCTCTTTCCTACTTACTCAGTCTAAAATAACCAGACTACATGGGTGCCTGCAGATGCGTGAGGCTGACGGGACTAAATCACTGAGTGAGGTTTGTCTTATGGGGAAAGCATCCAAATGTAAGTGTAATACAAATGAAAGAGAGGTTATTCATTCAAACAAAATGCACAAATGCCTGAGCAGTAGATAAAGTGGCCAAAATGTTCATTTGGTTATTTTCTTGTTTTGTATCTCAGTATTCACCTTGTTGTTATGGGTTGGGGTTATTTCTTGTGAGAAGCGTGTTGTTACTGAGTGGTTTAATTAAAGAACAACATTATGTTAGGGCAGATACAGTCCTGCTGGTGAGATTCTTGCTTGTCTTCTTACATTCGCCACACTCTCTACAGCTTAATGGTTCATTGTAAAACATCTCATCACAAGCAGGAGTTACAACGACGCTTTACAGCACTACGTTCTCAGAGATGAGCCATAATATTGGCTCCTGTAACTTTTAAAATGGCCTAAGTGTGGGGAGTGTTGCATAACTCATTGCAGTTCATTGTTTTCAAATGCACTCAGCAGCTCTGTGTGGTCCAAATGCAGCTGTTAAATACTAACCATTTTCATTTTTTATTATATAATTATTAATATTAATAATATATTACTATATAAATATAATATTTTATATATTATTATTATATAATATTTTGTTACTTATTTTTTCTGCAAGACCACTACAATAAATATATCAATTTAAGGACTAAAACTCGATTGACAAAAATTATTTGAGTAATTTTAAGTTCACTTTTTCAACAATAGAAAAATAACTTACATGTACCTGTCATTTAATCCTTTCTAGTTCCTGATATCTGCTGCCAGACAAGAGGGCGGTCCAGTTAAACAAGCCTGTTTTCCACCAATCAGCATGATTGTGGCCCTGCACAGAACAAAAGCGTGAATATCCATTTCCAAGCAAAAGGGTGAGTGCCCTCTCCATGCCCCCCTCGCCCTCCTCACCCTGGAGCGTACTGTACCTGTTTCCCTGGTAACCCCATGGGCAGAATGCAGATCAGGACAAATGCAATGGCTCCTTGTCTACCTTCACAATTGACCCTGATGATGACTAATACTTTTGTTCCTGGAGAGGGCAGGTGGGAGTTACAATGATCTCCATTGCCCACCCGAAATCACCCTGTCCTCTACTTTTACACACCCATCTATCCTTTTTTTAGTTTGTCTTTGAACCCAACTCTTTATTAATTTCTCTGTGCGTCCACTCAGAGATGAGTCAGTAGCGGCAGATGCAGCGGTGTGGAGAGGTCAGTGTTATCTAAACAGACCCATTGGGCTATTTGCTTTAGCACCCTCCATCAGCCGGGGAGCCCTGAGGAATCAGCCCATCACTTCAATCAGCCCTGACAGCATACAATGAATTCACAATAGGCCAGTGCAGGGCTGGGCAAGAAATCAGATGAAAAGGAGAGAACAGGAGAGGGACGGTGCAGGACAAGCGGGCAGAGGACTAGATGTGCAAAACACGAAGAGTTTACATCTGTTTGAGCGTTCACTGTGTATGCGTATGTTGTTTGTTTGTGATGTGGAACAAACATGTCATTGATGAGAGCAGTGGGATGGGCTTGTACCATGTTAAACACTGAGCAGTACTGTACATATGAGCTGAGGTCTTCCACACAGTAGGTCCCTACGTGCAGCTGGACACATGAATGCTTTTGTCTATGTTCTGGTGGGTATGTTTATTGCCCTGTGAGCAAAGAGGTAGTAATCTTATCAGTGCTCCGAGGCTAAGTACATGTGACAGTAGATATATACAAACTCCTGATTGATATCTTGATAGATTGTCTGATAATGGCTCTTCAAGCTGATATGGACAATTGCTTCAATGTGTATGTTTTTCTGGCTTGTGTGCCGACGGCTTGGCTCACTGCCAGCTTCTACAATTCACGGTCCAAAGCTGAGTGCTGTCCAGTCTAGGCTAGGCCCCTCACTCCCTGTCTGAGCCTCTGCCCTTTGACCACATTAACCAATGCAGTCAGACTCATCTGTGCGTCTTCTCTTATCACCTGAATCAAACATTAAAAGAGGGAGGGAGACACCTCCTCATAAAGTCAGAGAAATATTGGAAGGGAAGATAAAGCTGATGAGAGAAGAACATAAAACATAGGGAGGAAGTTAAGGCAGATGCCATGTTCATAATCAAAATCTGAACAAAGCAGATGAGGAGAAAATACAAAGTAATACAATGTCACCTCATAGTTTGGGTTTCCATTTCCTGTCAGTTTGTCACTGAAAAGATCAGGGTGGAGTCCAGCATTGGGTAAACAGTCTATTTTACGAGGCCCATTCTACAATTAGCCGTTACCTTGACTGTTGTGGTTTTAAGAGCAGTCTGGCCTTGGAGTTACCTGGATACACCTGGAGGAGGGCGATAAAAGCATCCAATGGTGTTTAAAAGACAGCTCCTATCTGAGTGAGCACTATCTGTCCCAAACGTCCCATCTGTGTGGAGCAGCAGGACCACTGGCGCCAAACTCACGGGGAGTTATCTGCACACGTCCCTGTCCGATCTGTCTGACCGACTGTTCTGATGAAGCCCATTGTCTCAGTCATTTCATCACCTACATATATTGCACAGCCACCTTCTCCTCTGTGCAAACATCTCATGAGCACACAGTTAAAGATTTCAGACGGGCCGTTTGCTGATAGTGATGGGTAGGAAAATATTTGATCTCCTGAGCTTGGCCATTTAACATTCTCACCCCATGCTCTGACCTTAAAGACTGTGCATGCGTGTGGCAGTGTCCATTTTGTGCACACTGCACAGATGTTTGTTCACTTAGCTTTAACCTGTATTAGCACATTGGCACCTGCATTTTTGATTCCCGCACGCTCAAATAGACATAGAGCAGGACCTATCACAGCCCATTTGACCTCCACCTTCTTCCTGACCTCCAGGTTCATCCCTCAGGACACGGGTCAGAGGGAGGGGCTGACCGTGATCAAACACCAATGGTCAATGACATGGACATTTCCTGGTATTCTAATAGTTCTGCTAAAGGGACTAATAAGACTCTAAATAATAATGCACAGATGAGCCAATGACCCAACATTGCTCATATAAAATATAAGTCATTTGTGCGTTGTATTTCTGCATTGTATGTATAACTTTTTCATCAGTTTTCACAGTAGGCATTTGCACATTTTTGATGATAAAATTACAATGTACAGTTCTGATAATAATTTCAGACAGTTCCATAATTATATAATCGAGAAACATATCGTGAAACAATAAAAATGTGTGTGCCTTATTAGATTAGGAAAATATTACTATCTGCAGTTGGCCAATGTTATTATTCACAGTCAGTTCCAAGTAATAGAGTTACTTGCATGATTTGATAAATAGACAAGACGTGGACTTTGGCTACTACTAAAATTATGTAATGCTCAGTGGCTTCTAAACTCCGAGAAGAAAATATCCAATCTTTCGTGCTGTCTTGACTCAACTTGGCCAAAGATTACGGCACATAGTGTAATCCATCATTCTGTTTCAAGTGGTTATGACAAGGAACCCAAAAACAATTGTAAAGAACAATCAACATAGAACTTGGTTACATTTTATTTTAATATTTCCACTTCTCATCAGATTATTCAGTTTTTTTGATTGCTTTGATTCTACAAGCATAGAAGGGGTTGGCTCTGTGAAGACCTGTGGCCTTCTCAGTAGTTCCAGTATTAATATCAGATTCAATCTTGCAATGCAGTCATTCTGTTATTGCTGGATGTCACTGTATTTTTAGAAGCATCAGTGTCAAAAATAAGAAATAAGCAATATTTTAAAAAACAAAAATGTTCTGAACAAGTGTTTCAAACCCTTTCAAATTTGAGCCAAAGTGGAGTTTGTATATTGTGTAAGCCATTTTCAAAGCCATTTTCAGAAACTCAACATTTTTAGAGTCCAGATATTTTGAGGAGTTTATCAATGTGCCATAAAGTACATTGTCAAAACAGCTTCACTAGTGCTTCTTCTATCTCTATTTTTGTCACATTCTTATCTTGCAATAAATAATTGCTGGTGTGTGTGTGTATATATATATATATATATATATATATATATATATATATATATATATATATATATATATATATATATATATATATATATATATATATAATATTCCAAATAATGTTTATATTTATCACAACCTGTAGATTTTTATTTTTTGTGTGTGTGTGTGTGTGTGTGCATTTACTATGCTGATTGTACACACTTTGGTGGCAGAGCATTGTAAGATATAAGAATAACAACACTATAAAACCTCACACAACTCTGCCACTGACAAACGAGTGCTAAGCTCTGTGTCCCGGTGCCTTCTCTTTACACGCCTCCATCCTCAGGAACCAGGTTTTGTACTGAAGGCTGAAAATAGTGTCTTAATCAGTGGACCTTTATTCCTTTGCCTGTTTCCGGGTCAAATGATTCTCCATATTTCTTTGTATCTGACAAACAAGGTAAAATATATGTTTATAGAAAGAAGAATTAAGCACAGTGGGTATCTTTGGATAAAGTCATATTTGTTTTTTATGTCCTTTTGCCAGCTTGGCCTACAAGGGCTTTCATGTTTCTGTAATTACCATATTTCATTAGTGTGTGTAGTGTCACCACTGGAGCATCAAAGCGCTTTGGCTCCTTTCGCATGTGCGCCGACCACTGCCCGGGAAGTACACACAACTATCTGTTTTTTCCCTCAAATAAATTCGCCTGTGCCTGTTTTTGAGTGCACTCTCTGCCTCAAGCTGCTGTCGATATCAAAGAGAACCCATTCCGCATGTGAAGTGCCCCTTGTGCAGAATAATAAAGCAGTGCATCATGGCAGAAAACTGTGAAACACAACACTCTGGCCACGATGCACACACAAGGACACACTAGAGTCACACTCACAAATACACAATACAATACAAAAATACACACTGTACACACAAGACTTGAGCTCAGATGCATATTCACACTACCTTACTTAAACTATTTTCTTCACTATGTGCGGCAGAGAACATACTGTAACATTTAGGCGGCTCAGTAGAATAAGACACCACCTTGTACTGTCATATTAGTGTAGTGGCTTCTGGTAATGAATGATTTCAAAGGCAAACATTTACAGTTGTCTGTATGTGTATAAATTCAGCCAAATGGATGTTACACTAAAACTAAAATAAACATCTTGTGCTCAACATATTTAAGCTATTTTCACTTTGAATGTAACTTTTAAATACATCTGACTATTATTGTGCACTGGTAATAAAATAACCACCAAAATAAAAAACTAAAAAAACATTAAATTCCTTAAATCTTTTTTTCAATTTTAATCACAACAAAATTCAAACATTACCAGCACGAGGATTAGGCCAAAGTATTTTCAATGTAATAAAGATATTAAGTTTAATATAAATATAGTGAACACTTGCACCTGACCTGTGCTCTTATACTTCAAGGCCACAGGCTCAAAGCCACACTACGTTAAGAGACAATGAGACAAGAAAATAATGTCTGAACCAGCACAAACAAACGTGAGCCGCGAGTTTAACGAAGCTCACCAAACGGCCCCACTATCAGAGACATTATCTCAGGAGGAAGAGCTGTCTGCCCTGGGATCAGCACACTTTTGTTTTTCCAAAGCTTTATGACAGTCCTTAGCTAGACGGGAAATCAAAGCACAGCACACACAATCTAATGGCACTTTTCACTAAGTTCCAAAACAACTAGAATTTAGAGCTATTTTTTATAGTTTATTTTAAGCGGTTACACATTTTTAACAATATGGACTCTACCTTTCTCTCATACCTAATATGACATTGTTGTTTTCTACAATACACAGTTTATTCTTAAATGATAAACATGTATTCTGATGAAATTACACATATTTCACAGAATGCAGGTTCTTGGACATATACAGTACACAATCAACCTTTTCCAACAAAGCAGGTAAAGAAAAGAGGACAGACTTTCATATATCCACAATAGGGTTGATTAACAGAGACAAAAGCTTGTGTCTGAATGTGAAAGTCAACCTTTGTTTGGCTTGTTGCAGATAAACTGGCCCGTGCATTATTGCTGTGATCTGTTTGTGAGCGACTGCTGCGGCTACAATCAGAGGACACACACTTGAGATGGTCTGAAGGCTGCAGCTGTGGAGGATCGATGTTCCCCTTGGCTCCGGTCACTTTCGGTATTGATCTCCAGCCGAGTGCACTGCTGAAATGTGCCTGTACAGCGAGCTCCTGCCTATGGCTATTGTGTGGCTCAGTAAATTACTATTTACTCCAGTTTGTTTGGACTAATAATGGACACTGTTAAGCAGTGCTATGGCCTTGAAGAAGTTTGTTTAATCCCTCATCTTCTGTTATGAAAAGGGCTTTTATTAGAGTAGAAAGAATTGTGTCGTTTGTGAAAAATACTGCTTTTGAAAATACAGTATTTACAAAATTGCTAGATTTTATGTTAAAGAAAAATTACACGATCATTTAACAACAAAAGATACTTCACTCCACAAAGTTTTGTATATCTAAATTGGGTTGTAGGATGATGCAAAATTAGGACTGTTGCCAGAGAAATAAACTAATATTATATCTCTTAAATGGTGACAAGCCCTGAAAATGTCATTTGTCACTTTTATAGCATGTTATAATGAGCATTTACCGATGAATTACAAGATATTTGAATCTAATGTGTATGTCTATATGGTGTAATGTGCATCTTTCTGTTTATTTTGAATTGTCTTTTACAGTGTGTTCCCACTTCCCATCTTTTTGCCATGGTGTGGACTGTGATACACTGCAGATTTTCTCAGGACAGCTCAGTCTTAACCTTGAGATCCAAAGGCCACAGAGGAAGGAGAATGGTTTAGTGCTGCCGGAGGTGTGTGAGGAAACCAAAGGACCTGCCACATTATATGCTTTAACATGACTGGCAAATCCTGCACGGTTAAACAAACTTAACCTTCATTTGTGAAACGGTGCAAATCAAAGGGCAAAAAACGACTTGTGCAAGTAATTACCACCGGGGGAGAGCAACAGGGCGAGAGAGGGCGGCAAGGAGGAGGAGGAGGGGGGCAGGGGGTGTCAGGGACAGCAGCGCTAACAGGTTGAATGGAAGGAAATGGGAAACATTTAAGGTGAGGGGCATTTTTAATGAGTTTGCTCAGAAATTGATTTTTCCACTGTAATCTTTTATTTATATGCGACAGGCAGCACGTCCCCGGCCGAGCAAGGGTCATCCCACAGAGCGTCCTGTCAAGGCCCCCCCTCCCTCAAACAACAGCCCCAAGCCCAGGGAAAATGGTATTGTAGCAAAGGCAAATATTGTCCTGTCTCGGCTTAAGGGGCACAAAAGCTGTTTCCTCAAAAAAACTTGCTCTTCACTTTGTCCCTCCATTAGCGGGCCGGGTAAGAAAAGTGTTCTACAGAGATGCAGTTTAGATGGAGCAAATGTGCACTTCAGGTTACATTTTTAATCTTGAATTATTAATTGAATTATATTGATGATTAAATTGCAAAATATAATTAACATGATTATCCACAATAATAAAATAATGTCATACTTGTATTTACACATTTAGAGCAGTTTTAGTTTTAAACCCTATTATTAATATTAATAATTAGGCAAAATAAACATACTTTTTTTTGTGATGTTTATCTTTTACATTAGCAACAATTCTGCCTCTATGTTATTGTGGATTTAAGAAAAAAAAATCTTGAACTTGATAATAATGCAACTTATTTCATAATGCAGTTTTATTAGTTTAATACTGGTGATTTTTAATTTTTTTTTTCTGCCTATATTACTAATTTAGGCCTATTCACTGTCTGAATGAAAAACATTTGAAGATCATTTAAGGTCATGAATGATAACTACTAAGTTGAAAAATTGTCAAAAAAAAAAGCCAAATAATATTGTTTTGTTTTGGGCTAAATGTTGTTAAGGCGCTAACATTTTTTAATCTAATAGGTAACTGAATTTCTACAAAATATCCAATTTCTAGGTTGCATTTATTAATAAAACTTACATACAATAACATAAAATATGCATTCAATTTTGTACATTTTGTTATAAACTATTTTGTCATAGTCCGGCTGAAGTTTCTTTGGGCATATACCTAAAATTATTATGATATTTCACCAACAACAAATAGTAAAATATCGATGTATAAAACACTGAGCCTTCCATTTGCATTATTCACTCATTCTGCAGTGCTGTTGTTGTTGGGTCATAAGCTCCGACAGCTGCCCTGGGACAGACTCATAAAATGTGGCTGCCTCTGATCATCACAAATCGCACATGCAGGCAGAGATTTTGGTTTGGTTGAACTACCAACTTTTAGGTTAAGGGTGACCATGTCTGCTTAATGGTGTGCAGCTTCCACAGTAGTCCAGCACAGCCCATGAGGAAAGCTGCAGATGTGTAGATCAGATGGATGCAAAAATCATGGTTTGATGTCACACACTCAGAGCAAATCTGACAGAACCCTTTAGGCTGCAGACCTCTAGCATCACATACCACACCACACGCTTTTGTCATTAAAATTATAAATGAAATATGTAGTGTCTTTAATCAAATAATAATAATGATAAGTCACTGTCATGTTTAAGGTGAAAAAGTGTCCCCCTTTACCAAAAGCACCCCCGAAAATGCGACTTCTAGGACCAGCCTGTGTTTGAGAGGGAATACCAACTTCTCTGTGTAGTATTTGTCATTTCTTCTTTCTCTGACATGAAGTAGACATCCAGAGCTTTTCAAAAATATATTACATTGCAGATTGTGGGATTTTATTTAAAACGAAAAATAACAAAATTCAGATTCACTGCAAAAAGTGACATTTTTTGTTCTCTTAGTATTTGTCTTGGTTAAATACGGTGTTGTTAAATTAAGGCCAAAATAGCTCATTTGCTGCATGACTGCGTACATTTAAGTGAATAGATTCTAATTAAAGTCCATAGGTTCGTTTAAATGGTGATGTTGCGGTGTATTTGAGTACACTGTTGAGTTGCTGCAGGCCTGTGTTAAAGCTCACATCGCTCACAATGATCCAGTCTGGAGAGAGGACAGACACTGTGTCGAGTCCTGACTCAAAAGTAGCTGTGAATAGTTTCAGAAAGAACATGTAGAGCTTATTGCTCTTAATTAAACCTACATCCAAAACGGTTCATTTTCTAAATATTAACAGGCCTGTTCCGTGTGTGACCGTGTTGTTTTTTTCATTTACGTTATGGATTTATTATTATTGTTATTATTATTATTTTATTTAGAGATGGTAGTATTTTATTTTGTATGTCTTTATTTATATTTTACTAAAATCACATCGTTTACGGCCTGCATGTGTTTACAACGCAGGATTTGGGTCCGTGGTACCAAAAAATGTTAGTTTCTAGCGCCGTTTACTGGTCATAACATGTACTGCAGTGGCGATGCACAGTTTAGTGTGGGGCAGGGTTTATTTATTCATACGCATTGTAGAATCTCTAGATCAAAAAATGTGAAGTGTATGTTTATTTATTTATTTTATTATTTATTTATTCATTTATTTATTTTTATGTGTGTACAGGCCAAAGGAAGCAGCGGTGACAGCTGAACATTCATTCATCCTGTTGGCCATATAGTCTAATATGCTGGATGTACCTGATCTTTTCGGTTCTTGTGGGTAATTTTGCATGGCACGTGCCACAGTAATGTTCCCTATAGTCTGAAGGTTGGCGTTTTGATCCCAGCTCCAACCACTTGCACGTGTTTTGTCCTTAGACAAGGCATTTCTGCCACCTTCCATGTTTGGTGTGTATGGCTGGTTGGTGGTGATCGGTCCACTGTGACTACAGCAGCGTATATCACTGAGAAGGCATTGGGGGAATAATTTTAAGTTAAAGCGTCTGGAGAAGCTCTAGGCCCCATGGCAGTGGTGTCCAAACTTTTCTCATTAAGGGCCACATATAAAAACACAGACAAAGCTGAGGGCCGATTGAGGGTCATCGACTGGTCACCAATACAGTGAATACTGCGTTATTATTACATGTTAAACTGAACCACTAGACCTTTATTCATGCTTACATCCTCAATGAGACACGTTAAATATTTGATATGGGCTTGTTAAAGTAGATTTTCAGAAATACTGTAGCACTGTTTAAGGTAATATGGGCCAATTCACCTGGAAGCTTGAGGGCCAAGAAAAATTTGTCTGAGGGCCGCATTTGGGCCCCGGGCGACAGTTTGGGCATGCCTGCCTTATGGGGTTAGATTAGTGACCCTGTGTGTTAACAATATGATCACACTGTCATTTTATCTGCTTGGATCAAAATAAACCTTTAAGCAAATTGTAGATAATTTATCCTATCTAATAACAATACTGTTGCTGTTGTATGTTCACATTAGATTTTAATGGTCATATTCTGAAGCAGTTCAGAGATAGTTGCACATACAGTACTGACCAATAGGTGGCAGCTTCAGATTACCTTTAGCACTCATAAACTCTGAAACTGTAAGATTTGGTGTGCTCCCCTTCTTATAACAATAAAAACACAAGATTCGTTTTTGAATATTTTATTTCAATTTGTCTTCAAAGCAAGAAAATATATTCTTTCTGCAGAAACAATAAATATATACAATACTTCTTTATTAACAAATACACAATTTACAACAAAGTGTGCTATGTGATTGTATGCACTTAACACACAACACTAGCCTTTTATTATAAGCAACATATTATTAATTAATTGTCATAAGCAACTTGTACACTATTTTCCCACATAAACGTCTTCTTCATAGTGCTACGCAATTGTAACTCTATCATAATACTTTGAGGTTTGAAAACTCCATAAAGACTTGAAGACTCTCTGAAATACAGGACTGTCAAAGAATACAGACCCATTTTGATATGTGCTTGTGGCCAGTCTGTTTATCATGTACATTCCTGTGTGTCTGTCAGTGCTGTCTTATGGTCAACAGAGGAACAGTACATTTGATAAGATCCAGACCAGTAGACAGGACAGGAGAGGACAGTGGACAAGAGCAGGCTGTCCTGAGAGTGGACTGTCTCGAGTGCGCTGTGGTGGTTCAGACCGTGTCTCTGAGCTGTGGACATCTAGGCGCATGTGTTGCTCTTGCTGCGTCAGAGGGGGCGCCACTGTGATGTAGCCATTAATAATTCTCACATTAGGAGGAGGGCTGGTGCTGCAACAGAACATATGTGATGGTTAAGTGAAATTTGTGTTATTTGGACTAAACATGTTTCTATATCTATGTGAAACCATAAGCTCTCATTGGATGATAGAAACGTTTCCATTCAGATGGAAGGGCTAAGGCACAAGCTTTACTGTTCCACAGCACACACTGCACATAACCATGTCCCTTTACTGTGGCTATTCTCTGAGTACTGTAGACGTGACCTGTCTTACGCCAGAGTGATATACGTAGCACTCTGAACTCAATTCTATACATTTATCAATCTGAAGCAGCTCTCACTGAAAGCAGTCAGAAAGAGGTGGAACATTATGGCACATATTTGGTCAAAGCGTCACAACAACACCAACAACAACAACAACAACAACAACTGTAAAATCTAACTTTTGTTACAACCAGTTGAGAGAAAAGTGCAGACATCTTTCCTGTGCACAAATGCACAAAACTCTTACCTTCTGGACATTTTCACAAAATAATCTGTATTTTCTCTAAAATAAGCTATACATCTGTCACTGTCACCATGTTTGTTTAAGTTTGCTTCAGCGTTTTGCCTTTAACTTTCTCCAAAACCTCTGTGCTGCTCTGTGATTGGTCCTTCAAAAAGCAGCATACCAAGATGGATTGTTGAGTTTGTGAACTCACAAATATCACAAAAATCCATCTTGCTATGTAAGGTTAAGGGTGGCATATTATTGAAAAAAAACAACTAAATGGTCAAAGACTTGAATAAGATTGTGTTTTCCAGTCATTCCAATCAAATATGTTTCATCAGTTCTTCACAATTTATGATAAAAATACATTTTAACAAAGTCAACTCGTGCAGCCTTTACCTGTCCCCTATGCGAACCCACAGGTCGCTGAAGAGGCGGGGTCTGCCATGGCCGCGGTGGGCTTTACGTGGGCGTTTGTGCCGTCCAAACTCCTCCAGCTGGCTCAGACTGTCAGGGAGAAGCATATGGGGCAGCTCCTCGTCTCCCTCTCCTGGTAACTCGGTGTTCACTGGGGGTCTGCTCATCCAACTTGTGGGGGCGACTGTACTCGTGTCTGGTCTCTCTTGGCTGGATTCCCCTGCATCCTCTGTGGGTAGGTTTCTGTTAAAGATGAAAATATATTTCCATTACACTCAAACTTTACAACCAAAGAGAGAACATACAATTTTAGAGAGTATGAGAAATTCAAATTGCCTAAAGTTAGAACTACTCAAAAAAGTTTCTGTGTATTGGTATGTGGTGTTAAACTTTGGAACAGTCTGGATATACACATCAAGCAATGCAATAGTATCAGTACGTTCAAGCATCGATATAAAAATATGATCTGGTCACAGTATCTAGAGGAAGAGTCCTAATATAATTTCAGTAATTGCTGTCCATTACTATTGTTGTATTTATTGTCCATTACCATTGTTGTATTGCTGTTCATTACCATTGTTAGTATTAATAACTTTTCTTATCATTGTTGGCGCCTTATCCAATATGATGTAACACTTAAGTTGCATGAGACTAACTCATAGTCCCCAATGTAATCACGTAATACAATCATGAAAAGGAAGTAAAGTATGCTAAATTTAAGTAATAATGACAGAGGGGGTGGGATTAAATAAGTTTTCTTCTTCCCACTCCTTTTTGGGCAATCGGAGATACCCTTTTTTGTGTGTGTTTTGCTTGTCTGTTTTTGTTTATTTTTATTTTTCTCTTGTATCATTGTGTTGATTGATATTGATTGTGGCTGCCTAGGCTATGCAAAGAGAAAAGATGTCCATTTGCCCAAGACAAATAATAATAATAAAAAAAAAACAACTTTCACTCATTACTTTTCCGGTGGAGGGTAGAGACAGACATTTATTTGCAGTTATTAGCATATCAGCTCTCGCCCTTAAATCTCCAGCAGAGGTCAATAATCCAAATTAGTTCTACATATTTGCCCAAAAATATCAGCCCAAGAATATCAGCAGAGTTTATTGGCCATTGGTTGCTCTGGAGTCTAAACAGTCTGCATTAGCCATGAAAAAAAAACTATTTTGGTCAATCTCTAGTTTAGGGTACACCATCTGCTATCTGTATAATGTTATTACTTAGACTGGAATGTTCCACAATATGGCATTAAACCTACCTATCTTGCATTTATTAAATTACATACATAAACGCAAAAATTCTCATGAGCACCTCTCCACACCACAGATCTGACTTATATCTTGGCGTGGTGGTCCCGTCTTCTTGTCTCCAAGGAGATCGATACATGTAATGCTATACTGTGAATCATTTATGACAAAGAGCTAACATCATATGGAGACAAATTGAACTCACCCAACAGAAAAGTTACATAGCGCACCTTTATATATTGTAGCAGTCTGTTCAAGGGTAACTGCGTTGATTTATATGTGGATGTTAACTTCAATTATCAAACCATTAGACTAGTTACACAATCTTCTAAAACATATAAAAATCTCACGCAGCTGCCAGTGAATGTTATTGTTTGTGGTTTCTAACCGCTCAATTGCTTTCCATTTACAAATGTACTTCAATCAAGGACACGGACACCACAAAGGAAGCTTAAGCCAATAAACAGTGGGGAAAGTGGCAGAAATACCCAGCAGGCAACATTAGGGGAAGTTGTAACTCTTAGGGCTTCACAGCTACGTCAAAACTGACATGTGCCCAATGCGGACCACCCATGTTCATCGCCACTTCTCACACTTTGACTTGTGCACCTCTTTATTGTACACATTACTCATACTTTCTTCTGATGCCTCTGTTTCCTTACTGTAAATGTACCACGTAAGGGCACTTCAAGGTGGGACTTCAAGAGATCCAAACCAACTATACATACACTAGATACACTATACAGCGCTTAATAAAAGTAAACTATATGATTACATAAATTATTTTAATCAGAGGGTAAATGTTTATATGCACAAATCTTCCAAGCTATTAATTCAGTGAAAAATTAAGCAGTTTAAGGTATTGTATAAGTGATGTTTTAGTAGCGAAGTGAGCTTAAAGAGGGAGTATTTTACTTCTATGGGGTATTAAAGAGAGGTAATTTACTTCTACGGGGTATTAGCTGCTAACAAATGTCCGTGAGTTGTGAGCTTAGAAGAACCCATCCTGCTAATTAAACTACTGCACATTGCATCAGGTTTGTCAAGTTGCTCTCTAGAGTTTTGTAGCATGTTTCTGTACATTTATGGAGAATTGTCGTGGGGGGGCATGGATGATGTAGACTTTGCTGAGCATCACGCAGAATCTTACAGCTAGCTATAAGGAGGGTTCGAATAGGGCCCGGGAGAGATTCCTAAAATACCGAAACATGCATGGATGACATCTAAAACCTCTTCAGGCATGTTTTTGATTATAGCATGATGGGGAAGCTTAAAAAATAGATTTTGCATAATACCTGCTGTTTATCATAATTCATAGCACCTTAGTGAAATGCTGAAACAGTATTTTTGTGCTGTGTTACAGTGTTGTTATTGGGTTCTTCTAAGCTCACAACCCACAATTTTACTATGTATTTATTTTTTTCAATAATTGCTGTACATGCTTTTGGAATGACTTTTATATGAGCCTATGAGATGCATCTGGAAGCTATAACTGCACATACAGAGCCAAGATTTTAGTTTTATTATATGCACACACTGAAAATGTTTAATGACATAATGACCAAATATTCACATGCATGTCAAATAATCACGATGTTCTGGCTATTTTGTGGTACATGATCTTATTTTTTGTCTGTTACTTAAGTCAGTTTAGGTGGTTGAACTGAACCCAAGTTGACATAATACTAGGTTTTCTTAATAATATGAGCCTCTAAATTGGACCTGCTTGTGGTAGGTCTTTATGTCAATATTTCGCAAGAAGTGGACACGGTTAAAATATTTATTAATCTTTCTGTAGACATAACACTGGTGGTTCTGTAATAGCACTTTTAGACCCAAAGCCCTCTATTCCGTCCGTAATGTCTTGCCTGGTCAGTGTGATGATAGCTTCTGGCTGCGGTCAAGCTGCTCTGCTCAGCTCCAACCGTCAGTCATATAATCAGCCATGAGACCTTTTTTCCATCTGGTGTGAGGAAGTCCAACGCTCTCCATAAACACCTACTATTTAGCCATATCCTGTCACTCCACATCAGCCAAGTCCAAAATGTATGGTCAAACCCATGTCTGTACACTTGTTTAAACTCCACTGTGCTCAAAGGTGGCTAGTGATAAGTTAGATCTCCTATAGATAACTTTTAAAAATAAATTGCACTTCTAAGGCGTCTAAAGCAAAACGTATCTACCTCTCCGTCTAAAATAGTACCGCACTTTCACTTTGAACTTCTTAAGAATGCTGGCGCTGGTTGGTATTGAAATGTGACACTGCTCAACCCAAGTGCTGGGTTTCAGATTACATAACAACATGTTATTGGCCTATAATTTTTAATGGAGAGGAGTGGCAGGTAAAATTACTATTATTAATGTGTAATTTTATTTTGTTTAGGTAGTAATGCTCATAAATTGCTGAGAAATTGCCTTATTGTTTTATAAAAAAAAACAATCTTTCATCTTTGTTCTTGTTTTTCCCATCAAGTCAAGAGGATGTCGTTAGCATTTTGTACGTGCGTGGATCAAGTTGTTTAGGTGAGAGGGGAGATTGACTGTGCCAGGGAACACACATTAGGAGATATGTATTAGGAGTTCTTGTGTGGAAATCTGGTAGGATGTGAGCCAACCCACTGTTAGGTGTCTATGTTGTGCATGTGTGCGTGAGAAGGGGCAGGACCTCCACTGACAGCTTTCCTTTGGCAAAGAGTGAAGCAAACATAAAAAGGAGGGAGCTGATGAGGTATCAAAGGATTCCAGCATAGCTCAAGTTTATTTGTTACAGGGTACAAAGTGAAGTCTTTCTGCATTTCACTTGAATAAATCTGATGAAGCTAAAGCCTTGTAGAAGTAATACAGATGTTGACTGGTTGCTGGCCTGGTTTTATCTGTCTGTTTGATGGGCTCCTTGATGTATGTTCACATAGATCTCAGTGTCTGCCAAGGACTAAAAGTGCACAAATGCTCTTCTCCACAGTCGATTCAACCATCTTTTATTGGGACAACGCTCCACTTGAACACATGCTCCTGATCTACCCCCATTCATCATCGTGTCAGGAAAGTCGACTTGTGAGGTAGAGTTTCACAGCGTGTTTAGCCTTCAAAGTGCACTGCGTATTTAAGATTTCCATATTGTTTCTGTGTAACAAAGCAAAATGACACTTCATGTGTTACTTACTCGCGGTCTGGTTCCTGGTGGTCTGATGGAGTATGGAGTATCTCATAGCCTTCCTGTCTGAGGATGTCCAGCACACTATGGTTTCCCAAGAAGTGGCCTTAAAGAAAAAGGGCAAATGTTGGTTAATGTGTCAAAGGAATCTGTCCATTATTAGTTGTGTAATCTATTCTAGATAACAGTGCATTGTTAGTGCTGGTACCTGATGTACAATGATTTGATGAAACAACCATATATAAAATGAACATAAATCACCACTTATGAACTCAAATGTGTATACAGTAAGTAGATATATTAAGTAAACTTTTGGTTATTTAATATGTTCCAAACCTGTGGATTTCAGTGCAACTCTAAAAGCTATTTGTTCTCATGTTTTATTACACTCCTGGCAGTTTGAACGACAGTGTTCCAAGTGTCTGGGTCTAGATGGCTCATTGTTACCAAACACTGTGGGATTGAGGATGTGCACCTGTAAAGTGAGCGTTCACAAAACAGATTACAAACATCACAGTCAAAACAAGAGTCAACATTATACCAAGAACTACAAACCATCCGCCTACGAACAGCAATTTACATAATGATGGGGCATATTTATACCCCATCATTTTGGGTACATCTTTTTCAGATGGAGAAATGACGCAGGATGGATCCCTAAAGCACAATCAGCTATCATCTCAAAGATTTGACAAAGGCAATACCACTGAAACATTATCTGCAACCTGAGAGTGACATGCTTTGTTTGATTTTTTTAAAGTCCCGAGTAGGATCATATTGCATAAAATGTGGATTAGAAAACCATGTCCCTCACCCCGAGTACAAATTGAATAGCATCAGAACAGCACTTTCTGAGCCTGTAGATCTACACAAGAGAACCATCTGCTCAACAATAGTCCTGTTCCACTTGCTGCTGTGTAATCACCCAGCATTACAGGCACTCGACCTCCTGCTTCCTCCACCTCTCTCCCTTCACCTTGTCTTCAGTCCTCTCAGACATCAAACATTTCTGCCACTGCCCCCACTGTGTCGATGAAAGCTTTTGTTAAATTTCTCCCATCAACCGATAATCCAGCGTGTCACTCAACCCAGCAATAACCTGTAATGTACCCTAACATCACCCCCACGCCTCACAAGAATTCACATTTTGGACGACAGGAATTCAAACACCTCGGTCCTCTGCTGTAGCTTATTAGCAGCACGCTGACAATATTGCAGGCTCCCCACTCTGCTCCTCTTGCCCCCTGCCAATTTTATCATTAAATTGTTCCTGGTCATTCCTGAAAGTCAAAAGAAAAAGGAACGCGGTGTTACACTTTCTTGGCAAAAGGTTCAAAGGCAGCACATGGGGCTAAGCCTCAGACTTAGCGCGGACTTCTGTAACATCCCAGTCAGATCAAATGGGATTATAACGAGAGTCATGTGCACGAGTCTGTGTGTCAGTGTTTTCAGAGACAAGATGAAACTTAAAATCTTGATTATATCATATTGTATTATATTCTATTATTGTAAGTCCATAATTTGGATGTGCTCTGCATGTACCACTAGACTGTAGTGCATCTTAAACAGTGACTGTGGAGGCCTCACACTTAAAACAGGCGTACATTTACAAAAGGTTAGCAGAGTAAAGGTTTAGTGCCAGTATTGTTAATCGTATATGTCATTGCAACAGTTCAATGCAAAAGTACACCATAATATAACCCACATTGTCGGCCATTTCTACTCAGTATGAATATCATACATATGTGAATATTTCTTCCCCTGGGCTCACCAGTGGTCATGTGATGACAGATCATACCTCCATTGTATCCTGGTCAAGCTGTTCTTTCATTAGTTTGAAATGGGGCCTGCTGCGCATACTCCAGGAATGAGGTCAACATGAATGTTTGACTTGTTGTGCTTCCTTTTTCATGGAAGTTCAACACACCAGTCATTATCATCTTTAATTACTTGCCTCAAGGTAGCCTTAAGCTAAAATACATGATACTGTGCATGTGAGTATATAAGCAAAAAGAAAAAAAATACATTATACTGTGCATGTGAGTATATAAGCAGTTCTCAGCCAGAAAAAGGTGGCTTGCCCTCTCCTGGTGGGTGGAGAGTCCTTGCCTCAAGTGGAGGAGTTCAAGTATCTCAGGGTTCATGAGTGAGAGAAGGATGGAGCGTGAGAATGACAGACAGATCTGTCTCAGACTTAGTGCGGACGTCTGTAGCGTCTGCAGCGATGCGTTCGCTGATTGTTGTGGTAAAGAAGGAGCTGCGCCCACAAGTAGAGTAGAGCTCTCAATTTACCAGTCAATCTAAGTTCCTACCCTCACCTATGGTCATGAGCATTCGTTAATGACCAAAAGGACAAGATCACGGATACAAGCGGCCAAAATGAGTGTGCTCCGCAGGGTGGCTCGGCACTTGCTTAGCAATATGATGAGGAGCTTGGTCACACAGGAGGAGCTTGGAGTAGAGCCACTGCTGCTCCACGCTGACTGACCATCGGAGGAGGACATGTGGGGTGCTTAGACTGCTGCCCCTGCAACCCTGCTCTGGATAAGCGAAAGAAAATGGAGGGATAGATGGATGGGAAAAAATACATTATACTGTGCATATGAGTATATAAGCAAAATGAAAAAAGTCCTTCACATTTTGTAGTTAAAACGCTCATTTGCAACTATTCATCATTTCTGTGTTCTCTTAACAAAACTGTGTATTATGTAAGCACATTTTTCACACCATTACAGTGATAATATTTAAAAGTTACACATACACAGTTTCATTGTACATTGTTTTGCATGTGAACAGCACTCGTATCTTTTGTCTGCCTCTGCCCAGATACTTTCCACAGACCCACCTGCTTCACATTGGGCATTCTTTAAACACTCATTCATCTCTCAAGTGCAGTGCTTGAGTGTCCAGTAAACATGCACCCACCTTTTTACTGCAGTGAAGACCAGTATGAGAGCTGAACGCCACTACTATTTACACTAAATGTAAGACCACACACAAATATACTGAACCTCGGGGTGAAAAATACTACTTCTGATTTCGTCAATAAAACAATGACATAAAGGTTCAAATTCAGTAGAAGAAGCAATCAGCAAGCCTTGTGTGTGCGCTTCGGTTGGTTTGGCCCAGATGACTCGGAGGCTTAACTGTAAACAGTGGGCAGCTTCTGAAGCACCGACTAGACCCACACAGACTCAGCATATAATTTGGAGACAAGGACTAAGGCCTTTTCTGTTCTAGGACCCCTGCTGTCAAATGTCAACTTGGCACATTAAACTACACAATCACTAGGGAACTTTAAATCCCTGCTCAAGACACACCCTTTTTTCTTTGGCATTTGAGCACAAGCAGAGAGAGATATCTTAGATTTTACTATCTGTGCCTCTTTTGTTCTAATATGTTATTGTTGGTACAGCTCTTTGGTAAGATGTAAGTTGGCTGTTTTTAAAATGCTCATAGATACTGCCAGTCTTAGTTCATTTGAGTAAGTGTTAGAACAGTACTGAAAATAAACTGGTATAGGTCCTCTAGATTAATGTTTTCATCAACAAACTGCACTTCTGCACATTAGTTATTATAGGGCTACAAAACACCAATGGTACCTAAATACCAATGTATTCTTTGGTGTTAGCTCTGCCAAGAGATTTGTGGTCAACGCCATAACGGTTGACAATGTAACTTGTGGTCACAGTGGTTTAAAATATGTTCTGTTTCACAGACTGACCAACCCCACAGTCTGTGCCTGCCAGCCCTCTGTCATCACTCTAATGTAGCCATTATGGGATGAATATTTGTCTGCTTTAAGATAGGTTTCATTGTAGCAAGCACTTTTCACACATTAAGCTTTCCTTTTTGATTACCTGTTTAGTCCTCTGTAACCTTCTCCATTCTAACTTCCACTAACTAACTTAATGCATTGTAATGTTTACCAAGGCTAACTACTCTTTTATACCTACCACTTGTCTGCCATACCAGACTAAACTACTTTGGCTTAACCTATATCTATCCTTCTGTTTGTTTGTCTGATTTACAAAATTGCTGCTCTTGTCTTCATGTGTGTCTGAGAGCTCTTTGGTGACACATAGACAAGTTGTATTTTACGGCCACAATGAGATGGAGATAAACATATTATTACTAAATGTAAAACTACTTGTTTTTAGTAATTTTGTTGAATACAAACATACCCAATAGTTGTTACAGAGCCAGGACCACCTATTTCGACATAACAGTGCTAACATGAGAAACAACACACCGTAATGGACAGATATGAGAGTGCATGGAGGGCAAGATGAATTACATCAACTCAGGATGTATGCTGGGTACTGTCCAAACAAATACAAGCTGTTGCCTTCCAGCCATTACAAAACATGAGAGAGGTGAACGGAGGGTCTGGTGAGCAGATAGGAAAATCTTGTGCTCTTCTCCATGTTTGTTTAGAAGAAGAAGAATCATTTGTGAGAATAGAAGACAGACAAATACTCTTTAGTGTTTTAGTGTTCCATTTAAGCTTTACATTAGATAATACATGGACCATGCGGTGAATTATAATGTGTCTGGAGAATTATTGTAGACATTAAGATATTCAGATGAGTGTCGGTTGCACCTAGAATCATGCAAAGTGAAAAAAAAAAAATCGAACATGGGCTTTGAAAAAAGTACACAAGAATCTTTATTTTGTCTTGTTTTTTTCTTGTTTTGGCTTTATATTGAGTTGCCAGCTATGCCAGCTACTACTATATTTATGAGAAATGGATGGTCGCTGATAGAACTCCAAATCAGGCAGTATTTTTCTAACATACTTTGCTTTAATTGCTGAAACTGCTTAAGTTCTGTTTTTGACCACTTTATAGTTTTGTTTTGGTTTGGCTTGTTTGTTTGTTTTTCTCCAGTTGTTACTCACGGTTTGTCAGTGTATTCAGAAGAATGTTCACTCTACTATGTTTACTTGTATCTGCTGGAGCTGCTATAAGCCAGTGTATCATAGTAGCACCAAGTGATAGGAAACAGCATTGTACAGGTCCAGAGCAGTCAGGCTTGTGTCCAGTCTGTTGTCAACGCACAGGTCAGCCTAATACTCCACGATCAAAGCCAGACTGAAGCTCCATGTGTTTATGAAATGCAGTACTTTAGTAAATTAACTTTGTTATGTCTGAGACTGTTAATGAAGTGCGTAGTCTTTGAACACGTTAATGAGCTTGTCTCCTCTCATGAGAGCTTGGAGTTCATTGTGTCTAACAGAAGTATTCTCATTCTTATAGAGCCATTTCCCCCGAAGTACTTACAAGCCAGTATGACGATATAGGGTAGAACATTATCAATATACTGTAAGTAATCATTACTTGCAGCTTATTACATTTATTCAAGGTTGGGGAGTGGTGGATGAAGTACTTAATTTTGTTACTTAAGTAAAAGTACAGATACAGAGGTAAAAAGTTACTCAAATAAAAGTATAACAAGAAAAAAATCTACTCAAGTAAAAGTATTTAAGTAAAAGTAAAGTAGTAAAAGTGCTGTCAATATTGCTAGGTTTATACTAATACATTTTTAAAGTATAAACCTAGTGCTATTGATTAAAAAAATTATACATATTTTGGACATTTTTTTTCTTATGACTTTTGTGTATTTATTCTTGTTTTCATTCAAAGTTTGAATTTGAAAAAATAATAACCCGTCAAATCATATGAAAAGTACTTCAAAAGTACTTTTTAGTCCAGTTAAAAAATGTAGTGAAGTAAAAAATACAGATACCTGTTCTAAAAATAAAGTGAAAGTAAAAAGTATCCACTGTAAAATTGACTTAAGTAAAGTACAGATACCTAAAAATTCTCTTTAACTACAGTACTTTACTACTTGTACTTCATTACCTTCCACCACTGGGGTTAGGACTGGCAACAAACGTAAACTGGCATGTGATCAGTGAAGTCTTGTGAATAGAAACGGGAGATAAAAGATGATGAGTGAGTGAAGTGAATAGGCTGACAAACAGAAACATGATTTGAATCAGCACTGTCTTATGAGATGAGAAAACGCTTAGTGCAGCATACAGTAAAACGCCACACAGACATGTAGCCTCTTTCCCTTCATCATCACTTCAACACCACAGCATCACAAGCCAATGTACAACACATGGATTCACTCTACCTCACAATGGGCTGTTATAGGCCCTGGCTCCTGAATCCTGACAGACACACAAAAATCAACATGCAAGTGCCCCAGACTTTAAAACAAACACATCTACAAGTCAGTAACAACTTAAGCTGGCAATAAATGTGTTTGGATCATGTGAGCAGGGCAGTAAACAGTTGTGTGTGTACGTATGAGTGGTGTCTAGGCTTAGAGTGTCAGGAAATTCCATGGGATGTTTTCAATAAGAGCAGGCAGCGGCAGCCAAAAGAGCTGGCAAATGAAAACCTGCTGAACTACACTGCCCGTACCCAGCCGCAAACGTTCTTTTGTGTGACATGACAATAGATTATTTAGTTTGTTTTGTGCCAAAGTGAAGACACAACATTTCAGTGAGTGATGAGTGTAGCTGTTTACAATCAACCTAGATGTGTGTAAAGTCTTTAGTGCCATCATCTGCAGCTCTTATGTCATTCTGTCCACAGGAAACACTGATGTACTCACTTAACTGTGTGACCAATGCTTTTGCATGGACAAGTGAAATCATGTGACGTCTATGGGATTTATAGCCTATGTCCATTTTATGTAACAGTAAACAGCTATGCCCATTGTGTTATAACAACAAGAATTTACTACACAAACTACCTTTATGCTAATGTGACAACACAAGACACAATTTCAAATGCACAAACAAATGGTCAATTGAAAAAACACTCATGAAATAATTGTATCCAGAAGAAATGCAGACTTTGTACCTTAAATCTCAAAATGATTCAAAGTATTCACTGAATTGGAAGTGTATGAAAAATGTGATGGTCATGTCAGGAACCCACATGATAAGTTCCTCACTGAGAGACCTTTACTGTGTGTGTGTGTGTGTGTGTGTGTGTGTATCCTAGTATCAGATATACACACACAGTAAACACAGTGCTAAAGCTGAAAATTCATATGTCAGATAATTTTCTTGCAGATCTATTAATCTGTTGAGTGCAATACTTCATCTGAAACCTTAGAACTTGACCGAAAACAGCTCTTTCCCAAAGCCACTATTAACGTCTTGACATTGGACATAATTCTAATTGGGAGAAAAAAACAAAACCATTAATGTAAATATTCTAAATGCAGCCAAACACAGTTACTTGCCAAAGACAAAATGTGAACCTGGGAGACCCTGACTTTTTGTCTGCACATTTTAAACTTCATCATTCCTGTGTCATGCACATTTAGTTTAATAATACCACCAGAGAAAGAAACCACTACCTGCTATTAAACATATGAATCTGAGAACGGGCCATAAAGACTGGACTTTATGTGAACACACTATTGTGAGCCTACATCTTTCTCCTGTATAAGTCCCCAGACTCCATTTATTCTAAAATATTCTTACTTCCTTGATTTCCATTCCATTACTAACTTGCTTAATGTATTTTTGAGATTTCACACAAGACATTGGCAGAAGATTTGCGAAACAGAAAATCATCGTAGTCAAAACAAAAACTTATCGGGAATTCTTTTTGCACTTTTTATAGCATTTATTTGACCCTTTGTTCAATTTCTAGTCAGTTCATGGAAACATCTACTGTAAATATGAACTGCAATCACGGTTTTCATTATAGTTCTCCTCAGATGACCCCAGAGGTTAACAAGCTTCAGGTACAGGCAAAGTATGTTCATTATGCACAAGTCTGAGCATATGGTATGAATTGGCACTCTCTCTGATATACGTATCAAGTCCTCATTCCGTGATGTTGGCATGCTGTTAATTGTGAGTGCATGCAACTGTACGTCAATCAAGCATGAAGAAATATGCAGACATCTGATGATGTATGGAAAATATGCAATTTACTTGTTTGGAAGAATCCCATGATTACATACAGTAATAGGTATCTGTCAACAATTGTATCCACATGCTATTTGGGATTTGCAAGAAGCTTTAAACAATCACATTTAAGGCTGTCCCTGATGATGATGATGGTGATGATGATGATGATGATGATGATTATTATTATTATTATTATTATTATTATTATTATTATTATTATTATTATTATTATTATTATTATATCATGTACCTGTCACTGTAGCTGTGATGTCACTAAAGTGTCTACAAAATATAATGTAATATAATGTAATTATAATATAATGTTTTATTTGGACTGCCTAACATTATTTGGCTTATTAGGCTTTAGTATATCGACATAAACTGAAAAAAATAAAAATAAATAAAAGTTTGTGGATGTTCTGGAATTGCACAATTAATTAACAGAGAATACAATAAAGAAGAGTGAAAAGACAAACTGGATTCACATTTATGTCAAATATCTGAGATAGGTAAATAAGATAGATAATAATAATAATAATTAAAAAATAATAATAATAATAATAAGATTAATAAATACTATAATAAGATTAATAAATACTATTAATGCCAAAGGAAATTGCAGTGCAGTCTGTTGCTCACATTCAAACAGAGAGACCAGTTACATTTATTGTCCAACTGAAGTCCCAAATATTTGTATGAGGGTACCACCTCCACCCCTCTTCTGATCCATCGTGGGAAGTGGTCTGCCCGGTGAAAATCAAGCACCATCTTGGTTTTATAAAACCAAGCAGATGGTGCAAGCTCCAGCTGAACACCTCTATAGAAATGTTCAGCTGCAGCTTGTTCCGCTGACACCAGCTCTTGAAGTCCTTCACCAGGTCCCTGTACTACCCGTCCCTCCTTTATACATCTCACAGTAGCAGTCATCTGATAAGTTCTTCATGTGGCATGTATCTGAATTGTGTTAGACATAGGTACACAGGTCAGATGCCTTAAATAGCTAATTATGAATACAACAAAAAGTACAACCAATTTACACCTCTTTTCTAAATATCCATATAAAAATTGACATTTTATTACAACTTTGTTTTGGTGCACAAATGACAATGCCCATGGTTTTCAAGTAATGTAAATATAGGATCTATATGTCATAGAAATAAATAATTCAAAAGGAAATATTCCATCTTTTGAACAGCCAAAAGTCCTCAGAAAAAAAAAAAGAAAAAGTAAAACCCAACCTTCTATCCCTGTAAGCTCAGATGATCCTAGCAGGGAACACTTAGCAGTCTACTGTATATGAGCAAGTCCTAACCTCCAACTGTTTCTGACGGTAATGGTTTCTATCACTTCACACTCTGTCAGTCTCTCACTCACACACACATATTGGCTTTCCATGTTTTTTGGGGACATTACATTGACTGATATTCATTTCCTGGAGATCGTTACAACCATAGTCATTACTTGCTAAACCACAATTTTAACCTATTTTAACCGATAACTGAAATTTAAACCATGTTGTTGATCTAATAAAGGATTTCATGGGGACATATTTTTTGTCCCCATAAATGAGTGTGTGAAGTGAGTATGTATGGAGATTTTAGTTCCCACAATGTGATAAATACCTGCCCCTCACACATACGGCCTGCACACAGCTGCCTGCACACTGCTTCTTACAGAGGTAACACACTTTATATAAAATCAGGCCATTCTAATAAACCTCAACCTTAACCTGGACCTCTCCTCTAGCTCTGACATTTTCCAGGCCCACTTAAACGTATATCAGTGCAGAATGTGGGTTTACAAGACAGGGTCCGTTTCAGGTGTTGCCAGTTTTATGTGTAATACATTATCTTCTTTTACGATCTCTACAAAGTCTGAGTGAATGGCGTGTATGTCTGTTTAATGTGAGCTGACAGAGGCGGAGTCAGACATGAACTGTATTTATCCTCACAGAATTTCTCCATTAAGATGCCCACTTGTTTCCAACACTCCTGCCCATGCAAAGAACAAGGCTACTCATGCTACGCCATCAGACTGCTGAGAGCAATCATTTGCCTGTGTTCTAATAAAAAATCATTTGACCATACATTTAGAGACATTAAAAGCATGCATTGCACATGTTCCTCCCCATGATCGTAGCACAAAATCTGGAGAAGTTCCTTCCTGTTTGGAAGGACAAATGTCCCAGGACATAAAGTCTCACCATATGTTATGTGTTGTATTTCATTTTTTAATTATTGGTTTGGTTTGGTAAAGAAATAACAATTTTTAACATTTCAATTTGAATTCCTGACTACAATATGGTAATTTATGGTAATTTATACACAGTTTTAGGGGGTTTAATTTAGCCTAGGATCCACACCGGGGCTCAGTTGTACAGTACAGGCCAGAGTAGCCCAAAGTGGGTCCAGCAGACTTAGCCCATAGCGATGTATTCCCTAACATGCACAATAATGTAAGACAAATAAATATACTTACAAACTTTTTATATGAAAAACATTGATAAATTTAGCCCATTGCCCCTAACATGCTTTCATTTTGGCCAACCAGATACTAGGTTTGATCATGTTGAAATAAGGCTTTATTTATGCAGTAAATTAATGATAGCATGATAGCATTTTTTATTTTTATGTTCATGTTTAGATGAAGTCATAAGTCATAGCGGACACAGACCTGCTCACATACAGCTGCCACAGTGACCATTATGAGGCACACACTTCTCAGAGGAAGGAAACCAGGCCTTTAACTTACTAATCATAAACTGCTGCACGCTCCCTCGCTCCCCAAGAGGCAGCACCACCCAGCTTCACCCAAATACATAAACACAGACACACAGTGGTACAGTAAACAAGCCCCCGTCACCCTCCCACCACCTGCTTTATAACACACGGCTCTCCCGCCTGGACACACCACACTATTCAGGAAACATTAGCCTGGAATGCTAATTGAAACAAACAGCTCATGGTTTCTTCATTTAGACGTGGGAGCTGTGGGTTACTGAGACTCCTGTGTGTATGCATGGACACACACACAAGTAATATGCCAAATATCTGGGAATCATTGTATACTATTATTTTTCTCCTGGTTTTCCTCAAGCCTCACCTTAAAAAGACAGGCTGAAAAGGAAATTATTGCACATTAGCGCTGACAGAGTCACAGTTTCAGACCAAAGCAAACATGATCTTGCATTTACTGCACAAATAGAGGCAAACACACATTCAAGTCCCATCAGTGTAATTGGAAAGGCTTCACTGAATGATACAGGCCGACGCAGGCTCACTGCCAATGGGTATGCTCACATTAAGATTCCTGTTTATGGACATGGGAGTTGAGTATGTTGATCACAATACCATATGTTAGCATTGCATTGTGTTGCAATAGTGAGCAACACATCACATAAAGTGATAAATACCATGGGCATAACACTATATATGGCCAAAAATGATAGGAAAGATTCAAACTCTTATATAAGAGCAGACTGACCTGCTCCAAAGGCAAAGAAGTAAGTCTGGTTGGGGTTCCTCTGCAGCAGTGTGGACACTCTGCGGGCCATTCTCTCATTTCGTTTGTAGATGAGTTCTTGGCGAAAGTAACTGTCGATCTGCTGAGCTGTCAGGCGCTCGTGAGCTGGTAGAGAACTGTTGATGAAGTGAGGGAGCTGAGAAAGAGATGAAAATATGTTTTAAACTCTTACATTTTAAAAATACTTTGTCTGGGGTTGCCTCAGCCAATTATTTGTGTTACAGAGAGCAGAATTGGATCCACCAACCCTCTGGTTTGGCTAGTCAAATAGTAGAAATAAACGTTATGTTATATATATATGTATTTGGTATATTGTGTCCTTTTTACATTGTACACTTAAACGTCTATCTTTATCATTACTGTGGCTCTGAGAAGCCAAGCAGTCTGCATCAGAAATAACATAATGACAGGTGAAGTCATTAACCTTAAATATTGGGTTGCTATTACATCTGTCATACTCATCATCATCAGGGCAGATCCACACAGGGCCTGTTTGAAAGATATAATTGGGTGTGTGATTTATTGACAGTGAGTGGTGAGTAGGTGATCTCTTGGCTGCAGCAGTGCATTCTACATGCTGTTAATGCGTAAGGAAAACACTACAGCAGCAACAAGGACCTCTCAGACTTAGATGTAGCTGCTGCTATTAATATAGTTTTATTTTGTGCTTAGTGTTGCTGTGTCCACTCAGTGTTGTGCCTTTTTATAAATAGACCCAGATGGAAGTTGGTATAAAATGCAATAAAACAACATTTGCATTTGTAACACTCATAGTTACAGTCATTATAACTTTACATGTGACCAGGGACATTGTAAGAGGCTCTACTAAATACAGCATGGATTTACTCAGTTACACGTGGATTTATTTGCTTTATTTGATTAACATTACAATAACTGAGTAACAGTACTTTGAGTAAAAAGTTTGGTTAATCCTCACCAAGCTTACAACATTTATTTTTCTTCTAATCTTTGAAAATACCCAAATATGGGAATTAGTTGTTAACTCAATAATATTTCAGTGTTTAGGTGGAACATCTGATTTACTATTTTGAGTATTTATGCCAAATAGTTCTTCTTACATGAGTAATGACATCTCACTCTTGATTCATAGCCCGCCTGAGTGATATAATTATAAAGAAATGATACTTTGGTAAGATCATGTGAATGAATAATATGTTGGGCAAATGAGATGTTGCTAAAATAGATTGATCGCTGCTGCGCTGAGTGAAGAAAGACGGTGTGTTCATGATTAAGTGAAAGGTGTTTGGTGAACACGGGGTCATAGAGGGAGAGTAGTGCAGATACAGTATCACAGAGAGGAGCAGTGTCCCTCTGTGTCGGAGCCAGAGCAGGAAATATGCAGTGACAGTAAGAGGCCCTCCTCCTCTCCACAGCCACTCTTCATATCTGTCTTTGTAACACTTTATGCTTCACATTTTATCTTCTCAGTATACACACATTCCATAAGACTCTTCTCACTATTGTTGAAATGAATGCTGTACAGATGACCTTATACATTATTTATCGTTTTGCAAATAGTAATATGAATGAATCACGACTTGGGCACAGCTTCTAGAGACAGTTTTACTTGGCCATTTTAAGTAGTGAATGGTTTATTTTTGCTTTACACTTGGGTCACCCCTGCATCTCCCTCATGTCATATCCCAATGAATTGCATAATGATTTGTTCCTTATTGATGCTTATTGATGCCTCTCTTCCTGCAGGTTGGGTTTGGAACTGGCCCTTAGCTGGATCACTATTTCCGATTCAGACAAAATTATTTTCAGATATTCCATTTTCTTTTTACTTTCTCATAACACAGTGGACACATGGACCTATGTACTGCATTCGGGACTCTATTTGCAGTTTATTATGATGAAAATGAACTGTGGAGAAGTACTGTTCATTCACACACATACTATAGATCACATAGGCTGAAGCAGGGTCCTGATTGCTCTAACATGTGCAGAGGAATGTTAATACGTGTTATTATGACAAGAGTGGGGCAGGAGTGCGAGGGGGCGGGATAAATTAGGATGATTTAATGCCCTCACATGTAGGACAAGATGGTAGCCAATGGGGCAGGTGAAATGTGGATGGAAAATTTCCAGCAAAGGTTTCATAATGTTGTACTGTATAATTAACTATTACAAGTATGTTTAGGTTTTTTATTGCTTTACATTGTAAGCCAGCGCAAAAACTACAGTTTCTTTTTGGCTAATACATTGAAATGTTATAGTCAAAATGCCACTGGATGTCAAAAATACACTGGAACTGTTATTACCTATTACACTGAATCAAAATCTAACTCAGATTGTCAAGAAAGTGTATTGTGAATCATGTCAGAAAGCCTTGTCAAAAACCTTGAATATAACTAAACCACACTGAGTTAAATCAGATGACAGCTTGCAAAAAGATGTCTGTGTTTAGGAGAGAGAGACTTGTGGCAGGTCGAGTGAGTTATTTCTGGTGAAGCTGCTGGGTAGTGTCTCACACTATCAAGTGACCAGTGCTCAGAGGATTAAGACTAAGCTGAGGAGCAGGTCCAAACTCAAGTGATGATGGAGAAATGGCAGAGGAGCTGAGAGAGGTTTGACAGGTTATCATTTGGATTGTGACACCATTTTATTTTCCAAGCCTGCATTTAAGTTACATTTATAAGGTTTCTAATAGCTAACACATACATCTATTAAAAGCCTACTTTGTAGATATGAACCTGCAATCGATATTAACATTTAACATTAACATTATTTCCTACACATTAAACCAGGGCTGTTTCAATGTATCTGAGATCCTCGGCCTTATTTGCCAAAATTGCCAATGAAAACCTAATCCCTAAATCATGTCGTCTTCAAATATAAACACAAAAAACAGAAAAAAAAGAAAATAACCTTATTTGTGCTCACATGAGTGGTAGATGTTGGGCCCTGCGTGTTCTTTCAATAGTTCTCATAGTACTGCTGTGTGTGGTGTGTACCTGTGATGTGTCATGGTTGAAGATGATGGAGCTGAGGTCTCCACAGTTGTAGTGAGTGATGAGATCCTCAGTGGTGTAGGAGCCCTGCAGACTGCCCGCTCGGACGCCCTCGTGCTGCAGCAGAGTCTGGTTCAGAGCAAATAGCACCTGCAATAAAAGCAAAACGTTAGTGTGTTCCTTTGGGAAGCTTTGTGATCGACAGTGAGAGGTTGACTTTATCTACAAGGAGCTGGATATTTTCATAATTAGCCAGGATTAAAATTAGGATATGTATGGGTGATCAGGCAGTCTTTCATAGTATGGTTTTATGTAACAGAGAGTGAATGAAGATGAGTGAAACAATTGAACTATAGTAAAAGAAAAAAATCTAATCTGTCAACTGGATAAAAAAATGTAGGAGTGAAGACATTTCACTGCTCATCCAAAAGCCACTTCAATTCTGGTCAGATTACTGGTGGACAGTGCCTTATATCTATCTGAATGGAGGAGCTAACTACACTGAAACTAACACACAGTTTCTGTTTATAGGCTGGGTCTAATGGGCTACACTAAGTGTGAACTGTGCCTGAGTCATACTTAACATAATTATTCAGGCCTCTAATGGTTGCTCTCACACCTATTATCATACTAGCTTGCCCCGTTTTCTTTGTTTTGATTTGGGTCTGAAGATGGAGTTATACATCATACATCATTATGTCTAAGGCCCCCCATTCCTTTGATTGAACTATCTTTTCCCTTTTAGACTGACTGCTAAACCATATCTAATAGAAGAAAATTATAACCAAGCAAACACTCAAATACAAACCATCATTTTAACTGACCGTTTGAAACCTTTTATTCCCTCTTTGCCGTTACACTGCAGTCTCTATTAACTGGATGCTCAAAGCAGAATCATGACAAAGTGACATATACATCCCTAAACCCTAAAGTGCACCTCTCCAAAATATGTACATAAAACTTTCCTTTTCACGGTGCTCCAGAAGAATCTAGGCTGAGCCAATGTTCCTCTTTAAAAATGCATGTGTGACTTTATTACACAGTTAAAACACTACATGCTGACTGTGTGAAATCCAAGGTATTTTTAAACATTTGAAGATATTTTCACACTTTTTTCCAGACAGACAGGTAAATGCCAAACCACAAAAGACTACACAAAAGTCACTGCAAACCCTCATGAATGGAACAAAGAATTAGTCTAGAAATGTCGACTGAAACAAAGAAAAAAAACCTGCTTTGTCATGCCATGAATTTACAGAGCCCATTAAAATCAAAAGTAAACCCTCTTTAGACTAGATTTATAGTGTGCAGCCACCAGCCCCACATCCCCACAGCTGTCCGGGACGTCCTATACAAGAGAGGTTCAAGTTTCTCTGCTATCCCACACCACCTCAGACCAGCCCATTGTAGTGCACTGTAGATCTCGCTCAGTTATGCATTGACTTGATTAGTCATTTGAAACACTTTTTAAAATCCCAATTATTTTCAGTAGGTGCCGGACTGGGGTCAGAATCAGTGCTCAGTTCAGGGTTGATTTGTGGAGAGATTTAAGGCCCATACAGCTGCACCAACGACTGACCGAGCCCCAAGTCAAAAGTCACACTCGTAATTCATGCAATTTAACTTATGTTTTCACGATCATAAATGTCTATACACTGGGTATTGGATGTTTCAACTCCAGGTAACCTCTGAAGTAATCAACCCGACTCTAAGCTAAAACCCGTGACTCTCTGTGAGGTCAGGGAGAGAGCTGCTGTTTGTCCTCATCTCATTATGTAAAAACAGCTTAAGTGTTGCCGGATTAGTCCACATTTATGAATTTCTTCACCAAAATGACTGTTTTTAGCATTTAATTAGACTTTTGTTCAACTGCTGAACAACAATAAACCAAGAACACAACAATGTGTAACCGTTTAATTTGTACTTGCTTGTGCCAATAACACAAGCCAAAAATATGTGCAGTATCCAAAAAAATGTTTTGTTCAGAAGGTCATCTGGCATAAAAACTAACATAATAACTAACATAATAATGAAAAAGATTAACTCTTGTGGCGATCCCTAAAAGAACACGTTTTCCTGTGCGTCAAAGCTACTCTTGGCAGAAAAATGTCACACACACAAACTGTATCCTGCATTAATTTGAAAAACAAAAAAAGATTATGCCATTTTGTCCAAAATAATAACACATGCATACTTTGTGTTTCTATATTGAAAACTGCATTAACAAATAATCTGTGAAAAACACATAAACCAAAAGTGTGTACAAAAAGGGAGCACAATACACCAAAAAATGAAATCATTAGCTTTAGTTGGGGACAACAAACATGCACCTGTCAGGATGCTGCTGTTTTAGCTTCACAACTGTTGTTATGGAGTTTGGGCTTTTTCAATATTGTCAGTTGCCGTGGTGAAGCACATCTCTGCAGCTGTTACCATGGCTCCTGAACTTTCCCTTGTTTGAATGAGACAGAGCGTCAATCACGGCACAGAGGGCTGGCTAAAATGCAAACAGTGAGAGCATACAGAGCTATGTAAATCTGCTGTGTGCCTGGCAGCGGTGTTCTCATGCTCAAGTGGCCCTCTCAAATTGACTAGCTCTTTTTTACTGTCCACATCATACACAAGACTAAAGCCTTTGGGTCTTATGCATGCGTGAGAAACTCTTGTAATCAAATAAAAGCTTTGAGGAGAACAAAACCGAGACTGCAGCTTTTGGTTTTGGAACCTGCCATCCAAAAATTCATTACAGAGCGCTGGAAGAAAAACACACAGAGCACGGCCAGAGTGGGAGAAACATGAAGAGAAAAACAGGAGATTTGATGTTTTATTGTGAATTTGCATTTATTGTGCTGTTTGTTCCCAATTTCAGACAAAGCAAAAAATAAGAAAAAATAACAGAGATGATGATTTTTTTTTTTTTTTATGATGGCATCTACTATTGGGCTTATGTATGGCATCAATGAAAGTTTAAATTGAGTGATCAATTTTAATGTCTAAACAACTGGATCAGAGCATCTTCAATATAAAAAACAGTGACAAACCACAAACAAGACGAACATGAATATTGGACAGTGTGGCCTGGTTCAACAAACTGTAGCCCTGTAACCCAAAGTGTATTTTCTTATTAAAACTTCAAATCTTAGCATGCTGTCATATTATGTCATGAATAAGTGGTGATGACAAGGTGTTGGAAAGGAAGAGTGCATTAACTCATACTTTTACCACTTTAAATCCTAAATCTAACAACATGAGTGATGGTTTGGGCTGGAGTGCTGCTGGCTGAGAAAACAACAGGAGGAAGTGCCGAGCTCCAAGGACCAGGCACTGCACTCTGGCAAGACGTGAAAGGATAACAGGCGGGCTTATGGATTAGCTTTTATTTGACAGTAAAAACAAGTGAGAAGAGGTTAAGAAAAACACAACACTGGTATAGTCCACGTCGTCGACTATGATTATCAGCTCCATTAGTTGCTTTTCTCACTCTTCTGTAGCCAGGATGAAAAGTCATACAAAGTCATAGTCATACAAATGCCAGGAAAAAGGATGATGCCGAGACTGGGGCGGTGCAGCATTTACAGTGCAGACAGCGAGTGTGGGTCAGTGGGCTCGGTCTAAAGCCTGGCACATAGTGGGTACTGTCTATGAGCAGTCAGGTGCATAAGGACTGCTGCAGCTGCCAGCATCAGGCAGCACATCTGAGAGAGATTCACTTTACAAGGCTTCTCATTCAAGTGTTGACCTCCTTTTTTTGTTCACCGGTTTGTCTATTGTATACTGTTTGAGGGAGCACACTCCACCCAGAAGGCTCCAACCTGTCCAGGGACTGAACGTAGGCCCTTCTTACTGTGATTCATTACACACTAATGGACAAAACAAAACATACACTAATATAATCCTGTGCTGTTGTTGAAAGTCATTTATAAATAGAGTGCCACAGTCCTTGTACTTGGGACCATTCACATTTCTTTCCCCCTGACATTTTAGACTCTATAAAGCTCCCTTTTCTCTGTGTTGTGTAAAACAGGAACAGTACTATACAGGCAGCCTTTGAAAGTCAAGTTGTTGATCTTGTAGATGCAGCAGCACAAGCTCAGATGTCCACATTACCAGACTTTAAACAGATATAGTGATGTGAGGTGGTCTTCTTTCAGACTTATCTGTGGTCATTTAATCAGGCCTGATACAGTCTGAGAGTGGTGCATTCCTGTCCAGTGCTTTCCCTCGGAGCAGTTTGTGTTTCATCTCATGAGAAAGAGAAGAGCTGGACCCCTGACCCGGGACACGCACTGCTGGGCTCCTCTGGGCTCCTCTGGGCTTATGAGAGGGGATTGGGTTCACAGCACCCTGGGGTGACTGCAGCAAACGAGGTAAGCAGTTGAAATAACATCCAGGGCAGCCCAAGAATAGGGGAGGTGCAATCTCTCATGCACACTCCCCACTGAGCAGGTCCTGAAGAGGGCGGACACTAGTTTAAGAGCAGTTATCACAGCTCACAATGGAACTCTATAAAAGAGTTCATTACCTTGGTGTTCACTTCAGACCATCCCCTGCGACCTGTTGAAAGGATGGTGCTGTCTGGTCCTGAAGCATGCACTTGTCCCGTTAAGCACCTTGAAAACATTAGGATGTGTCACCCAAACCCACATCAAAGAGCTCTGGACAGGCTCATATGATAGCCCCTCTGACATCTCCAACAGGTTTATCAACAAATGAAACAACCACATTCTTAGCGGGACATGGGAACTGTCAGGAGCATACTATACATGCTGTCTCAGGGCGACCTCAGCTCAGAGCCAAAAACACTTACAGCCTCATTGTGCCATCATGTATTCATCACTGCTTATTGAGAGTAAGCAGATGTTCCACTGATCACATCTGGTAGAAGATGCGTATACCTATTTCCTCAATCTCCATCCCTAACAAAAGCTTACGAATGTGTGCACCGCATTTGGTAATAATGATACATATTGTTCAGCTGTTATACAAACTTCACATGTCTTTTTACACTAAGTTTGAGTTTTCAATCAGGCATGAGTACAACTGTCTCTCCCTTGTATCCGGCCCCCTGCCTCCGTCCAGGAAATCTAGGGATTACACTGAGACAATCCCAGTAGCAGTGGCCTGCTGCTTCAGGATTTTGCAGAAAGACCTCCATTATTCCCTCACTATCCTTCCCCACATTCCATCATACTTAGCTTTACTTGGTTTGCTGACTCTTTTTGTACTTGCACCGTCCAGATAAATTACATTGATACATTTACATTGATGTGTAAGGATATGCTAAATTAGGGCCTAAAGTGGACCACATAGCCAACATGTTTGTCCATAGTTATCAAAATGACTCTCTACTCACTAATTCACTGTTGATTCAGAACTGTACTTCTCACAAAAATATAGCATTAAATTCTTACAGGTTCACGTAAAGCTTTTGGTTCACACCAGAAACTTTCACACACACACACAATATATTTTATTATATTGCATTATATTTTATGCTAAAGAATACACCGACCAGACTTTTTGGTGACTATTATCATGCCAACAGATTTGGATCAGACTTGAATGTTCTCTGCAATCTCAGCGCCTTGTTGAAGATCTTGGACTTTAATAAATGAACTGAGGGTGGGGGTTGCAGAAAGCCCTTTACTTATGTCCACAAATAAAAGCCTGCTGTTAGACTTGGCACTGCAGCCGTTGCGCGAGTCATCCCATGTTTTTCTGTCTCTTTACAAAACTGAAAATAATAAATCAAAACAACTGATCCTCAGTGAAAGAAGTGCACAGCTGGAGCCTTTCTATGGACTGCCCTGCTCCTGGGAAGCCTCAAGGAAACACTCAAATGTGAGGACCACTTACATGGAGGTCTTTTTAACTGCACTACAGCATCTGCATTTGTACTATCTGAATGTTTTTGGGGATAAAGCTGAAATTCACTGAGCCCATGGATGTCTCTCAACATGGTGGAAATGGCAATGACTGTAAGTTGATTAGATGTAGGGCTATATATTGATAATATTTTGAGCAAGGTATAAATTTGGCCATAAAGTTAATATTGATGTCATGTAATTCTGTGAAAAAGTGGCCAGTCGGTTTGTTTCCCTGGCTCTCTCGGGTCCTCCTCCTGATGTTTGCCTGTGTCACCAGCTGCTCCGTCTGCATGTCTTGTTCTCAGAGTCTTGACTAAAGTTGTCCACAGGGCCCCACAGTAATCTATCCAGGACTTATTTGAGCTTTTATTTTTCTCCTTTTGAGCTTTCCGGAAAAGATGCTCACATGCAACAGCTAGAGTCACGGTGCTCCATTGCCTTCTCTGAAACATTTTTTTCTCCACGTTTGCTGCAGACAGCTTCATGTTACTCAGCATTTATTGCAAAATGCACTCAGAAACTGTTACAAACTAACTCTACGCTGTGTACCCACAAAAGAAAGGGATGTGTGGGCTGTAGTTTCTGTCATAAAAGTTTGTTAAATTATTAGCATCAGGGGCTGCTAACACATGGCTACGCTGTATGCCGCTCTGTTGTTTTAGTGCAATTTTTTCATTTTCTTTTTCATTTTTAAAAATAAACCACACTGCATATATAAAACTGAGGCAAACACAGTAAAAAAATTACAAAGTATTCTAAGAGAGAATGAGGAGAATTGACCAATAAGAATTATTTGCTGGTAAATTATGCCGATCGTATAGGATATAACTGAGGGCTAATTAATTATCTTATGTTGTGTATGTATGGAAAAAGGATGTATTTCATATAAAAAGATATTGAGATATGTATTGTGTATTGATATATACATTTTTGTCCATATCACCCATTGTTTGTGTGGGTGTGTATGTGTGGGGGTGTGTGGGGGTGTGTGTGTGTGTGTGTATATATATATATATATATATATATATATATATATATATATATATATATATATATATATATATATATATATATATATATATATATATATATATATATATGTATATATATATATTCTCTCTTTCTCATCACATCGGGTCATTTTAACCTCACATGCCCTGTTTCAGATGTTTAAACCAAATCCACACACTTCACTTCTCTCTCCGCTCGATAAGCCTTGGTTAAATTCCTTTTGGATCTCTGTGACTAACGTTACGATGTGTGATGCTATCCAAACCAGATGAAGTGTGTATCTCATCCACTGCATGAGAACAAGACCAAACATCCGAATACACTGCTCCAAACCCAGTCCAACCACACTCTCTTATCTCCTCCACTGAGATTTACTGGGGCTAATAGATTTAGACGTTCTCACAGAAGGATATATCCTTTATACGAACAACTCAAGACCTGTAACAAAAGAGCAACACATAATCTCTGCATGAACAAAAGTAAATTAAATCTAATTCGAAAAAGAAAAAGCAATTGTCCAAACAGAAACACCGAAGACACAGGAAATCTCTTCTTGATATTGGTCTTTGATTCATATCATGGCTAGTACTGTCAAGATCAGGCAGTTATTTGCTAATGATTATACTGCAATTATAAGAACAAAAAAAATGCACTGAAACATAAGAAAAGACTGAATTGAGGCACACCAATTAGCATACATTTTATTAAAACTCCAACATGTTTGGACTCAAGGATGAGTCTTCATCTGGGCATCAACCTTCTAATCCTTCAAAAAAAATTGTAAAATTGTCTTTTGAGAAAATTAGAAACAAAAATTTAATTTCAAGCCAATCGAATCCATGATTTTACAGTCATTTTGTGATGTTTTCAGCAATCAAGTAAACATAAAATCAGATTCTTCTTCTCATAATAATCGTAACATTAAATTTGGTTTGTGACATTCATGCCCATATGTTTTTCACTTCTAAAAAACCCCAACAGAAAGACAGATATTAATGTGACTTTGTTTATGATTCTAAGCTGTTTCTAGGGTCCTTCTTTATAGACTGCACATGAGGACAAAAGTCACTAGTCAAATAATAAAACACACAGTTTACATATGAAAGATTGAGTGGTCACTACATTGTGTGTCTGTGTATTGGTGTGTACTCCGAAAGAGGAAGTGACATGCCATGCATGGTATGTCACTTAAAGAATAAAACACAGATGTCTGTGTAATCCCTCAGTCGTCTGGGTATGATCCATAGTGAAAGAAATATTCAAATCTGTCAAATAGACAAAAGGTTGTAGGAACTGAAGTAACTTCAGAAGTGATGAAGCACCTTAAATGAAAAGCGAAACGTCTTCACTCCGACAACTTTGTTCAGTTGACAGATTTGAATTTTTCTTATACTAAAGAATAAATTACAATTCAATCAAGTAGAAGTTCATCCAGTGAACAGTTTTATTACATAGCTTTGTTTTCAGTAGCTGAAAACACAGTAAGCCTGTTCATACTACAAAGACATACTAAAGACCAATATAATAGTGTGTTTTTTATTTTGTTTTTTTTAACTGTTTGTTGTGTACTGTATATCTATAACAGCTTTACCCTCAACCCTCACCCACCAGACTAGTGTCCTTTCCATTTATCACAAAAACTTTATTTTCTTCCTCCCTCTTCCCAAACTTCCTGATTAAGCTGCTGTTTGCTTCTCTCCTGCTCTTGTCCTTCTATCTGATGCCATCTCCTGTTCTCTACACTTAACGCTGGTCCTAGGGACCACATCAGAGTTGGGCAATATGACGATAATATCGTATACCGTGATACTGAAAAAGTGTGGAGAAAAAAATCTGCTCTTTAAATTTAGATTTATCACTGCAGCCAATAAATGACTCCATTAAATAATATAAGTACATTGGTTTGTCTGTGTGTGCTTTGTACGTGTGACTACCATGCATGCAGAGTTTTGTGTGTCCTGCAAAAAGATTTGTGCATTATGTTTCACAATAAAACCTCCCATGTTCTTTACTGTCACAGTTTCACATCAAGTATAATTTGGGGTATGACAAAAAATGGATATTGCCCAACTAAACAACATATTGCCCCCATCCTTAACCTACATGAGCCTGTTTCATATTTGCTGTGTACAGGCTGTCTCCACTACAAAGTCCACAGGGGTCTGACTGTGCGATAGACCAGCGCCGTAAGTCCGCCCCTCCTCCTACTTTTGGTCATGGTAAGATGCTGAATCTAGTGCACAGTAATCCCACACAAGTGCACCATTTCAGCCAATAAATGACTTCATTAAATAATATTCTCAGTCATTTGACAGATATCAACTTATATGTTGTTGTTTAAATAGCTTTCTTTTAATTTCAGTAAATGACTTGTCCATAAAAGTTGAAAACATGGCTAAGCGCTGCTGTAGTTTGAAAAGGTGCATAGTGCAGCCTGAGCCTGAACTCATCATCACACCGGTACAGTGCTGCTCCTTCTGCCTGTCAAAACAACTGTTTAGGCTCAAACAGCGCTGTCTAAAAGAAAGAAGAATAGAACTTTCTAACACAGGGACTTAATGCGCAGGACGTGCAGAGCAATATGGGCCACTTGGAGCTGGACTGATTTTAACTTTATGAACTTGTGCATCATGGATATACGCTTTGGATGTACTGTTTGGATGTTATTTTCTTCATGTTCATAAAGGACAGAAGTGAAGTCAGGTGAGTGAACCAACCTTATAAACTGCCCAAACACACAGAGTGTAATGTGTAACGTTTTCCTTCGCTTGAACACATTATATATCCGCATGCCGAGACTCGTGCGTCATCAGCGAACCATTGATAAAATTGACCTCTATTTCTCTGATATAATGTGGTCATGCTCTCAGACCCAGCCACAGGCCCACGCTGTATTTCATCTAATGAATATGTGCATATTTGCTGTCATTAGAAGCTGACACAACAGTCTTTCACCAAGTCCAAATTTGGATTCTGTTTAAATCTGTGTGTGGTTCACTCTTTAGTTTAGCTCTTAAGTGTATGAAGTGACCTCAGGTTTATTAGTTGCACAAATGAAAATCACTAAAATTGTTAGAGTATATTACGGATCTGTAGATGTGTAATTTCTTTTGCTTGTGACTGAAAACAGTGTGTCTGTCCAGTTCATTTAGCACAGAATGAAGCAAGGCTTCCCTATGATCAAAGAGTGTATTTGATGTCCTAAATGCAAAGCCAAACAGCCCCGTTAACAACACTTCTGTTCTTATCCATTTATAATCCAGTTGTGACTTAAAGCTAAAGTACATTGGTTTGTCTGTGTGTGCTTTGTACGTGTGACTACCATGCATGCAGAGTTTTGTGTGTCCTGCAAAAAGATTTGTGCATTATGTTTCACAATAAAACCTCCCATGTTCTTTACTGTCACAGTTTCACATCAAGTATAATTTGGGGTATGACAAAAAATGGATATTGCCCAACTAAACACCATCCTGCCCCCATCCTTAACCTACACAAGCCTGTTTCATATTTGCTGTTTACAGGCTCTCTCCACTACAAAGTCCACAGGGGTCTGACTGTGCGATAGACCAGCGCCGTAAGTCCGCCCCTCCTCCTACTTTTGGTCATGGTAAGACGCTGAATCTAGTGCACAGTAATCCCACACAAGTGCACCATTTCACGGCACATCAGCACAAGAAATGTCCAATTTCATGCAAACAGATCGCGCTGGCAGCAAAACACAGCAGCTCAGAGGGAGAGAGAAGTGATTGTAACACATCTAAAAACAGGCACAGTAGTGTTTAATGTACAAAGGAGCGATTCAAAGCCGTTTGAGTTAGAGGCCAAATCTTAACTGTTGAAACTGAAAAAGGAAATATATGGAAGTATTTACAGTTAATCAGATTTATATTACAACAATCACAAAGTCTGGGTTAGGAGTGTTGAAAAAATGTCATTGGCCAAGCTTCAAAACCAATTATTTCAACTTTGAGACGGAAGACTAAAATAGCTCATTTTCCTGTGAGATTCTGTTAAAAGAAATAAAGGAACAGTCAGTGCAGATGGAAATATGCTAACATCTGATAGGGCAAAGCTACTGATAGACAGTCTTTTTTTCATAATATAACTTTATTTGTTTGTTTCCTTTGAGGTTAGAACATAACATTCACTCACATTGTACACATAAAACAGTGCGCTGGTTTGATTATAATCACTGTGTCTCCCACAATCTTTCTCTTTCCTTTTCAATATAAATTAGATTAAGCTAGTCTGTGTGTGCCACTTCCTCTTAACTTGGGAAGATCACAAAGAAGCACCACAGATGTAACATACCAGCTTCAAACTTTCTCGTAAAAACACACTAATGAGGTATCAATATTCATATGAACAGGTGAGGGAAGTCAACCATAGATAATGATGAATGAAAAGATGTTTTTCATTTTTATGTGGAAATTAATCAGATTCATATGTTGAAACAATCACATGCAAGACTGGGGAGTTGGCCATGTTAATACGCAATAAATAAGTGCAGTTTTATCAACATAATAAAAACTGTTTTTGGAGAACGTTTTTGGATTTAAGATAATAGGGAGAGTAAACATTAGCCAAAGAAGTCAAGTCTAACATGTGCAACTCTCCCCGTCTCTGGCCTTGACAAGTGCTGGCAATCACATCAGACCACCATCAGCCCATCTAATTATTTCATAAATCTCGATGTCAGCTCTGTAGTTAGGAGAGAATATTCTACACACGCTCTTTACTAACAACATTTTACTTTGGAGCTTGAGGTTATTCATTTGTCATCACCCAAGCATCCTCATAATATCCAATTCTGGCTCCTTCAAATTGTGAGTTATGTTTATTTTCAACTTGGGAACTTTAACTTTCTTATGTTAAAATCGACAGTTGTTGCATACTCCAGCCTGCACCCTAAGCACACCGAGCGCACACTGAATGTCAAAAGATAACAAAATATAAATCTGACCCATTTTCCAAATCCAAGACAAACGATACTTTCCACTTAACATATAATACTTTCCATTTGACTTCTATAATGTTATTGCCTTCATACCACAACACAATCAGATCCATAAACTCTTAAGAAAAGTGCTGGATATGAGGAAATCCAATATGATTAAGACTATAATTGCTAGCTCTAAAAGTTTTAGCACCAGTACCCTGCATTAAGGAAAACTTTGGGTTTGGCTCAGCCCAGTGACAGAGATCAGCCATAAGTCGGAGTATGAGAGATGGATATCTGTTGTCTCTGCATTCGTCTTCATGTGACCGAGTGTGTACGGGGCGATCAGAGAGAGAGGGGCCTGGAGCGTCAAACAGGCTGAGGGTTTGTGGTCACCCAGACCAACACATCGCACACTGTGGCTTTAAATGAGCCACAAATCTGCACCAAGCCGTCGACACAGAGGAATGCTGCAGCACACAAGGGCAACTGGGTAAACAGGGCTACAAGTGAGTTTTGCCTTTAACGTAAATCAGGATATGTTACTCACAGGAGAATTCGCTTTTTACGGAAAAATGATTAGTAGTAGTATTATCATGTTATTTGTCATGGAAAAGTTGGATTCACATAAGCTCTGTGATAGATGAGCTGTAACATACTTTATGATGTGTGCAAAGAGGCAAATCTCAAAGGGGCATTATGGACACTAACATTGAATCAGGATCACATAAGAAAGACAAAATGGTCACTGGTTTTCCAGATTCTATAAGCCAACCTTGAATTCTTCTGAAGACTATTACAACAGAAAACAAAGTCTAGAAATTAATTAATATGATGCATAATGCATGTGGATACTAGGGTTAGTGGATGAAAGTACACTATTTAAAGGAATTTAGCTATGAATATTCAAAAGTCCAGCCAAAAATGCTAAACTTAAAAAATAAGTGGCAACTGGCAACACATAAAGTCTTTTCCAGACAATAATTTCCTCTGGTAGAAACCCTGCCCTAACTGGAGCTTGGTTGTCTTGGTACTACCTTTAAGAGTGATTAAGTCCTGATTTAAAGTTTACTATAAAACATACCACTTAAAATCCTTATAATGTAATGTGAGAAACCCCAAGGGTCACTAAAAACAATGTCTAGCAGAGTTGGTTGGAGCCGTATCAAGGAATGCCACAGTCAGTGTGTCTAGGTGTTTATGTCTTCTACTTCATGTATGAATGTAAGCCAATGACCCAATGGTAATAGTGTGGTTATGGGTGAGATGTAGTGGTTTTCAATGGAGTAAAAACAAGAGCAAAGTGAACAGACCCTGATATGAACAACTGTATTCAAGTTTTGTTTTTTGCTTGAAAAGGTGAACTGTGTAACTTTTCTGGTAGAGGGTCTACCACTTGCTTGTCTCCGTAGCGATATTATAGCTTTGTCTAAAATAGCAAAAGACATTTTAACCACCCATCTAAGTGGCTTCTTCAGTTGTTCACTCTAAAACATTTGTCCAGTTGACAGAATAAAATTTTCTTTTGCTATGGAACCTGCCTGGACGACTGACTTTACCTAAAATGTTCCAAAGCATGGTATTAAACTTATCTGTGAAGACAAGCAGGTGACACCTTTCGGCCAAGTTACAGGTCAAATCTCAGCGTTTTTGAGCAATAAAAACTCACATAATTAAATACATGCTTAATGCTATACTGCGGAACATTCCAAACAAAGTAAAATTTCCAATATAGACAAGCAGGTAGCGGACGTCCCACCAGAAAAGCTCTATACAATGCCCACTCAACAAAATAAAGCTGTAATAATAATTGCACAGTGCTGTAGGCCTACATATGCCAGGGTAGAGGTTTTGGGATACACACTTTGTTCTAGGGCGTATCTTTAACGCAATAAGAACGGGACTGTTTACTTCACAGTCCTACTCTCCCTGTCTTCTCTCTCATCAGGTCATCATCCTCATTTCCTGTCCGCAGCCCCACAGACCACCCCCATCCCATTAGCAGCATCCCCACTTGGTTCATTTCAGGCCAGACTTGCAGTGGCCATGGCAACCCTCCAGGAAGGTCGTGAGTCAACAGAGAACCACAGAAGGGCCCTCTCCTTAATCCAAGCCACTGTTTTCCAGAGGTTAGACAAAGTAATAAAGCATTTTAATTTTAGATGCTTGTAAAAAACTGGAAAGAATAATGTGCAAAATCCTATTGGGTAATCTTGATGCAATCTTAACTAGGGTCAGAGCACAGATGTGTGAGATTGTGGAAATCGCTAAAATAAAGTAGTAAACAATGACATGTAACTAGTATAAAAAATAATTCAGTGAGCTCTAATTTTGAATGAAGATAATAAATGATAAAATACATTGAAAGAAGGCTCTGTAGCGCCACCTCAAAGATCGATTTACATTTCTGCAATGGGAGCATGGCTCAGAAAAAATCAACGTAGGCAGAAACTTAGCATAAAAATAGATCAGGTCAAGACATAAACAGACTGATGAACTGACAAAATCACACATCATGATCTTTTAACATTTTTGACATCCAGCAGTTTTCATTAAAAACACTTTAAACATGGTCAAGACACAAAACGCATGTGCAATAAATGGTTATCAATTAGATTTTAAATATTGCTGTATGTGGTTATGGTGGGGGGGTTTTTTTCAGCAAAATGTAAAAAAAAAAAATAAAAATTCAATCTTTCACAAACATTGTCTAATTTGAATGGACCCAATAGAGCACATGTGGAGATCTATAAGCTACACCTTATGACATGAAAATTAAGGCTCTACCTTTCAAGATATCTCTCTAGCGCCCTCTTGAAAATTTATTTTTGAAAATTCTAAAAAGTCAAATGACAATTTGCATAAAATATAGGTCATATCAAGACATGTACAAATATATATATTCTGGCCCTACAGGAAATCAGCCAAATTTGATCAAACCTGGGATTGACAAAATCGCATCATGATCATCTCCTCCAACAGTTTCTGTTTGTTAGCTAGGTATATTGAACTGCACAAGTGTGAACTGTGCCACAGTCATATTTGCATAATTGTTCAGGCTCCTAATGGGTACTACTCTCACACCTATTAGCATACTGGCTAGCCCTAATGTTTTCCTGTTTTGATATAGATCTGAGGATGGAGTTATAGGAGATACCGTAAATTTCGGATTATAAGCCGCTACTTTTTTTCCACGCTTTGAACCCTGCGGCTTTTACAGCAGTGCGGCTTATATATGGAATTTTACTGGATAACGGACCCTGGGGGGCGCTCTCTAGCTGTAAACGTAAAAGTGAGACAGACGTGGGGAAAGATTCTGCTCTGAAGAATTCACTAGTTTTGATTTTGAACGATCATTTTGCGCATCATGAAATGGATATGATGCAGTTTTTAAGATAAAGAAACAGAAAGGAAACAGAGCAGGGGTCGGCCTTTAACACGCAAAGAGCCATTTGGACCCACTTTCCACATAAAATAAAACACTGGGAGCCGCAAATACTTTTTGACATCTAAAATGAAGATAACACTGTATAATAACAATAATGTAACGGAATAATGTAGGTTTTACTTTCACGGACAAGCCTTCTACACGTGGCAGATAAATATGGCAAAAACAACTTAAGTGCATTAAAAAAATACAACTCACCAAACCGCTGCATCATGCATCGCGCTGATTATGTGATTATGTCTACTCTACTCCGCAGTTTCTTTAAAAAAACAACAACAAAAAAACTCGTAGCGTATCGTTTAATCCCAGGTGCTTATTCTCCATGTGCCAAAGCAGTTTTGAAGGTTTCATTGCCTTATTTGCTTTTCCCGTATGTTACGCAGAGCGGACTGTGCGCGTGAGTCACCTGTAGCGACAAACCCAGATTTTAAGTAGGCATTGTCTGTTAAATTTATCTTTCTTTTTCTTGGAGGTCGTAGTCTCCTCTTCTGGCTCCTCAGTTGTCCTTTTCCCCTTTGTTAAAAAGATCTCCAAAGACTTTTGTTTTGGCTCATTTTCACTCGCTTGTGGCTCTACTTTAATGCGTCGTGTCTGATGTGTTAAACGTGATACGTCACCGCGGAGACAAGAGCAGATAATATACTTGCTACTACATCAAATAGATTTCTGTGGCGATTTCCAGCAGGATTTTCATGATACATCTACGGACGAGCTTATTAGTGTGTCATTAGGGACGGGCCAAAGTTGCTCCTGACCCCTGTGCGCACAACGTCTCAAAATCAGGGCTCTTTACGCAGGACTGAGCTGTGTCTGTGTTAGTTCCCAAGCCACGCAGAGCCGCAGTATGAGGCGGAAAGAGGCGCATGCGGCTCCGGAGCCGCGAGTTGCCGACCCCTGAAATAGAGCCACTGCACGTAAGCTCGACATCAATGAATCCAACTTGGTCAATGTAAAAAGACGACAAAAGTTTTCAGAGGAAATAAAAGCAGATTTTCCGTGTTGGTGCAGCTTTATTTTCTAAACCTGCAGATGTGTTCATCCCGTGTTGTTGTCGTGTTGGTGCCAATTTTCAGGCACAGTTTAAAAAAAAGCGTGTCGGTGCACCGTCTTTCTGTGTAAATATCTCATGTTACAATATGAAAACCTGCGGCTTTTATTCAGGTGCGGCTTATATATGTACAAAATTGATTTTCTCTTCAAATTTAGCTGGTGCGGCTTATATCAAGGTGCGCTCTGTAGTCCGAAATTTACGGTAGATGATGTCTAAGGCCCCCATTTCTGTTCAAAAATGGATTGTCTTTCTTAACAAACAAATAAATTGCTTCTTTAACTCCCTTTCAAACCATTTATTTTCTTTAGGTAAGATCTGTACCTCACTGTCTTCAAAGGAGTGGTTAGTGTCTTTGAGATGGAGATGTACAGCAGACTGGGATCATGAGGAGCTCTCGTGACATTGTTGGTACATTCTCATATGGAGTGGCTGTTTTTTTCTACTCGCGTTCGGAATTCCAAATATGGAGGTAAACTCTTGACGTCACACTCCCTTAGTCCATTTCTTTATACAGTCTATGTGTTAAAAGTAAGATACACTCACATACAGACAATATATATTAATATTTTCACTCAATCAAAGCCTCACAACTGGAAAAGTGAGTGGGAAAAACGTGTCTCTGTTTGAGCCAAGAGCTGCATTAAATAGAGAAATAGTGAATCACAGTATCATCAGTCCATCAAAATAATAGATTTCACAGGGGTCAGATCACGATTTCATATTTATCATGTCACCCACCCCAAGTAGAAAGTATTGCAGGTCTGCTCTTGTTGGGTGCATTCACAGCATGAAGAAACATAGAGCTTTAAGTCTTGGTACGATGACAAAGACACATGTTTATGATTGAGGGGATTGGCTAGGCTCCTTTCATGTGAGCCATTCCCTCAGTCCTCCTGACCTTTCACAAGCTCTTATCTCAAGCTACAATTCTTACACCCTGTCTGCCTCCTAAAACTCTTATCTATAGTTTGCTTGTTTGAATTCTCATCTCTTTCTAATTAGCGACCCCACCTTCTATCCATCTGCTTTTCATCTGAACATAGACAAACACAAAACTATATATGAGATGACTGGCTAGACCGAAACACAGGGCCATAGTTGTCAAATCAGGTTTAACATTATTATTACTGACTACATTCATCTGTGTGTTTACTATATGGAAATACATTCCTACATGCTCCAACGTGATATAATGAGTACGTTATAATGAATCCACAAAGATATTTGGCACGTTCCACAGCACACACACATGTGCAGAGAGCTGGTTTGGCGCTCTCTTGTTAGCATGCGGTTTGGACAGACTTCCAGAGACGCTGAACTAAGGACCTTGCCACCTCCAGCACTTCTGTAATGTGACAGAAGCCTTTTCCAGGGAAGTCGGGAAAACACGCAAACTGTTAGCCCTGGAGATCTTATAACATTGCAATTTTTATGTATTTGAGGATTGTATTAGTAGAATCAATCCTCCTTTCCAGTCAGCTTTTTCACAGGCTGACAAAACCAACCTTCCACAAAATGTGCAGATTAGCATACTGATTTCTGTTGGGGTGAGCAGAGGACCCTTAAGGAAGTATATGTAGATTTTGTGTGGAAAATTCTTTATTTTACTTTTTAAAATCAAATAAAGCAGGAACTGTTAATGTGAAGTTGAATGAGTGCATGTGTGGGAGGAACTTTCTGTGATACAGTTTTAATCATCTCCAAAAAATTTATTATTTCTTAAAGTCACCAAGAAATTTCAAAGGTCTACCTTCGTCAAATAAATGTGCATCAGATTGTGCTTTGAGATCACTGTAGCACATATCAAAGACCTCCATGGAAACAAAAACCCACTCAGCCATTTGCTTTATGAATAATGTTACACTTAGTTTGAATCACATTCTTTCCAAATGTGCCCCTGAAGAATCTGCTGCTGATTAAAAGGTATTTATTTGTGTTTCTGCACTGAGAGAAAGCAGAGTCCACGAGAGACCACGTCAAATTCCTCCAACTGATTCCCTGCACAATCAATGACCAATCAAATATAAGTATGTAAATTGCAATGAGGTATGTAGGCTATCCAAGATTTATTTTTCTTTTTAAATGTAGCAACCAAAAACCACCCCTTCTAATGATACATGTGGATTGAGTAACAGGATATTGGTATAGTAACTTGCTAAACGTATTAGCTCTTTACCTGTAGAGTTGTTGCACCCATCTGACTAAATCTGACAGGGACGCCTTATTGGCAGTGGTGAATTAGTGGTAATGAATGGCACCAAGTCTGCTTTTGGAGGGTTTTTTGGTTTTTTTTTTTACATTAAATGAAATTGTAGACAATGATTTATGTTAAAACTGATCGGATTAAACATTAGTGACCCTTATCTGGCATGGGTGTTATTTTAAAGAGTATAGATCGTGTAGATTTCGCCTTAACTCTGCAATATCTGGTTTACTTTCACCTTCTTATATCTTCAAAAGGATCCCTGGAGATGTCTGTGAAAAGTATACTTTATTATAAAGCCTATGTGCCTATAACGTTTACTGATATAGACAGTTTAAATTAAGTAAAATTGATTAAATAGCGAAAACACAATGTGCTCTAATTAATGTGCAGCCTATTACCAACTAAATAACTCATGACAATGTAATAAACACACAAATTTGATTTAACTTTAGTTTGTGATTTTGTTTTCTACAACCAACATTTCTAAGTAGTTAATTAACATTAAGCAAATGAACAGTGTTTAGCAAAAAGCACTAGGATTGTTGCTCTTTAGACTGCTCTCATTCAGCCTCATTAAAGACTAGAATGATAAGAACAAAACACAAACAGACAGTTGTTTTAATTGTTACAAGAGTATTGTTAAATCATTCAAATGAAACCAAATTTAAAAAAAAATAGTGGTGTAAAAATACATTCATAGCTTAATTAATGTATGGCTGTACCATCAGTGTGGAGTTTTGTAAATCCAGTAAAAGGTTCAGGCTTTCTTTCTTCTTCAATTGACGGTGGTCTGTAGTCCTTTGGCCTGTCGGGACGCAGAGCACAATGCGCGTTCATACGCTGTAAAAAAGCATGTAAAATTGCACTGAAAAAATCCGCGAAACAACGAGACCAAGAAGGGTGAACCGCAATATAGTGGGACCACCGTACAGTGTTTCTGATTACAAACACCTGGCTGCAGGGGCGGAGCTTGAAGTGTGAATGCATTTTAGACCTATCACACTGTTTCTCATATGTTCAGACCCTGCCCCTCCTCTAATTTTACTCTTGCTTTTAGTCCTCCAGGTACTGCTCAGCGTAACAGTTCTACTTGAAATGTGGTTGTGGGCAGGGTTTAGGTGTTTAGTCCCACTTTACACGATTGGCTGAGAGTGTGTGTGACCCTGCCATTGTCAAGGATTCCAAATGCCAACATAAACTCTTGATTATATTGAGATGTCAAGCACAAAGATCCTGCGATTCCCACAATTAGGTGCAAATCTGTGAGATGAGATTTTTGAGAGCCTAGTGGTTTTTAAATAGTACTTGGACTGGACTTGTGCTCTCAACAGCTTCTCTGTTATATTGAGTCTATAATCAGTCCCCAGCTGGACATTTATCTAGAGATAGTCCAGCAATAACTCAACATTGGGAATTCCACATAATTGAGATCTAATTTTGTGTCCAGTCTCACAAAATTATCAGACCTCAAGAAAAACACAGGGACGCAACCAAGATAAATGAATAGGAGTCAAAAAGATAACCACAACTTTGTAAATGTATTACTTAACAATGGTGAAGCCAGTTGGTACGGTTGGGTTGGCTGCAGTGGTCAGAAGGTCAACTAACCTCTGTCATTACTCACTTCTCAGAGCAAGGGATTAAAAAGCCATTCTTGCTGCTCTCAAGTGCTTTCGTTGGCTTCTACTTATTTGGATTTGAGGACGAAAAAATCCCTTAGTTTCCCTTCCACTACAACTCTTTGTAATTTAATGTAGCTTTTGGCTGTTAATATTCACACACAATCGCTCTGCAGTGCCTGCCAGCTGCCCCAGATGTTGACATTATCCCCCCAGAGAATCAACAACAAAAACAAAAGATTTGTTGTAAGGTTGGTCCAGAGCCGTTTGGCCCACATTGAACTCCAAACACATTTTTTATATTACGGATTGTCCCGAGTTTAAGTGTAGCATAAGCAACCATTTTATTCCCTTGTTATAAATTACTATAGTCTGTTAATGATGAACTGGGTAAACTGCACAAGGACAACAAAAAACAATGTAAAATGTGTTTTAAAAGAGGGAAGATATGGCTGACTATGATTTGCTATGGCTAAATTGCAGTTATTATATTCCAAATAAAATTAAAATATCCTTAAGGCATTGTTATGATGGTGCACTTTATTCTATTCTGCACTTGGATGCTTGAGTAACAAGAACAAGGGAAAGTCCTGAGTTATTAATCATCCTGTAATGGCTATGATGCTAGTACTTAATCCAATCAAAATCAACAATTTGTAAATAATAATAAAATACATATATCTGCACAGCCATGCTGTTCATTCACATGCCAAAAAACCAAGCATATGCTAACCATAAATATCTCATATGGAGTTTTGCTTCATGCTCTCTATAGTAGACGTTCACAGAGGCTGGTACATTATGGGATGTCGTTCATGGCAGGTGGTCTGGCATGTGCTTCATGGGGTATCAGAAACCAATAAAGGTGTGTGCTTTCATACACACCTCTAAGCCAAGTTAAACTGTCTGTGAAGACCAGAGGACCAACAGAACATGATCATGAGATTCCACATCTCCTGTTCCCGCTCTTCCCGAAACTCTCTGAATCCATCTCCAGAGCTCAGACCAGGAATGTCGACTGTCTGCACACAGCTTTCACTGGCTGACAAAGAAGCTATAAATTAACCTCCTGGGAAAATTCATTTTTGTTTATTTAGGCTGAATGTAGCAAAATGTTAGCAAGTTTATAGTTCTCATTCTTAGGTTAATACATGTGTTATCTACCAGGTACTTTAAAATCTGACAAATTCCTCCAGAAGAACTATCACAGGACTAATAATAGTCAAAGCAAAAGTGAACAAGCTCAAAGAAACTGATCACTCGGTGTGCTTGTACTGGCTCAATCTTATGGAACATTTTTAACACCAACTGTGTAACCACTGAATCTGTGGAATATATGAGTTGAGTGCAAATGTAATTAAATTTGCTATAAAGCAAACAAAGCATTATGTGCAAATCTATTGGCATCTCATACCCCCAGTACAGAGCTTGGGACCTTCTGTACTTGCTGGCGACGGCAAATTAGTCTGACAGTGAGTTACTCCACCTGCTCACAGTTAATATGGGTTTTACTCCATCAAGCCTTCCCCACACAACTCCACATCTGTGATGGGCAAAGCACACACTTTCACCTCACAGTGTTCAGAGCTGACATGTTTCCTCACTAATCTGTTTGCACAACTCTGGTGCAACCACAGACCAATTACACATGGTCACATGACACACAGCTCAGGAGGAAAAGGATACACAGAGGGAGAAGCTAAAAAGAGCCACCACAGAGACTCACATATGTTATTGAGCCATCATGCACCTTAATTTAGTCTTTGCCAATAGTTACATTTAAAGTACATTCATTTGACAGTAACTGCTCATTATGCACAGAATGACAATAGAACTATTCAATCACAGCTCTTGTTTTCAAAATGTAGAACAGATGGGCATTGATGCCTTGGTCAAAGGCAATTCACAATGTGTTCATTTGGGACATGACCCCAAACCTAGTCTCCATGCTTATTTGCCTCATAATCTCAAACAGTAAACTGACAACAACATAATTAGTTTCATGCATGCTCCATCTAAACAACACACCCTTTTCAGCCCCATTGATCCACAGTCAGTAAATCAGATTTCTCTTCTCATTTACCTCTTATAAATTCTATTGGATAGTAAATTATAACTTTGCAAGCCACTTTGGGGAAGGTGGAAGTACTGTTTTGGAAAAACTTTTTCCTGACTGAGAGGTGAAATTGAGTGTGAGATGAGAAAGGAGAAAGTAATGCATCCTCTGTTTTACCTCACTGTTGTCTTTTTATTTTGGCCCTCAGTAAACTGTTGAGTGGAAAGACTGAAAGATTTCCTGTGTTATTGTTGATTTTTCATGATCCATTGCAACCAAACGCTTTCATTTTCTTGTCATGAGTGATGTGTGTATTCTGCACATAGTGTAGAAATTCTTCACTATCATTGTTTAAGTTCTATTGGGACAAAAATGTGTGGAGATGTAAACCATTACATTATATTTAAACTTTAAAACTAACTTTAATTCTGTTTTTGCTCACAATTCTCTTGGTTTTGAGGCTTCTTTCTTGGATTTTGTATTGACCTTGTCGTACACCAAGGGAAGGGTAGCCCATGTTATTTCATTTTATTGGCACTGACATTTTAATAAAATATGTTTTTGATTAAAATAAAAAAAAACATCACACAATTAGGTAATTGGGTATTTGAAGAGCAAAAATAACTTATGATTGCTTTTATAGATCTAACTTCTACTGGATTGACTAATCAGCTTATCTTGTTAAAATGAATTTGCAAAGATCAACCTGCTTAGTCCCGTGTCATTACCATGAACTGGAAAAGTCCTGTCCTACAATTTAATCAGAGGGAGGGCTGCTGGGGTGTAGCCAAAGGGCTGAGGTCATCCAGAGGCTAAGGACTGGGGCAACCTGCTCCCTGTGTCACGCTCTCTTGTGAGAAGTCTGATCGAGAGCTCAAACAAAGGCCTCAAATCTGCACAGTTATCCAGGCCACAAAGACAAACAGTATTTTCACTGAGGCAATAGGGGTCAGGACTACATCTGAAACAGGGATGAGCTGATCTGAAATCAGACCAGAAATAAATACAGAACAGTGAATCAAGTTTACTAGTTTGTTACGTAATTGACTGGTTGATTAGTTTATTTTGGCCACGGTCAGGTATATCCGACATTATTCCAGAAACAGTCACATTTAACATAACATCATCTTGAAATCAATTCATACTCATAAAAATAAAAAAGGAAACAAACCATACAGTAACAATACAGTAAAAGTATAGCAAAGTATAGTGATGTACTATAGCACAAACTAAGTCTCATTATTCATGTATCTGCCCAGAATGTATCAGATTTTCTTTTAAAAAAAAAAAAAACATCAGAATGTACAGATCATTTGTGACATACACACCGGTTGTGCACCAATGCTCTAAGATATGAAAGTGCTATGCAATCTCATACCAGAGTGAAAGACAAGATACACAATATCTCAGCTGGACAAGATGTAGAATTCTTTATGATATTTAATCTGCAATCCAGAGTAAGTGTTCATTTGTCTTTTTACAGTCTCTTAGTCCACAGTTATATCTATACCCATGCAGTACAGATTTCTGTTCAAAGTGTAAAAGTGCATTACTAAATCACCTCTGTGAATAGAGGAGCAGTTAATGGTTGAATGACAGGATTTATGTGATTTCTTATAAAATTTACAAGCAGAGACAGAGTGGAGAAGTTTTCATATCATTCTGAGGCCTGGGGGCTTATGTAGAAAAAATAACATTGAATTCTGTCTGATCATGGATATCCAAACTGTCAGTACTCTTTCATAATTAGGTATTAACATGTAGATGGATTTAAAAGCAAGGGTCTATATAATACACTACCCACCTCTTAACTGTTTCTTATCCATGTTATTAAATGGAGGAATGGTATCTTTAATGGCCATCTGCAAAGTTAAATTATATAAAGTGATTTGACTACATACCTCAGGTCTGTACTTTTCTCACATACTTGGGACGACATTAATAACTGAACTGACCACAGAGATGCAGCAAGTCCAGAACAATGACAGCTAGGGACCATTATGGAAAAAGATGAAATAAATATATATATCAAAGCTTTAAAAAAACAACAACAACAACAACTTTGGTGCCACCCTTGCGCCACCTCAATGAAATGCCTCCACTTTCAAAAAAGCATATGTAAAATGTTTGCTTTTCTCATTAAAATGTCTGACTTGATTGTGAATGTTAATTTAAGAGTGTAGCAAATAAAAACCTTTCCTGTAAATGGAAAATATTGGGTGAGTGGGCACTGGATGTATGGGTCACATTAAAAGTGAGTTCAGAGAGAGGTCTCTGCTAATGCTGCGCTAATCCCTGACCAGCCTGCCTCACACATGCACACATCTACACTGGCACCGCTGTGGGGCTATGTTTGAGGTGCAGCTGATGTCACAGACTAAGAAAGTTCATCTGCATGGAAAGTTACATGCCATTACATACTATCATCCATTATGGCACATTGGTGGAGGGGTTGTAGCGCTTTCACCTCACAGCAAGAGGGTCCCAGGTTTGACTCTTAGACCAAGTAGGGTATGGCTGTGTGAAGTATGTTTGTATGTCTAGGACAAATTTACCTACGAGGGGAAAAAAGTGTACCTTAACTTAAAATTTTCAATTTCCTTACTCTCTACGTGTTGATGTCAGTGACTGTGAATAGTGGTTGAAGGGACTGTTGCACTGTATAGTTAGGAGCTGAGGTTGGACGTTACACTAACAGAAGTTTCCACACTTAAAAGTAAATTTATATGATGTACCTTGTAGACAGTTTTGCGGTTAACAAGATTTACCACAGTGACTTATTCGTTCCACAGTTCATTTAAGCACAAATTGTCTGTGTCCTAAAATGCATGAAACAATAACTACTGAGTTTAAAGAAAAAACATGATGTCATAATTTTCATGATTTGATTCTGTCTCTACTTCTGTCCCAAGAGCAGAGAAGCACATATCTCTGTCACCACACTGACCCGTTTAAGTAGGACTAACCTTTTAAACCAAGATTTCTGATCAACAATGTCCCAAAACACAACAAAATTCCTGAGGGGCCAAACTGCTCTCTGTGGGATTCATGTCTGTGATCAATCAGCCCTGGGCTGGGACAACCCCAGATTAAACTTCCTAGAAAAAATTTCCTACCCGCTCAGTCCAAAGCAAACTCTAGTTATGCATGATGTACTGCCTTTTCCCTTTTGTTGTGATGAGCAAATATGAAGTAACATGTGTGGGGGTGTCTTTAAGAGTACCTGCCTCAAGGAGTACTCAATCACCATTTATTTGACTGCAATTTTCACTGTAAAAATGACAGAATAATTATAGAGCTGATGCAGACTGCTGTGAGGATGTAACTTCGTGTGACGTTAACCTGTTAGAATGGAAAGGAATGCTCATTTTCAACAAAGGGAGACTGGGGGCGAGGGTCTGTAGAGGAGGTTTTTGGCACAAACTGGACAGTAAAGTATGGAAGAGCACTCGGAGCTGCCACACTTCTACCTCACTGTCAATGTGCTGGAATCATTAGCACAGGTATGGGATCTGCATTTTAAACAGATTGTCTGGAAATATTCAGATTGCTGTGAACAATGTGTTTAAAAACATTTAGAGAAGAGTAAAGTTATGATTTGATGCTGTTTTCACTATAGATGCCTCTCTTATTAGCTTAATACACACTTCTCCAATACTTTACGAAAATGTGAGTCTGGTCACCAGTAAATCTCCCCGAGTCCACATGGGCGTGATTGACAGGCGTATTAGCCAATGAACACGTATGTTCCATCTGTATCAAAATAAATATGGATGACAAAATCACAGGGGACTGAAAAACAAAATGGTTCATTTGAGTTGAGAGATGTTTGATTTTGTTCAAAATGTTAGGTGACCAATGAGCTCATTTGTTTCACAAATACACAAATCTGTTCTTTTGAGATAGAGTGATGTCTCTATGTATAAAAAATACAGTGAGATTGAGTTGCCAAAAGACAAATGTTTTTGAAAGATTTAATTCTGGAATAATATAATAAACAAACATTCCTGTACAAGAGAAAAAGTACATAGACATACAGTAGATAAACAGAGTGAATGTATTTGTCAAGTGCCCACTGGCCTGTTTCCGCAGCATCCACACAGCCTCTCTCCCTCTCTCTGTTGTGTTCTGGCCTGCACATAATTGTGTAAGTGCTTCTGGATCGTAGTGGGTTGTTGGGTCATTAAGGAGCCTGTTAGGTGATTAGAGGAACAGTGGGCCTGCCGTGTGCCTGCTGATCGCCCTGATACGTGTTACAGTGCACTTTTCCACATATTTGCTCAGGTAATTACAGCTCAGACGTGAAACACCCTCGGATGTCATGCTTAAACAGAGGATCCATGGTTGCCAGCTCACTTAAAAGGTAATCTGCTACACCCCGTCTCTTTTCCACACAGCGCTTATGAGCGTATGCCAGTGATGAATTACAAGAGCTCCAGAGCAGCACTGCTCAGGGCTGCTGTCAGCTCCTCTAGTGGTTGACTTCTGTACTGCAAATAGACTGCAGAAAGAATATACAGGTACTGCAACAAAAAGTGAAATTCTGCTGAAAAAACTATGTAATGGTTTTGGCAAGTCATAAACAATATATTTTATATTGGAGATGATTTCACTTCCAGAAATCTATCAACTAAGTTTGGCAGGCCAGTGTGCTTGTTGTGCCAGTCCCAATGTCTAAAATCTAAGCATATGCCAATTTCCTATGCAACTCAGTGTTGTTTGTAAGCAGAGGATTGCTTGTGGCAACAGTAAAAGACTCAATACTAAATACTCTTCAAGTAGATACATTCAATCACACCCTGTTCAGCCATTTTCCAAAAGGCATTTTTCCATTGCTAATGCTTCATTGTCTCATCTACAATATGTCATATGTCCATGGCATTGGCTATATAAAAAAGACGTGTGTGAGCTTTTCTGATCTTCAACTGTCTCTGTAAAAGAATAAACAAAAGACAATAGTTTGACATAAGATCTCCTATTTCTTCAACATAAGTTTTACAAACAAAAAATTCTATACACGGCTTAGTGACACATTTCATCCAACAAGAAAACATTCAGCAGAGACTAAAATGTTATTCAATAGGCCATCACCACGGCCAACACATTACTTTAAACCCAAAACTGCATTGTGGTATGGAAATAATTGAATATAGCTAAGGTGGGGTGTTACTTAATTCCTCCTCTAAAGATGTGTTGTTTGGGTGAACATGCTCCAAAAAACACAATCATCATTTGAGAAGATTTTATCCAACTCATGAGAATCTCCAGTGATTTGATTAGTGCTGTTAGTCTTCTCAAACGCTGCCCAGTCTTTGAGGAATTTACTGCTGTGGGCTCACATTATTACATTAACTGTGCACTATAAACACACATCAAGAGAGCTCTGTGGCAAAACTCTGTAGTTGTGAAGAGAAGGACATTCTTGAGTGATTTTATTTAAGATTTTATAGTTTAAGAATTGCTGATTCAAATTAAAAAGAGCATTTTCCTTGTACAAACCTTACACAAGTGTAACATTCAACCAAAAGTAATGAAAACTTGAGATTGTATAGATCTAAATTGAGAAAGTGGCAAATCTGATTGGCTAATGTTGTATTTCACCACTGGCAGTAACCACAGTGGTTGCTGTTACTGCCTTAGTACTATGTATTTTAATGTTTTAATGCACTTTTTGGACCACTTTAATGTAATGCCATCCCTTTTCATTATACCATCTCAGAACTTGGTGTACAGAAACTGAGTCACTTAAACCACAACATGGACACACAGAAGGCCAAGGAACAATATGGCATGGATACATATATTACCTAATCTGTAAATTTAGATATTGCATCAGGATATGAACTAAAATGAATGTTACTTCCATTTTTACTGTTGGACTGCGACTAATCACACAATTTGTACCTTACATTTTTGTCCAGTGGATTCAGTTCAACAGGAAATCAGAAACAAGCCTATTCCTGATTCAAACACATACTTTTAAAACAAGCTGTTCGACATATGTATAAATCCAATCTGAAACAAATATATTTCATGTATGCTACCTCATTGAAAACAATCTTCTAAACTTTTAAAATTGTGCCTTATCTGCATGTATCATTTATGAAAGTGTTCATGCGACATTAAAACTAATAAATCACTGTTGACTTCTACAAACAACAACAGTACATGTTCTTTAATGTCATGGGAAACAGCAGGGGTCATAGGTCAAGTCTGGCCAGTTGAAACCTCTGAGAGGACCCCTCTCCGTGGTGTCCAGACCGACCCGCAGACTAGAAGGCTCAAATAGCTCTGCTGCTCCACAATTGCACTGCCACTTTCCACTATGAACTTTGACCCCTGCCCAGGAGACAGGCGCCACCCATTTCTTCTCACTGACATGGGCCCGTGCTTCTGGCAGCAACACAACCCACAAGGCAGAATAAATATTTGGATGTTTATTATTATCTCATAAAAGAATTATAAGATGCACAAAGTAAGACGATTAACTTGCTTAAGACAGAGTAAGTGCTCACAAAAATAAATGTAATAGAGCTTATGTATGCTGCTGCCTATCTCTGGAAATGTTATTGCTTTCCATGGAATGTTCCAAAGTATGGCATTAAACAAATCTATCTTGCTTTTATTCTATTATGGGTGTTTTTATTTCTCACTAAAACCTGAATACCATACATTCTCCCTGTGACCGGGGCACCGCAACACATCTGATCTGGTAGCAGCACCAGCTTGTGTCCATGTTTAAAGGCAGATGGGAGCCTCTCCACCAGAATAGTTACACATTTAATTTAGTTTTCTTATGAACATACATTTCTGGTAAGTATGGGCCTGAGCGTCCTTCAACCATTCCCACTTGTAATACAATGCACTTAGACTTGTTGTTGGCTCGTTTGCCTGGCTGTCAACTTCTATTGGTTGAAATACCAGGAGAAAAACCATACTCCACAACTTCTTTGTTTACAGAGGGGCTGTGAGAGTAATCTGCACCTCCCTCTGATAAAACGTCTGAAAGCCCAATTACCACAGGAGCTTCAGAGATATTTGTGGCTCTGGTCTGATAAAAAACAAAAAAACAAAACATAAATTAATTTACAATTAATTAATATAAACACTGGCATACAAAATGTTGTTAAATATCTTCACTTGCTGATGAAGATCATCCATACATACACATTTTTGGATGTTTTAATCCAGTTGTATTTGCTTTTTGGTTCTCCCTCCCAGCTGGTTTTAGATGTACAATATAATGTGAACTTGCAATAATGCAATTATTCAGTCTCTGTTTAAATGAGTTTTGGGTTTTTTTTTAATTTAATTTGTGCATGTTTGTGAACTGTGGATCAAAATGTGTTTAACATGAACTCCATTCTGTTTTTAATTGTACAAAGCATTTCACCCTTTTCAGGATTGAGGTCCACTGCAGCTAGAATGATTTATTGAGCATACCTTGTCCAAAAAGCCACTTCCTCTGGGGTCACAGCCCCTGAGGCAGTCTAACCTGTTGCTCCTATACTTCGAGCTGGACAATCCAAAACTTGGGTTCAAACACTGTTGCAGTGGTACCACAGGGACCTATTTAAAACGTCTTATGTGACAAATGATGAATCGCTGGCTCTCTCATTTCCATTTGGCTGTGTGTGGAGTGAGAGTGGTGAAGTTACAGAATATTGTAAGCAACAACTTTTATTGGGAACAACTTAAATTTGGGCCAGCCAATTCGGACTTTCCCAGCTTCCTTTGCATGATTTTCATGCTTTAAATTAGTTTTATCTGAATGAGATGATGTGTGTCTTATATACTACAACTTTACCTCTGTCTGTTCTGTCTGTTCTGTTCTATCTATTCTCAATTCAACCTAAATCTTCTCCTTCCTCTGCACTTTCCTTTCTTCCAGCTCCCACCCACACATTCTCTGTGTCTATCCATCCTCCTGACCTCATCGTTATAGCAGTCAAGCACTAAGGCATCCAATCAACCAGTGTTCAGCGTAAATCACAAATTATTATAATTGAGAATAATGACTTCCATGTCAATGTCAGTTTGGCCTGGGGTTGTCCATTACATAACTAGAAAGACTGGGGCAATAAGCTCTGGGATACAGCTGTGTAAGGTGTAGTTTTGAAAAGTTTCCATAGTAACCTTTTAAATTCTGTGGATATTTAACATTTGTCATTATCCCACATTCAACTGTGATTTTACATTTTTTGAGATTGCTATTGCATTTTGAAATTAACACAATAGGAGCCCCGATGACAGCTGGACCCTCTCCTCCTCCCTGTCTGGCCCTCCTCCACCCGCCTCCCTCTCCTCCTCGCCTGGCTCTCATCCTCCTCGGCTGGCTCTCCTTCTCCTCGCCTGGTCTTCCTCCACATCGCCTGGCCCTCCTGCGCCCCCCTCCCTCCTCCTTGCCTGGCCGATTTTTCTTGTCTTGTCTGATTTTTCCTGTTGTTTGATTTTCCTGTTTGTTTTTGTGTGTAGGCAGCACGGTAGCTGAGTGGCAACACTCGTGCCTCACAGCATGAAGGTTTGGTTCGGTCCCCGGGTCGCCCAGGCCTTTCTGTGTGGAGATTTGCATGTTTCTCCCCGTGCCTGGATGGGTTTCCTCCGGGTACTCCGGTTTCCCCCATCAACCAAAACATGAACGCCCTTCGAGACAACTGTTGTTGTGATTTTGGGCGTTACAAAAATAAAATGAATTGAATTTAAAAAATGAATTGAGCGCAGGATCCAGCCAGTGATGCTCATTATTATACTTATTTACAGACATGTTGTGGCAGAAATGGCTCATTTCAGCCCAAGCTCATAAAACTTGTTAATTCATTCATCCACACAATATCTGAGGTCTAAAATCTCACATTTTTCCCTATATCACATGTGACTCAATGGTAAAGCTTCTGTTTACTAATTGAAAGGTTGGCTGATCCCTGCTCTAGTCAGGGCATACCATTATGTCCTTGGGCAAGACATTTCACCCACTTGCCTACAGTCTAAGCATGGTGTGAATGAGTCCACAGGACAATAAAGGATAATTCTCTCAACTACATCTTAATAAGCAAAACAAACATGGTAGGTTGTTTTTTATAATGTATACAGCACAAAACACTTTTCTCATCGGATCAGATGTCAGACACAATTCTTCTGTGACAGAAAAACAACAGCCCAGCAGAGCCTAAACAAAAGGCGAAGCTGTGCTAATGTCAGTGGCTTGTCCTCTTCATTAGTGAAAAGATCTTCTGCCTTTGCCAGGATTATTTCTAGATGCAGTAAAGCACTGAGGCATGTACAGGGCAGAGTGGTATGATTTTGACAGAGTAGTTAGGAGGAGCTGATGAAAGAGGAGAGCCTGGGAGCCCACTGCATCTCAAATTAGCCCAACGGACCCCAACCTGTCACATGGAGGCTGGGTCTTGCATATACGGTTGCACCACCTCTCCCCACCTCTCCACTGCCTGCGTGTATGGGACAGCGGATGGGGGCTGATTACCAACGTGTGTGGCGTTCCATGTATGTGCAGCATATGTCTGAGGAGAACTGACTGAACACACATTTGTCAGTCTTTTGAAGTACACCAAAAGGTGGTGGGAAGTAACTCAATCATATCATATGTAGTAGCAGCAGGATTGGTAAAAGTATTCAAATTAGTGTTATTGCATTAGTGATGTAGTACAGTAAACTCTCATTATCATTTTTGAAATAACCTCTATTTGTGTTGATTAAGTTTTCCACCTGTAAACTATAAGGTTGTAGTCGACTAAAGACATTCTTGGTCAGCTAAATGAGGGTGTGGAAAAACTCCCAAAACGATTACATGGGCCCAAACTTCACTCACAAGACTACAACTGCATGGGAGTTCATGCAAAAACAACTTTTTTGTAGAAAAAAGTACTAGGAAAAAAGTACTAGGAAACAATATTTAATTTTTTTACATATAAATGCAAAAAAATACCAAATCTGCTAACACACACACTCACTCACTAAGTTCTCCTTTCTGCTGTTGCTCCATATAAATCCTTATAGTCTGAATAAAATGATTAGCCAAATGGTCACCATCAACCAATTAATCGACTAAACAACTAAAGAAATACTGCCCTGATAAGGTAATATTTTACTGTATATAACATGGATCCTAAAAGGTAATCTGACACCTGGATCACCCAATAAATATTTATTTAATTAGACTCGTGCCTTTGTTATGTCAAAAATGAAATTCAGATTGGACAGACACATTCCTAACATTTCATTCAGCATATTTCTCATGTCCTTGTGTTTCTGGTTACAGTAAGCTCATATTCACTGTGTATTAATGTAGGAATCACTGTGTGGTTTTCTCACCTCCACTGATCCACTCTGTGTGTGCATCGCTCACACTGACGCTCTCAGTGCAGATTCAGCTGTGGGCCTGTTTGTCTTGTGAGGTGGGAGACATCTGTAACCATAAAACTGTCTACACTGGACAGGTTTTAATCACTTTTCTTCCCTTCTTATTGACTTCTCCTACATTTTGCAAGTATAACACAAAAAAATCACCCATGGTGCACACACAGGGAGACATTTTTTGTTTTGATTAAATCGTTTTCTGGAGAAGTACTTTACAGGGGAATATATAAGAGGGCAGATGTTCGCCTTTACAACTATTCAAATACAGCATTGCTTTGTGGAAAGAGTGGAAATATTTCAAGGGAATGGCCTGTCTCATCTCAACACCAAATCAAAAACAAGGAGAGGGAAAATGAGCAGAGTGAGGCTTAGGAGAGAGTTTTGCTACTGTGTTTCCAGAGTTCACCTGGCTTTTCCCCCTGAATGCAGCCTGTGAAGCCCGGGCTGCAGGACACAGAGGAGGGACCCTTTATCCAGAGGGCTTTTATCTCTTCAAATTGAACTAACACAGAATACACAAACCAAACAAGTCCTACTGCTATGCTGCATTTAAAACTTATAGTTTTTCAAAATGCCCTTTCAGAACAAATACCTTTATTATTATTACCTTATTGTTCACATATAAAAATTGTGCAACTTTGAAAAAAACATTAGGCACCCTTATACTTGCAGATTTAAGTAATCGATTCTCTCTAAATATAATAGAGTACTGAAAAAAAACAGAAAGAAAGAAAGAAAGGAACAGCGCCTCTGTGAATATAGGAAAGAAAATACTATGCATTATATTTATGACACTTGTTCAGTGATCCTACCTGAGAGAAGTTGAGTCCATTGAGTGGGTGGCACTGTTCCTCCACTCTCTCCACTGCCCCTGTGGTCTTGCCCATCCTCTCCGCCTCCTGGGCCAAGAACAGATCCAACACTGGCGTACCCCTCGACCTTACGTCCCACTCTGTTAGCGAGTTCACCATTAGCATGACCCACACCGGCCTTTTCCTCTCCCAGTTTCCTGCGATAGCATTGAAAAGATAATCCGCATAAAGTCCACGTCCGCGCTGATCAGCTGTCATCCAATATGGCATCATGTGTTTGACGTATTCCAGGTGGCGTTTGAGGCGACGATACAAATCTCGAGGTAGAAGTTTTTGCAGGTTCTCTCCATGTGGGAGAAGCTGGCAACTGGTGAGTTTGGAAATAGTCAAAGGGTCAGTTAAGTCCAACTCAAAGAAGATGTTAGGACTAGTGTAGAAAGCCCGTTTAGAGTTGTCTGGGATGTAATCCCAAACTCGAGTGTAGGGCACGTGGATGGTACCAAACAGGTAAGAGGGAGGGTGTGGATGTTCTCTTTTTATCATCCACAAAAAGGAGTTCATGTCACTTTGCTGAAAGAGAACAATTAATTAAGTTGTTAGTATAAATGTATATACTAAACTATATAAGCCTTGAGAGTGATCATCATTGGTGTGTGCCAGCACAACTCAGAAGATTAAACTCTAAGTTATGAATCCTTTTTACTGCATTGCTACAGGATGCAATGCAATTTAACTTTGAAGCTTAAATGTTGAAATACTCTATGATCCAGAGTATGCTGTTGTTGGGCTCTTGGGCAAGACACTTACATATCAGCTATAGTAAACTCCTGGGAGTAAAAAAACATTGGACCTTTTCCTCCCATCCTCCCCTACTAAGGAAGCACCCAAAAATAAATGCATACAAATCTAATACAAAAGGGATCACATTTATCTCTATTACAGTATTATATGATTAATGTGTGGATTTCCAGGAGGAAGCTGCTGCTGTTTAAAATTAGTTGGCCCATTTGTCGTCTGTTGTGGTTTGCTGCCTTATAAACTTAGCTCAACAAGTTATATAGAGTGATTTTCACATGACAGCAAGTTAGTAGTGTATCCGCATGTGGAAAAACTTTATGGAGGAGCCTTTGGGTAATAAACAGACTCGGGTGTATTGTTAGAGCCATGTCTTGGTTGGCAAAGCTTCTTTGCCTGGGAAGCAGAATGTTAAAGGCTGTAGTGCAAATACACTGTGCTGAAGCTCATAAAACTCCTGACCTCTCAGTCATACCATTGTTCTGAAAAATACTGAAAAGTGCACAATGGAACTTTTCTGTGTGAACGTTTGCTACCTATTTGTCTCCATGTAGATTGCCTGTGATGTTCCATCAAATAACATTAATCATATCTATCCCCATGAAGGCAGCCAGGTTATAGGTCAAATCTGTCTGGAGGTCACCCTGCTCTGACAAGAATGCATATTTTTCAAGGTATAAAATAAGGTATTAAAGCACCTGTAATGGAATAAATGCAAGTTAAAGGGTTTTTTATCATAAGAGATTGCAAGAGATTTCTGGTGTTCTTTATAGAAACAAAAATTAACAGCAATCCAATAAGTACAAAATCAGAGTATGTTAAATATGTTTCTATTTAAGAGCTCAATTAATGTGCCATGTCTTTGATGCAGCCATTGTCCAAATATGAAAAAAGGAATTGGTTTTCATAAACAATATCAGAGTTCTGGCTTCTGAGGCATGGAATAATCAGCCACTGAGGGATGAAACTCATTATGGCAAAATAAAGTTATTTTAAGCAAATGTTTACCACTTAGGTCTAATCAAGATCTGCTCCAGCTGTCCTCCAATGATATTTGTACTCTGCCAGTGCTGGCTTTGAACATTTGAATATGTCTGCCAAAGTGTGTCTTGCAGGATGCTCTCTTATCATCTGAATGTAGTCAGAGTCAAATGATCATTTCTGGCATCTGACATTTTACAAGACAAATAAATGCAAATTACATTTTTATTTCAGAGGAATGGCCCAATGGCCTTAAACCAAAATGATGACAATTATAATTTGAGCTTTGGATAGCACAATTTTTCTCCTATGTTTTCTTCCACTTTTTACAGCCTAAGCATTCATTACATTAGGCTACATGTGGATCTGGAACATGTGTCATTGCAATCTTCAGAAAAAGCGAGGAAAAACCTTAAAATACATAGGCCTTTCTCAAACTTGTGATGTTATATTTCTTCAAAACAATGCCTGTCTGAAATTCCACAATTCTCATTCTCCAAAATATCAATATTGTAATTTAATTTGTTTTTTAGAGTTAAAGTACCCTGTTTGACTCACCAATTTTGGTATTTCGCATTGCCTCGGTCTGTCTCGCTTTGCACCCCAGGGTGCCCCGGGACTCAGGAGGGCGGTCAGAACAAGCAAAGACAGAGTCCGCGCGCACACCATTGTCACGGGGTGACAGTGCGCTCCTCGCACACTTCCTGGAGGTTCTTTGGACGCTGCTCTGTCCTGTGGTTAACTTTTCGCGCTGCTTACTTGCGCCTATCCACCGGAGGACCATGCCGACCAGTCGCCATGTCCCCGCGCGCTCCCAGCCTAACTGCTCTTAAATGGAACTTTCCCGAGAACTTCCCTGCGCACAGTGCTCGCGCAACACCGGAGCAAACTCTTGTGAGAGGTAGAGCCGTGCGCTCCACAACTTTTGAGGGAGGTGGGACAACTTGTGCAGTGCCCCTCTCACCCCCACCCCAACACACACACACACACACACCCCCACGCACACAGATACACACAGACACACACATGCACACACACGCACACCCCCACACACAGACACACACGCACACACACCCCCACATACACGCACACAGATACACACACATGCACACAGACACACCTACACACGCACACACACACCCACAGACACCTACACGCACAGACACACACACACACACACACACATAGATACACACATGCACACAAATACACACACACACGGGGATTAAGCAGGTTCAGGGGATGACAACTTTGGTGAGAGAATGGTGTAGTTTATCTTTCTTCGTTTGAATGTAGGGGATAAATATAGTGTAATACGGGTGCGTTACGCTGCCCATGGGGCAAAACAGTTGCCTTTTATTTTCATTAATTAAGATTTTAGTATAGGCCCAATGTTATGGCAGCCAAATAGCTAAATTTACCCCAGTAATGTTTAAAGTGAAGGCACTGCGGCTCTGTGATTGATTATATCAGATTTAGTCGTTTATTGTTCAGTCTGAAACATGTAACATGGAGGCTATGTGGTCAGTCTCTGTTTTACATGAATTTCAACACAGTCATTTAACCGAAGTAAATGAACAATTATTCATGTTTTGTCATGTGCTTCCACCACAGAAGGATCCCATTAATCTATTTGACATCTACCCACCAATATGAGCCTCAGACTCTATAGTTGGTGATTAATACCCATAAACAAACTGCTCTGACTTAAGACAAGTGCTTTCTTTACTTCCTGAGGGACTGGTTATGATTTGTAGCATCTAAAATAAACCTGCGCATCTTGGCACTGACTCTTTGGGCTTGTCCCATGTCAACTCTCCACTGCTCAACCATGACCTGAGTTATTGTCCCAGTGACAGAGTCAAGTAGTTGGTAGAAGTGGCAGGTCCCCTCCCTGCGTGGGCCATGGCAGACAGGACACTGGACAAGCAGCTCTTTGTCCCCAGTCGTGTTCTCCCCTCCTCTAGTCCTCGTCTCACCACTACACGCCCGCTCCCCCCTGAGCAGCACTAAGAGGCTCTGACAGTTCATCTGTACTCATTGTTTTGGCTGCTGGCATTTGACTGGGCTTTCCTGCTGAATGTCTTTGATCACTTCACAAAGTCCCAGGTTGTAAACTGATGGCATTATGGCCTTTTACCCTTCTCTTGACTTTGCTGTATTTTAACAGCTACGGCACATTTTGTAAAGTGGCTCAGGGCCAGCATCAACTAACATTTTTTTAGTTAAGGCTTTCCAGGATTAGTGCATTCATCTATTTAAAGTTGACTTATTCTGTTTTTTGTTTTAGTTTTCATTATGGCCAATATGTGACATGTGTGACAAGGGGTTTTGCAATAATAAAAGTTTTTTTTTTCAAAAAGTGATCTTAAGGCAAAAGTACAAAGCACCACATCTGTGTTAGATGGGTGTGGGGACACAATATTTAATTACAAGCTGAGAACTAGGAGGAAATAAAACTTTCCCAGATTCACACATTTTGTATACCTCATGGTCAAAAAACATTGATAAAGTTGGTGTCTGCCTTACAACTATGCATTTCTATTTATCATCATTGTTCTGCTCTACTGAGAGACAGGTGCAGGATTTGTTGTAGCACCTGTGCACTGAGCTACCTGCTGCAGCCACACCTCGCTGAAGCCTCTCTTTGAACAGGTTTACACATTCTTGGCGACTCTCAAAGGGCTTATGAACGGCTAACTGTGGAGATTCCTGGACCCACTCCAACTCTTACAGTCTAGTGCACGTATAGTCAGGCCCAAAAAGGAATTAAAGCTAATGAACTGTTAGCAGACTGAAGAAAAATTACAATGCTCACACATGAGAAAGTGTTTAAGCAAGTGAGGGGTTAAAGAATAGAGTACTACACTGAAAGTAACACAGTTTTATAATGATTTAAATTTGGTAGTTGAAAAGGCATTGACCTCTATGTTGATTTAATTAGATTAAACATTTTAATTCAGATTATAATATTTTCAATCTGAAATGTAGAGCAATACCTATCATGGGCCTTCCTCAGAAATCTATACACCATCAATACAGTTGATCAGTGATCAGTTAATCATATCATTCTATGCGACTGGATATATTTTGGAAAGAAAAAAGGCCTTAACATATGTATTGGTGTGGCATTTAGGATAGGGGACTACTTGTCAAAGCCTAAACTCGTCGGATCTCAGACGACACTTCACCCACATTGCCAAGTATGAATGTAGTGTGTGCCTCGGTGGTGATAGGATGGCACAAATTTGCAGCCTTGCTTCTGTCAGTCTGCTCCAGGGCAACTGTGGCTACAAAAGCAGCGTACCACCGCTGTGTGGAGTGAATGAATAATGCACTGTAAAGCACTTTGGGTGTCTTTAAATGCGCTATATTAATCCAATGCATTATTAGGCCTATTATTACTAGTTCAACCATACGTGAAATAAAAAGGACTATGGAATGTTACAATAAAAAAAAGAAAGAAAAATGAAAAAAGAAAAGTACAAAATGATTTGTACTGTGATAAAGTGTGATCAGCTCATAACAACTTGTGCTGTCAATGTACCGGATTTGTACTTCGAAAAAGTCGTATCTAGCTGTGGTCCGGCAGCCCTGACTCCTGCTTCTACTTGTCCTTGTGTCTTCATGGTTCCTGTGAGTCTGACACTGAGCAGAAATCCGACCACAAAACCTCAACATTAACTCCACGCCTCAGTGACATTACTTATAGCCTACAGTTACTGTGTAATGAAAGAGGCACTACTTGTATTACAACTATTACCGCTGTTTTTACACCACATGAAAGTGCTGTGCAGTTTTATAAAGTCCGTGCGCTTATGTGTTGTTTGTAAAGCACACGGGGACCCCTAGTGGCGAATTGAAGACCTATAAGCAGAGGGAACGAGGATGAGAGGCAATGGCCTGGAGCGCGAACAAACAAAGCCGTGATGGGTATGAAGGAGTGGTCCGTATTTGAAAGAGGGCATCTTAAGCGTCAGTCTTTGGACGCCCTTTGTCTAATATCCAATATCCTCTGTCCTCCTTTGAAGATGTTGTGAAATAATATTTATATAGTCTCTGGATATGTTGTTTTGGTTTCACTTTTCCGGACGTCTTGAAAGAAGATAGGAATAGTGTACCTAGAAAAAGAAGCTAAAATGACAAATACGGTTCCACATGTAGTGGTCAGAGTGATTTGTTCAAACCAGAGCTACAGCCATTTGGGACACATTCGTATCATCAGATAACTGAGTTTTGTCCAAAGATTTGTATTTATTATGATCACTTGTGCTTACCCATTTAGGCAACAATCCATCAATGGATGGCTCTAATATAGAAAGGAATGTACAATACTTTGTTATACAAGTTCTTCAAATCAAACTGAAACAAACTACGGTACAAGGAGAAGATATTGTTATTTACTCATAACTTTTAATCATAATTTTAGATACCTAATTAGTTTGGAGTGTATTCCCAGTCAGGCAGCGGTAGCAAGGCGGGGAAGGTAATTTGGAGGTACAGTATAGGTGTGTATAAGTTGGGTTTTTTTTCTGTTGCTTTGTAAGATGCATTTGTTCTATCCATTTGTACATCATAAACATACATCTATTGTAGACATGGTTGTGACTCACCTGACCCATCTGAAGCAACACTTTCAGATCTTGTTTATTTTTGCACAGATATGCACCTACTCCCTGATTATCCTCGATGAAACCTACATGTTGCATTTGTGAAAACCATAATGGTCCTACATCAAAGGCTGAGGCGCCAAAGTCACCTCGTGATTCTGGTATTATCCATATCTGCTATGCTCCCTCTGTCTGAGCCCCATTTACCCCTGAGAGGTGGAGAGGGATGGGGGAGACTGAAGAGGCCTCCTCCTGCTGGTAAGCACATTTACTATGTGCCGATTCCAATGGTAAAGCTATAAGATATACAGAGATATAATGATATCATTTCAACAACCATAGTGAGCCTGCAGCCCTGAACAAAAGCAGCCTCTGATATCATAATATTATGGAAATGCATTATCTATAAGCACATAGCTTATGTGTTGTTAGCAGTCATTGTCAATGTTCTGCCTATGAATCATTTACAAAGCCACCAGAGTCACAAAGGGCTTTGTATTCACATAAAGGACATGACATATTAACATAGATGCTTGAATCAGTCAGAAGTCATTTCACAACACAGGCCATGTGCAGCCTTCATAGTAAACATCTGAAAGGATCAAAACAATTTATTCAACAAAATGTCAGTTTCACTTGCAAACAGAACAGACTTTAAAATGGAGAAACCTGAGAATGGTGAGTATTTCTTCCATGTGTGTCAGTCATATTGCAACTGCTGTAGAAGTTTATATATATATATATATATATATATATATTATATATATATATATGGAATAAATTCTACTATAGATTCATTGTTGATTTGTTGTTTTTGCAACATAATTGTCTCCAGGTACCATGCAGCTTTCATCAGTACATTTACACTGAAGAAATGCAAACATTCGTTGAAGACAGTGTGGTGGGGACATGTCATATTCATTAATATTTAAAATGATTGTAATTCTTGGCCTGTGTCTGTTTTTTCTCAGTCTAACCAAAGATATGTAGTTGCAAGCGGAAGATGGACATCTTGATTTGGCCACTGGTTTGGCCACTGCATCAAAAGAACCATATGACCTCTGAGGATGAAAGGCCTTCAGTCTGTGTCTAATAGAACAAGACGTACTCCACAGGGTCAGCAGTGAGGCATCAGGCTAGTATAGAAGATATATCTTTTCCAAAATGTATGGACTATTATTTTGGTGTAATGCAACCTGACATTTTATGCTTATTCTCCATCATCTCTGCTTTTAGTGTCTCAGAATGTCTTTTCTCACATCATCTTTGGTTTTGGATCTGTTTATTTTAACAGTGGCCCATGGTTTGGTAACACTTGGCTGGACTATAGTGTGAAACCCAAAGAGACAAGTTCATGCAGCAGAAAGGATTTTGGGAAGAATCAAATGGTGACGGGAAACTATCAGTGTGAGTAGACACAGAAGATGATGATGAATAGGTGTGGTTGATGACTCTATTGATATAATTTATATCTTTAAATGGTCTATGATGAATGTTTAGATGAAACAGATCATTGGGAGGAACTTTTGAGCACAACTTCTCTAATAATAACTGGAGGAGGGGTACTACAGCCAAACTCCTCACTCACACATATGTTCGGGTGCTTGACAAGGAGCAGAGGAGCTGTCAACAGCCGAGGGGCAGGCTAATGCTACGTGCTACTAGTGCGCATACACATGGGCAGAAAACACAGGGATGTAAACACAGACGCCAACATGCCGGCTGTGTTGAAATATGCCAAACAGAATAGGATCTGGTGTGAAATGGCCACAGAACACTGGCACGTGAGGTCTGGCTCCAACTGAAAGGGAAAGTGAGTAAAGACAGAAGCAATAGAAGAATAGCCTGTATTTTCCTTATGAATATAATAATATTGTATACACTAACTGTAAGGTAACAGCTCCAGTACTATAATTGTCCTTTTATAAGTGAGTGATTGATTGAGAAAAAATAGGCTAAGTTTCCTATTTACTATTTGAAAAATTGCAGGCCATTTTGTGGGATACTGGCCTAATTTTTGACCGTGGAATCGTCTTGCCTGATGGTAATTCTTATCTCCAGAAAGTCTAAGTGTTTCTTATTACACACAAAATTTATACTGTTTCTGTGAATATGTATTTATGTTTTCTATCATACATTGCAAATACACAAGTTGTCGCAGAATGCACAGGCCAGGACATTAATCCTTGGCCATGAGTCATAGACTGTTGCTCATGTTACTCTAACCTAATAGAGTAATAGGACATTATACAAATGAGAAATGCAGTACTTCTTTCCAGACTGTATTTGAGTGTGAGCACGTCTTTGCTCTGCTCCCCTATCTGTCCTTTTATGTCTTTTCAATGTTATAACATCAAACGTTACACATAAAAGACTCTCTTCTGCTTTGGAGAGGATTTTTCACTTAAAATGTGGTTCCCATTTCATGCCATTATCATATCACTGGACATGTCCACATGCAACTGTTGTTTTGAAGACCGAGGATTGGGAGAGTAAATGAGCCACAGAGTTGGTAATTTGAGCTCTAATCCAGTCTTAAACCGAATGGAGACTCAAATGTTTAGTGGAAACATTGTTAAAGTCAGACATCATAGAGAGGGAGAGTGAAGAAGAGGCTGATAAAAATGACACAATAGTCTCGGAGTTCCTGTTTGTCTTGGCCTGGCTGGTTGTTATGTGACTTCTGGTAGCATGTGAGAAAGAAAAACAGAGCTTTGGTGCTTATATATCTATATATATATATATATATGCGTGTGTGTGTGTGGTAGTTTTCCACGACCTCATTGAGTTTGCAATGAAGGCTCAGAGTCCTTAGAGTCCTGTTGATGTTGTACAGCTCCAGGCATTCAGGGATCTATGTGTGTGGCACTGAGTCATAGGCTTCCTTGTAATCAATTCAGACAGTGCACAGGTTGGTCTGACAGGTTTTGCAGTCTCTGGTATCTTTGCCAATGCCCTTCTGTGCTGTGCATTGATCCATGTCCACTTTTCTTAGCCGCAATGACGCCTCGTATGAGCTTCCACGCTGCGGAGAAACAGGTTATTGGCCGATAGTTGAATGGGACTGTACCCTTTGGGGGATCCTAGATCAGGATCGTACGCTCTTCATTTAGCCCTTCATGGTGAGTACCATCCCTTTGCAGCTAGTTAATTTGTGCTGCCAGGCGCCCATGGAGAGCAGTGAGTTTCTTGAGCTAGTAGGTATGGATCATGTCAGGGCCTGGTGCAGTCCAGTTTTTCATACCTGAGGTCCTTTTCTGGATGTCTGCCACTGTGATGGTGGATTCTGTTCAGGGAGGTTGCTGTGGTCTTCTCTCAGAGCCACCAGCCACTGTGCATCACTGTTATGTGATGCCTCCTTCTCCCATATGCCTTTCCAGTACCGCTCAGTTTCCAGCCTTGGTGGGTCTGCTCTGGTGTTATCACCCTGCCTTTGAGCATACACTTTTTGTATTGAGATTCAGACCTCGGGTGAAAAGTTTAACAAAGTTTATTTACAGAGAATATAATGCAAATGAAGGTAGATGGGTTAGACAGTGTGAGGTTCTTACCGTTCATGGAGAGCTGGTTCGGAGGCAGAGGAGCTGAGCGGGTCCAGGGAGCGGGATCTGGTGAGGAACAAAAAACATCCAACTGAGCGCAGAGTAAAAAATGCAAAACTTGAGACTGAGCCAAGCAGAGCTGTACCACTGTGGATACGCAGACGATCTGGCGTTGAGTGTCAGGTCCACAGTCCCTTTGTCCTCCCCAGGTGCAGCTTGATTACGGAATGAGTTGCAGGTGTGCATGGGAGGAGCCAGAATCTCCACCCAGCTCCAGGCTCTGACACAGAGGGGAAGGGGAGAACAGCACAAGAAAGACAGGCCAGACTGGGATCTTGACACTTTTGCTTGTTTATTCATCTGGCTTTATTATCTCGTGTGTACCTCTTTAGGCGCTGGCCAAGGCTTGGAGCCTTTGTTTGGCAGTTTCCAGTGCTTCAGATATGAGCATTTGGATGTACCTGTGGTGTACTTTTTTTTTCAGTGTACCTTTCTGGGCTTCTGACAGTTAGCTCAGTTCTCTCTGTGATACCTTGATTTTAGTCTCTAACCATTGTTTCTGGCTCTCATGGTTGCTATTATAGCCAAGCATTTCTAGGATCACTGCTGCTGATGTGTTTATCAGCTCATTGGTTTTTGTGATGGTTGAGGTAGGGATCGCTCTCAATACTACATTCACATCCTCTAGGAGACTTTCATATTGTAGTTCACTTAGCCTCTGTAACTGGCATTGGGGTTGCCTTGTGTTCATTCAGGCCATGATCTTATCTTTCAGGTCAGTCGCTGCCTCGTTCAGCATGATACTTATTGAGGCTTCATACCCAATATCTGGATGGGCAGATGTTAGCTCTCCAGTGACCTGGCATCCTGGCTCCCACCTGCTGTAGCATTTGTGTTGTACCTCATTAATCTCAAGTTGTGATAGCAGTTGCCTTTTGTGGATGAACATTGAGCTGCTAGTTGCTTAGCCATAAGCTTGGAGTGTGGGTTTTGAAGTAACCATTTTTTCCACATCTTGCTCATGTAACCCCTCTGACTTGGGAGTAGTAGCATTCCAACAGAGCCTTGTTCTCACATCTTGCCCATCTCCATTTTGTTCCAGTAGCCCATTTCTCATCAAGGTGCTCTGGTTCCCCAGCACCTGAAGCAGACCTTGTTTGGCCAGGTGACGTCTGAGCTGGCATCTCCTAAGTTTGATTGACACTCATCATTGTATGAGGTAGGCAGCAGAGTGCGAAGGGGCATGCCCAAGGACTACCTGTATATATGTGTATATATATGTATGTGTGTGTGATATATATATATATATATATATATATATATATATATATATATATATATATATACATATATATATATATATATATATATATATATACATATACATATTAAAAAAATGTACTGCTCAGAAGTACTGCATCAGTGGATAACCCAGCGGGGGAACTCTTACCACCAATCAAATACTATTAGGCGCCTCAAATAATGTTTACGATTTGCACACTACTGTTTTTTATGTGTTTTTCTGGCCTGTTTTGCAGACTGACCCAGCGGACTCCCCTGCAGCGGCTGTGATTTATTCAGCTGTTCTTCGCAAGAAAGCATAGTAAGCATCTAACCCAGGAGGCTGCTGAGCTCCTGCTCAGGGCCAGTTTGTGGTTAACCATCACTCTTTTTAAACAAATCAAGTAATGATGTGAACTGTGGCTCTGCAGAGGTGCTGGAGTTATGCCATCATCTCAACTGGACATGTTTACCGCTTCTTACTTAGTGCTTGACCCTTGGTTTTTTGTCATCTCTAGTGTCAAATGCTTCTGTAAATGAACACATCAAGTGGGAAGAGCTACAGTAACCTCAGTAGCATAACCATATCTTTACTAGTAGTCGTACATCTGTGGAGTAGTGGGCAATGAAATCATATTTAATTTAAAAAGGGTATTTTTCAAAAAACATTTTTTCATCTTCTTCAACAACTGGTCTAGGTACATTAGAGCAGTAAAGTTACCATCTCACATTCATCTCACGCAGTGGGATATATATATATATATATATATATATATATATATATATATATATGTGTGTGTACTATATTATAGTACATATATGTACTTTAACAATCCTCACCCCCTTTTAATACCTGTGCCCCTGTTTTTTTTTTTCCTGCTGCTGTGAGAAAGTGTGAGATGGCCAACGACAACAAGAGTCCCCTTTGGATAGAGAGTGTACTGTGGTCATGAGTTAGGTGTGATACCAGCTCTCAGCGTCAGCAGGGCCAACACACACACACCAAAAGTGGCTAAACTTAAGCCTCAAACTTACTGTAAAGTCCCCATTAGCGAGGTGTTGAAATTGTCACTTTCTATGGGTTTTGTTTAAAGTCTCTCCCAAAACACTTTTATTTACATAAAACTTAATTCTGTGGGTATATAAGAAAATCCTATGTGGTGCAATGACATTACCACATCCCCAAATGTACTTTTTCTGGTCATTCTCATACACTGCTTTTTTGTTTTGTACTTAAGTCGTAAAACTATGTAGTCAGTGAAGTAGTATGTAGTCAGTAGTCTTAGAAATAAAGGTGTAAAGTAGTTTTAACGTACACCATTCACTCTAGAAACCAGGCTGAAGACCAAGTCTTAATCATTTAAAACCAAACATTAAATTTTACAATAATTTGATCCAACTTAAGCTATTATCTACTATTATACTGCTTTCATTTTGAACTATTAATCCAGCTAAAAAAAAAAAAAAAACAGTCACATAGCAACCCCAAAAGCCTCACAAGCTGCAGTGGTTTGTTCACTCATTCATAGCTGTAATGATGTTACAGTAACAGGCTCCAGTCAACTTTTATTGTACCGACTGGATCTGTGATTTAATATGGGCTGGAATTATTACTGTTTTCACTTCTTTCTCATATTTCCACGTGTGCATGTATCCTAAAGTAAATATGCCTTGATTAACGAGTAAGTCTGTACCCCAGGCTCCTTTGACAGTTATAGGCCTGATACTGACCCATGGTACTTGATTTACAGAGTTGACTTGGGTCGAAGTGTTGTGACCCACTGTGTGTGTGTGTGTGTGTGGGGGGGGGGGGGGGGGGGGGTCAACACAGCTACCCCACTGTCTCATCAGGGTGGCCTTGCTCACTGCCACTTTTACTGGACATGAGGTGAGTGTTCAGTTACAGAGTCATGCAGGGGTGACTCCAGCATCCTCTCTTCATCTCATGTATGCAATATGGGTGCTGTGTCTCCCCTTCCCTGCCCTCTCATGGCCCACTGCACCTCTAGACTGGTTGCTGCTTCATGCTGTAAATGTCACCCTAGTTACACCCTGGGTCCCTCCCCCTCACAGACTGCTCTTTATTAAGCATGCTTTTAAAAGACCCGTAGGAAATGCCCTTTCTTTTCTTTTTTATTTCTAGTCAGTTTAGCTGTGCACTTGAAATTATAGTGCTTAAATTTACGTATGGGCTATAGGCCATAAACAAAATGCTTTTCATAGTATAGTATAAGAGCAATATACAGCATTTACTATTTTACTATCACTTAATCCAGTTAAGGTGATAAAAATGACCTAAAAAGAGGAAAATATGACTTTTCAAAACAGTTTAGATGTGCATTTGACTGAAGGGTTTTTATTCTGTTTTAATGTTAATTTTATGATGATTATTTGTGATTATTTAAGTTTTGAGTTTTGTGATTTTAATGTATTTCTTATTCTGTAAAGCACTTTGAATAACTTTGTGTATGATTTGTACTATACAAATAAACTTGCCTTGCCTTTTCTGGTGGAGGATCACCAAACCCTGCTGTTATAACCCAGCTGTGGAGATAAAATCTCATGGACCTGAACTGTGTGGTTGGTTACTACACTTCAATTCTTATTTTATTTATTTAACTGTAGTTTAAAATAGCCATATAACATGATGAAACCCCTGATATGATTCATGTACCTGTTTGCCACTAAAAAAAATTCTTGATCTGCCCCTGATTGTGTACATTTATTTTTAATAAAGCCTCTTTCCTCTGAATTTAACAAAACACATAAAACACATATACATCTCCAGTGGAGTAAAGAATTTGGTTACCATTTCCTTTTCAGTTTGGGCCACAGGGAGAAAGTTTTTAGTGCATTTGGTGACACAGTGATAATCAACATTCCTGCCTATAGTTGCAAGCAATAAGCACACACATTCCCACAATTTTCTCAAATATGAAAAAGTGTCCTTTCTCTAGTCAAGTGCCAGTCACAAGAGTGCACATCATTTGTCCAAAAGGAAGGATATTTTGAAGTCATTCTTCTGACAGTTTGAAGGTGCACTGCATAACCTCTCAGTTGGAGGGTCTGCAATTTGCTTGTCTTCAGACATTATTGCTTTGCCTAGAATATTTTGCTTTATTTAGCATTTATCTTATGTCTCAGCTAAGTATGAGTAAAAGAAATAACATCTCCATCGAGAAATGCAGATGCCAGGCAATCCACCATAAAACATACTGCACCGTTAAGAACCATTCGCTGTTCACTATCATTTGAAAAGTTTGAAACTCACTCAGCTTAACTTTTAGACTTAGCCCTAAACATTCACGCTTGATGCAAGGCCTCATATTGTGCAGAGGTTATGGAGTCCTGGTCTGATGGTGATGACAACATGATTAATGGTCCCATGCACTCTCTCTCTCATACTCCACACTGCAGTTCTAAGTGGTCTGGAGAGAAACTGAGGAAAGCAGCCTGCAGGGGAATAGAACAGCCCCAGTGTGCCTAAAGATAAGAGGCTGTTTACAGTACGATATGGACACTTTGTTTACACTGGGAAATATTAAGAAAACACAAACAAGTAAGCTTTGGTTTGAGATTACGAAGAGTTTGGTTTTATTCACGAATGAACTGTCGGAAATCCTCTAAACTTACTACAAAAATAGTATTTAAAACTAAACAGTAATAATTTTAGCTTACATAAATTGTAATTAATTTGTGTGTGTTTTATATGTATTTCATATCTTTAGTAAAAGCTTAAACTTCTTTCAGCTGCGTGGACTCATTAGTGAGGCGTAGAAGGAAGGGCATATGACACAAACACTGAACTATGGAAGTAATATTATTAATTTAAAACAATTTAATTTGTTTAATTTGGTTGTATTAAATTTCAAGTAATCCAAAGTGCTAAAGAGCTACAGTGATGTGAAGGAATGCCAATAAATCCAGCTTTGTTGACTATGTTCATTAATCTTCCGTACACTGCTATAAAGTCCCCAGTATGGAGAAAGCAGGGGCTGTGTAAAAGTGCTGTGTGCCATGGGGTCAGTCGGAGTAAGAGGAAACTGGGCCTGGCACCTCAGCTCACAACAAACCGCTGCCAACACAAGCTGTCCACACACTGCTCCATCCTGAAGGAGAGGACCTCAGCTTTGCCAACTCCCAAAGTGAGGAGAGGTTCAGGAAATGCAGGGATTTATACAGACCAAAATTTGTATTTTTATTTTATTATGAAATTCGTTCAAACTGACCAACAAATTTATCCAGATAAAATGTGCCTGATATTTCTTGCATAACAAAAGTTTTGCCTAAAAAGGTGAAGTTATTTACATTTCACACGGAGAGTTTGTAGGCCATCTTAAACCCATAAAATTATGATTATTAATGTTTTGCTTTCTCACATTGTTCAATAGATAAAATTAAATGTTATGTAAAGAGCGAAATTGGTATTATTTCAGTAATGGATTAAACACTGAAACACTTATAGACCCTGATATTTGTTTTATATTAAGTCTTTTTTATGTAGTAAATTATGTTTTTTATAGTAGATTACAAGTTAAAATGTAATGTTAAGTATCATGAAACATTTATTTTGAAAATATATGAACTTGGCAGTCACACAGGGTGAGTTGGAAATGTATTCTGTGTGCATGTCTAAAGCCTACAGAATAGCACTATAAAGCACCATCTCAAACCAATATGTAGAATAATGAACAAAGTAAATGTAACCATATTTTCTTGAAGTTTACACAAAGAGCTTATTAAAGCAGGCGCTGCAGTATGGCTTGCCTTTCTGATCTTTAAAGATTCCCTGGCTGAGCTGGCGCAGGCAGAAGGCACACACAAAGTGCTCTGGGTGAAACTTGCGGGACAGGGCAGAAATGCAGCGCCCAGTGATAGGCTCTCCACAGCCGCCACACAGAGTTCCCTGTCGAGAGTGGAAGTGCAATGGGCACAAGGCTCGCCCCTCTAGCTCCAAGAAGTATCCATTGGAGAATGGTGTCAGACAGTCCTGTGAAGAAGTGCACATGCAAATGTAAGAGTTGACATAAAGAAAGAAGATAAAAGTCTAAAGAAAAGTCTAAAGTAAACCAATCAGGCATCAAGCTGAGTAGATAAATCCAACCACTGATGGTTCTGATCAAGAGGCAGCACATCACATTTGAGTGGGTGGATCAGTGTATTTAATTAAACAGGACAGTGGGTAAAAAAAGAGAAAAACAAAACACACATGTGGAAGCACCTGGCCATTTTGGCCCCTTTTATGGACCATGCTGTCTGACTGATGGTGCAGATGTAGTTATAATTTTTATTTGGCAAATTTATTTATGTGTCATAAACCAATAAAAATGCAGGTGAAAATATTAAAACTAAGGATATTTTTCTTCTTCTTTTAACTTTTTTTTATTTGCCATAAGACTAAGCCAATGTGAACATTCCCAAAGCCAAAAAAGTGGAAATACTTCAAAGAACGACATCACCAAAGTTCAAGCCGGGTATGAAGTTCTATAAAGTTAATTAATATGCTCGGAAATTTGATTTGTTTGGTAGGCAACAGTTGCTCAGGCGATCAAACGGTCGTATTATAACTAAGAGTTGGTAGTTCAACCCCAGCTTTAACCAGTTCATACTGTTAATGTGTACGTGGGCAGGACACTTCACTCTTGTCTCAGTATGAATGTGAAATGTGAGTAAGTGGCTTCTCTGACCAAAATATCAGTATTTTGAATGATAACAGTGAGTGAACACAAACATATTGATCACTCCTGAAGCCATTCAAATGTTTCAAATAATGCACAAGTGTATCATAGTGGGAAATGTGTGTGGTCCTAAGTACTTACGGCGCAGACAAAGCAATCAGGATGCCAGGTCCCATTGGCCGCAGTCAGGTAGTTCTCCCTGAGTGCCTCTCCACACCCAGAGCACTTAGGAGCAAAGAGATGGTAAAAATCTTTGCAACAATATGGCTTCCCGTCCTTCTCCAGGAAACCTGTAATAAAAAATGTTATAATGTATGTATAGCTCTGTTTAGTTGGTTATTGCTTTGTTCCAAAGGAAATAAAAGAAAAAACAACCTTCAGGTCCAAAAAGATCTCCACAGTGTGAGCAGAAGAAGTGCTCTGGATGCCACGTCTGATCCAGCGCAGTCAGGATGTTCTATAAATTCACACAAATCCAATAAGAATTACACGGATAGGATGCAAACAAAATACAAGGTCACCAATAAAAGAACATCATTGACAACAAACTGACCCACCTGCAGAATGGGGCCTTTGCAGTACGCACAGCGAGGAGCGAACTCGTCATGATAATCTTTTGCACAATATGGCCGCCCTTCTCTTTCAAAGAAACCTGTTGTGCACAGCTCCATCTTACACACTGAACATACAAAGTGCTCTGGATGCCATGTTTCTCCCAGTGCTGTGATTATCTGCATCAACAACATCTTATTTGCCTTTTTGTTTAATTAATGAGAATTGTCAGTACAAAGTACTAGCGAGGCTTCATTTACCTTTCCCATAATGATCTTTTTACAGGCAGCACAGTGGCCTTTTGCTGCAGTCTTGACACCTATCTTCTCCAAGTCCGAGCTCAGGTCTCCCAGGAGCTCATCTATTATGTCTGTGTTTTTAGACTGAGTTGGTTGAACGTTGCTGTTTTCTTTGTGTGATGTTTCTTCTTTTTTTTTTACAGACAGTTTTGGTGCAAGTGGAGGTGGGCTTTCTTTTGGTTCTTGATGCTATTCAAATAATGATGAGATGAGGAGAGGATGAATGGCTGTGGTCAAGTATAATATTTTTTTCAGAATTACTGTTGCTATTGCCACAATTGCCATAAATACTTCACTTTTCAACTTTTCATCTATTTACTATTATTTACTATTTCTTGCATAACAAAATATGTATGTATGTATGTATACATACATACATACATACATACATAAATACATACATACACCCCCCCCACCCCCCCCCCCCCCACACACACACACACACACACACACAAAACTGACTTACAAGAAAGTAAGAATGTAATACTGTAATGTAAGGTAATACTTTGGTGCCACCTGTTGGTGGTGCCACATGCATGCAAGCAACTGTATATACACACCTGCCTATATAAAACGCTATTGTTTACCTGATCTGCCAGATCCAAGAGATCTTCTAAGACAGACTGCAGCTCTTCAGTTGGGGACATATCTCTCTCTGTTGCAGCTATAGGTACAGGAGATGAGCTGACAGGAACAAAAATATGAAATCAGTCAACCAATAAGTATAATGGTGACATGAAATTTTCAATATTGTTCAAATTACAGGTTTACCTGTACACATTTGAACAGCTAGAGATGTTGACATACTTGGTACATTCACCAGGGTTTTCTGTGGATATCTGATAACAAAAATAGATTGTATTTGAGGAAATATATAAAGACTATATGTTATACATTGAGAGGGTATTTTCTTCAAGTTACATTTACTTTGCTTCCTGAACCAGATGTGTTCAAGGCCAGTTCTTCCAGCAACAAATCTATTCAAAGAAAACATCATATAAAACAGTAAGTGAACATGTTCAGAAAAAAAATAAAAAATTTTTTTAATTTATTGTACAGGGATTTAATGAGATCTTTGCACATGACAAAGAGTTTCTTGCTTTTGAGTCATACTCAGGAAACATGTTGCAGAAGTAAAACTTGGACTGTCATAATAAGAATCAGTGACCTTATTAGTTATATTTTCAATATAACACAAATTTTGGAAATTTGCGGTTTTACATGTAGAGCCTACAAATGAAAATAAATTAATTGCTAAAGAAATACACCTGTATCTTTGGTCATCATGGGATTTCTATGTGGCGTATAGTTTGTTTGTTTTTTTACCTTAAAGATTTACCTTAGTAACATGAGCATCTGCTTTAGTGCAATTTGATAATTGTAATATGACCATTAACAAATTCTCTAAGTGAACCAATTGTCTAGACACAGTACATAATACAGTAGTAGTAGTAGTAGCAGCAGCAGCAGCAGCAGCAGCAGCAGCAGCAGCAGCAGTAGTAGTATAATAAAGAGTATAGTAGCTTATGTATCAATAGTACAAACAAATATATCTTACCAAGTTCATCCATAGCTGTAGTCTTTCACCATAAAAACAATGAGTGAACGTCTTTGTTAGTTACTAAGCAGCTAAGCAGCTTGAAATTGAATCTGATAAACTGTCACTTCCTCTGAGAGAGAGGATGTTGTTACCAAATCTGCATTTCATGTGAACATTTTAAGTTTCCTGTGTGTCAGACCACAACCATGTGATGAAAGTCATAATCTTCAGAATATTTACATATGGATCTCTTTATGAGTCTTCAACATATGAAATTGCATTTGCTTAAATTAAATGTTATAGCTGGTCTATATAATTTAAGGTATTAACTAGTCTATTTTTATTTAAGTCTAGTTAGTAAATAAAACTCCACAAAGTGTTTAAAAACAAAACATGGTTATTATTGTAGCCTAATAAAAATTAGAACAATTGTAACTATCGACTATTTTAAACTAGATTCTGCATCTGCATAATTATAGGGTAATAAAAGTTCCATGCAATTCTTTATACAGTATGCATATGATAAACACCGTTATTTTAATGGATCTATGACCTGCCTTCTCTCACCACTAGAGGATCAACCATTAGCAGACTCAAGCAGGGTTTTTCTTGAGTCAATATGTAGTAACAAAGTTAATGCATGTTTACAAAATATATTTACTGCCACTAATGGAAAAGACAATTTTTTTATGAAAATAAAAAATAGAAATAGAAGTATTATGACAATGAATGAGCTCATAATATGTTATTGTTGTTAGAAAATGTTTGTTTGCCATTAAACAGCGGCGCTTCACCCCTCACCACTTGGTTTAGTCCTGCCCGGAAAGATTTGTGTTTACAGCCTAGCTTTCACTTCAGGTTCGCGTTCATTGTTTCACAGATATTAATGTGTTTTATACATTCAAACTGTGCCATTTTGAGGACTCTTCTCAGCCATATATATGCGATATCACTTTTAACATGTCTTTGTTGGCAAAGAAGGCCGATTGGCAAGTTTAGCAATGACAGCTGGCTAACATAGCTTGAGGTTAGCCAATAACTACGAACACGGCTAACTTCTACAGTCGTGGCACAGACATTATATTGAGGTACCGTTTTTTTTTTTTACTTTGGCCTTTATCATGATATTTATTTACACGTTGAGTGAGTGACAACGCCACCTCGCTTCATGTTTAATTTCAGTGTGTGGATGTTCAGGTCTGAGTGAAGGAGCACGGCCATGGGAGCGGAGAGCAGCGCGGTGCGGAACTGCAAACTGGAAGAGCCGCTTGTGACTTTCCCCTCTGGTCCGACCATGTATTCTGCTGTGCTCCAGGACAATAAGCCCGCCTCTGTGTTTGTCCACAAGAGAGGAAGCGAAGACAAAGTCAATAAAGCTGCGAAGGTAAATTTTCAAATGATAACTTAAATTCCATCCTAGAATTGTCCCAGTCATTTAGCAATTATAAGACTATTAGTGTTGAGGAAATAAGTTGATAAAAATGCACATGTTTTATATTGTTCGTTCATTTCAACTGACTTTGCATTTATACATAGGCATGGTGGGCGAAGCCTTGCCCAATGATAGCATGGGTTTGAACTGCGAATATGCTAAGACTCCTACACCTAGGGCTGGGCGATATGACAAAAATCACATTCTTTTCCTCATATTGATTGATCACAATTTTCAATTTTTATTTATCTTGTTAAAAACAAATACAACTAGCTTTTAATTGTTATAGAGGGACCCCTTGATTAAAAGAACCACAGCATATCACTGATTATTAAAAATGACTATTTCAAGCTCTCTAGATTAAAATTAAATTAATTGCACAGCCCTAAAACCACTATCCATTGCTCCAAGTCACAAGTGTAGTATTTTGTTCTTGCAGCACCTGAAGACTCTGAGGCATCCGTGTCTCCTACGGTTTCTTTCCTGCTCTGTTCAGAATGGAGGGATCCATCTGATCACTGAGCGCGTACAACCACTGGAACTGCTGCTGGACAGCCTCTCTGCTGAGGAAATATGTGCAGGGCTTTACGATATTCTACAGGCACTAGTCTTTTTACATGAAAGGGTAAGATGATTCAAAGCCCTCACAAACCTGTAATTTACAATATTGTGAAGAATTACGCAGATTTTTTATTTTTTTTAGGGAAAATTGAGTCACAACAATATATGCAGGTCATCTGTATTTGTGAGCGAAGATGGTCATTGGAAGTTGGGTGGAATGGAAACTGTGTGCACATTTTCTGAAGCAACTCCTGAAGTACGAAGAACAATTACAAAGCCGTTTATCTGCTTTTAGTTTCTGTAGTTAGGTTGTAACTTTCACCTTTTGTCTACTTCTTTAGTTTCTCTCAGCTATAAAAAATGTAAGAGATGACAGTTGTGTTCCACCGGAGGAACAGGTAATTCTGTTTTCTTTTAGAAGTATTTGTATCATACTTTCTTTGAACCCTGATGTTGTACAACAGGTTGAAGGTTTTGCCATGCTTCCTGAAGAATATGCTTATTCCAGAGACTGTTACTCTTTTGGAGTACTGGTTGAGACCCTTATTCCTTTGCTGGATAGTTATGGTAAACACAGCCTACTTCATTGATATCAGTATATAAGATGAAATTGTTTTAACGTTAATATCTTTCTAATACAGTAACACAAGACTTGGTGGACAGTTTAAAAATGTCTTTGCTAGCTGGTCCTCTAAATCCAGACCCATCATGTCGGCCACCACTCACCTCTCTGCTCACTCATGACTTCTTCAGGTTTGTCTCAGTATTTTCATTTCACTTTCAAATTGTATAGTTGCCATATCTTTTGGTAAATAATTCTTTTCTATCAATAGAAATGACTTTTTGGAAGTGATGAACTTTTTGAAGAGTTTGACTTTAAAGGCAGAAGAAGAGAAAAATGAATTTTTCAAGTAAGATACAAACCCATATTTGTTTTAAATCAAGCTCGGACGCTAATAAACAAAGTGTGACGTATTTGTTTCTGCAGATTTTTACTAGACCGGATCCAGAACCTTCCTGAGGAGCTCATAGCCTCTCGCCTTGTCCCTGAACTGCTCACCTCTCTCGTTTTAGCAGAACCAATGGCGGTCAGGAGTTTCCTCCCTCATCTTTTAAAGCCAAAGACAGGTAAGTCAATATTACACTAATATGATTCATCCAACTATTGTCATTTTTAGAGTGACTCTGAAACTGCTTGGCAGAATCCAGTGGCAGTGATAGCTCAGAAGAATGCTTACTCTCTCTGCCCCTTTATCGAAAACATGTGATTCCTCAACTTCTGAAGCTTTTTAAAGTTAAGGAGGAACACATTAGGATGGTGCTGCTGACCCATATCCACATCTACTCTGAGTTTTTCTCCCAAGACGAACTTAAAAACCAGATCCTACCTCAGGTATTACTTGTAATTAATATATTACAGACCACTTTGTAACTTAACAAGGGCTTGTGTTTTGGTCTGTCAAATGTTTAAAGCTACTGCTTGTGCTTATACCTGCAGGTCCTGCTGGGAATGAGGGACACCAACGATTCCCTGGTTGCAATGACGCTGCAGAGTCTGGCTGTGCTGGTGCCACTGCTTGGAGCTCAAGTTGTTGTTGGAGGAGAAAGGACCAAGGTTTTTAAACGCACTACCCCCAATTTCAGCAAGTCAACTGAAGTCACCCCTGAAAGTGAGTATTTGACACTATAACCCCAAAATATTTATAAGCGGTTTTCAAATATCTTGTATCTGTTTGTAGATTCACCTGTACACAATATTGGAGTCTGTCAGCCGCAGATAGCCCAGCCAACAAAAATCTTGAATTTGTTTGCCAAATCTTCAGCAGATGTCTCTTCAAAAGTTTACCCCTTGCCATTTAAATCAGGTACAAAACTATAATGCTTTAATATAATCTAATTAGCTGTATAATGTATTATAATAAAATCCATATGGGTATGTGTATCTCTTAGATGTCAGTAGGCAGCTGTCCCTTCCATTGAACGGATTTCACCACAACACGGAAATGGGGTCACAACCATACAGCCCAGAGCCGCCCAGCAGAGCAGAGAGACCAGTGGAGGACTGGCCTGACTGGAGTGACCCCGAGGACGCAGACATTGGAGAGGGCAAACCAGTTAGGATCCAGATAAAGTCCTCTGCTGTAGTGGCCCCGAACAGCAGAATCCCAGCACACAGCACAGAGGAGCCATGGGAGGACTTTGAAGACACCGAAACTACACCAGATCTCTCTCCGACTGCTCCCGTCCCAGACACTGTAACACTAGATGGACCCAAATCAGTCAGTACCTACAAAACACCTACAAAACATAAACCAGTATCTTCGAAACCCCTAAAGCTTACATCCACCTTACAACAAATCACTCAGAGTAATGATCACTCTTCATGGGATAGTAGCTGGACTCAGACAGAGGATTCAAGCAAGCCATCCAAACCCAAGCTAAAAAGTGGTGATGTGGGAGGCTTGGGAGAAGAATTCACAATCAGGGTGAAAAGAAGAGTAGAGACAGACCCTGAGCTGGACTTGTTTGCAGATATGGTGCCAGACATCAAACTGTCATCTCCAGCTCTGCTTACAGAGATCAGTGGACTGTCCAAATCTATGAGTGAAAATCCTAAGCCACTAGACCAAGATTTATCTGGTGATACTTTGCTCAATGCCAAGTTTGCTGCTGCCAGTACAACTGAGGTGAGCATGTGGGAAGGGCTGGGAATGAATACTTGTACTTGATGTGCAGAAACCAAAAAACTCAGATTAGATAAAGCTTTCAGTTTAATCCACATGAACTATTTCATATTTTCTTTCCTCAGAATGACGCTGATGGTTGGGATGATGGCGATGACTTAAACTGGGAGGATGAAAATGCCTGGTAATTCCAACCAAGTGAGGATAACAAGGAAAGTTAAAGGCATTTTGAATAAATGCTTTCTAGACTTTCAATTATGGAAAAAAGGATTTTACTGGATGTACAAACACAAGCAGGCCTGCTTTGCCAATTGGTAGTACAATAGTTACAAACTGACCCACATTTGTTTGTGCCATATTTTAACTGGTATGAAGATTTAATCAAGGGGGTTGCACTTTGAATTAATGTGAAATAAAGTACATAATTTATTAGTATTTGATTGTTGGTGAAATAAATATTTTATTAAGTTCTCTTGTCATCTATTTTATTTTGCTCCAATGTTACAGAAAGTTATTAATAGAAAATGCATTGAAAAGATGAAACTCACATGAACACAGTCCTAGATTTTGGAATAAAAAGTTTATTAAACTATAATAAATTCTTTAAAAAGACAAGTGAACATTTGAACACCAAAATTAAGGAAAATTCTACTCTGAAGTGTGATTGGCTTGACTGATGTCAGATATAAGATTGTGTAACTCTGTAAGTCTGCACTCCAACCACTGAGGTTTCAGGTGAGCGTCATTTTTGTCCTGTAGCAGGCGCTGTAGAGCTTTAAGAGCACGCTCCGCAGTTTGGAGGTGTCTGCTACAGTCATCCTCTTCAATGGTCTCCTGACGAGGCCTTTTTGGACATGGCTGGGACAAAGTTCCACAGTTTAAGGGGTATAAATATTTGATATTTGAGGACAGTTATCCTTCCTTACCTCAACTTCAGCAATGGTTTCCTCTGAAAGGTTCATTGGACCATAGTCACCACTCTCAAGCTTTTCATTAAACTGGTCTATCACCATAGTCTCCATTTTGAGTCTTTCAAGTCTTGTTGGTCCTTCTTGTTCTCTGACAGTCTAAAACAACATTTATTTATTAAAATATTTAACATCCTTGTAGTAATCTGCCATGACAATCTTACCTTACTCAGATAGTTGACCACCATTGCCTTAGTTTCTTCTTCAGACAGACTCTGAGAAATCACCTCTTCATGATTTGTGCTCTGAACAAGAAGCATTTCATTATTTATATTTTCATTTCAAATACAGTTTATAGGCATTTGCTAGAACTATATAACAAATGAAGACAATTGTTGATTACCTCTGCAAATCGGGAAAATGCTTCTAGTGCATGGTGCTGTACTAACCACGGCGAGCTTATAAGAAGCACCCTAAAAAGGCTGCTTAATCTTGGCAGAATTTGGCTCTGTGGGATGAAGTTTTACATTTTATCAACAGTGTTGTAATAATAAAAAAACAAAACAGCTTATTATGGCCTAAGTACCTGAAAGTCAGGTGGGACAAATATCTTTCCCAATGAGGACAAAAACTCCAGAGTGGCCAGCAGCAGTTCATCCACAGACTTAACAGACACCACAGCCTCCACACACAACAGGACCTGAAAAGGCGTGACTTAGTGATGCCTACATCATAGATGTGTGTTCAAATGATGTATATACCTGACAAATGACTTGAGACTCCATGTTCTTCACCACAATTGAAGATATTAACAGGAGGAGCTCCAGAGTACATTGGAGCACTGCATGTGATTTTATCTGGTAAAGAATGTATATGTCACATCATCTATTCTCTTTATTAGCTTGTAAAAGCTGTGTCAAAATGCACTTCACCTGGTCTGGATTCATTCGTAACCAAATCTGGGTAATCATCATTCCAATAGTTTCTCTGTATTGCTCTTCTACAGTCATCTGCCCTCTAGCCACCACTAGGAGGCCTAAGAGTACAAGGTTCTGCAAAGAAAATAATACATTTATTTATGAATATAGTTTTTAACTTTTTTCTTGGTTCCCCACACCCAAAGGAAAATACTTTATCTTTAGTCGTTACATGAAGAAAAACAGGGTTCCCACAACCATAAGGTCTGAGGTAAGTTGTTTTACTTTTGTTATCAAATGTCATCAAACCCGAGCATCTAGATTATGTGCAAATATGGTTTTCTTACCATTTTGTTAACTTGTCCTAGCTTATAGTCATCTTTGTGCCAGTCATCCAAGCTCTTTTGAGCAAGCTTGACAATGCCAGACTGAATTTTACACTGCGTTTCCTGAGAAAAAGCTTTCAGGAGGACATGACTCCACACAGGCAGATTGTCCATCACTGATGGTGGGAACTGCTTCACAAACTCTATCTGAACAGCATAACACAAGAGAGGAGGCATAAATGCATAACTAGTTACATGCATAGTGTTTACAACTAAGGGAGGTGGAGAGAAATATCAATCAGGGGATTATCTAAAGTTATCTAAAGCTCTGGAGGTTTTATTCTGAACAAATTAGATGTGATGGAGATGGGAAAGGAAACCCTACAAGACCTTTGTATGAATAAAATGTTTGTTTGTTTTTTCAAAACCTGATGATTTGGTGTCAAGAGGAAAGCCATTCGCCTCAGCAACAGGCCCAGGTGGGAGCATTGATAGGACTCAGTGGGGACATTTTTCATCTGGAAGATTGAGAAATAGATTTAATAGATTTTCATAGAAGAAATATTATAAATACAAAAGGACAAGAAGATTGCACTGTGTTGCCTAACTGTAACTTCTGGATGTATATTTAATGTATGCAATGCAATGTGATGAAGGTAAACTGTTTTTAATTTATTTTATGTTTAGTATGTTCTTTGTCATTAGTATAAACTGGTCATTTTCAACAGTCACTACAACTTACCAGCTGACCAATGAGGAGGGCATGATGCAGACATAGTTCTGCTGTCCCATACCTGCAGAGATGGACACTATTAATGACCAATAATATCTTCAAAACTTTTTAAATTGTTACAAACTGCTGAATAGAGGCAGAGAGTGACAAAACATGGAATATGATAGAGGAGATATGTATAGCCATACCGTACTGTGAAACACCAAGTATCTATTGCCAACAAAGCACAGTGAGTGTCAGGCTGTAAAACAAAACGGACTAAACACTGCTCCTGAAAAGAAACAAAAAAAAGGGAAGTCACTGTGCCAGAATAAACAGTAGATAAAACAAATTAGTTACAGAGAAAACTAAAAGTGAAACAACTTTGTCTGAATAGGTGGAAATCCGGCACATTTAGGCTTTCAGAACTAACACGATAAGGTCTTTTCTACAGCGTATAAGGATCATTTTACAAAAATAAAAAACATGTGGGGCGCCATTTCAATATTAAGACATGATTTAATGCGAATAAAGTTGTAGCCAAAAAAGAAGCACTTTTACCAAAAATAATGTATACAATGATTTAGAGCTCGACGCCAAATAAAAGCGAACGCAGACTAAAAAAGACTGGCGCTTGGATGAGTAAAAAGCTTACATAAATGCCCATAAAGGAAATGCTGACATTTTTGACATCAGTCAACTGCTGAATGAAGTAGATGACATTTTCTAACTGCGGCTATTGGGCAGGACACAGGCTGTGCTCTGGCTGTACTCTGAGTCACAAACAGGTAGAGGAGTCTCAGCTCGATCTTTACCCATACTCCGCTCCACTGAGCTTCGCGTCTCTGCTATTCTAAAAGAGGGCGCTTTGCTGCGCTATCCTGTTTCTGTCTCCAAATGTGTAGTTTGTCCAACACACAAAGCTGAAACTGGTTTCAGTACCTGATCCCGAATTCTTTGTATGGAATTGACCACAGCATGTCCTTGCTGTTCCCCACTGAGGACCTGAAGCACTGCGTACACCCCGTATCAATGGATATTCCAAGTACACAATGTAAACATGAGCTGCCGGTGTCTAGTTGCGCACTACTCCACAAGCCAGCAAACAAGCGTAAGCAAGTGTGGAAAGATCAAAGTCAAGGGAACAGATAGGGTGAAAATCGTGTAAAGACTCCTATGCCTGTATTTGCCTGGGGATCAGAGCACAGTCAGTTTCCTGCCCAGGAGCACTCAGCTACGAGCAGAGGCGCATGGGGATCATTCCCAGGAAAATGATTCAACAGGTAACTTTAAAAGGCCAGCAATATAAAGTTGTACGTCCATCGTGCATAGGTTCTTATTACATTTTTTAACTCAAATAAGGGCCATTTTTTTGCAGCCTGGTCAGGCAATTGCTCTCCTGCGTTTGACGTGTCAGCCCCTAAATCTGGATAAAATAATGCCTTTACTTTGAATATGACTTTATTCTTTATTCTTACAACTTACAAGTTTGTAAGTGAAGCCTGAAAACTTCAATGTCAAAATGTTGTTACTTTATTCTCATTGCACTGTCATTATTTTTTTAAAAGTGACCCTTATACTTCGTTGAAAAAGGTAGTTGGTAGTTTTCTTACATTTCTTTTTTTTTGCAAAAGGGAACAATCTAAAATAGCAATCACTGCAGCAGTAGATTAAATCACACTAACCAGCAATGAAAAGTAAGCAGGTTGGAGCGCAGCCACACTGGCACAAAGATGAACACAAACATGCTGGTGAAGAGTGACCGAAGCCTGAGCCTGACCGTTCATCATTACCCCTGGCAACAGCACCGGTAACCTGCACTCTGTGTAGCACCGCCGGAAGCTACTCAACACAGCTTCATATAAAGGAAGCCTGAAAATATTGACATGGGATATTTAATCTGCATTTTGTGTTTGAATTAAGAGACAGCATTAAGCATCACCTCTGTATTTCCTCTGAGAAGAGACTTCCAGTGTACCACAGCTGCTGCACATCCTCTGGTTGAGAGCCCAGCTGATCCATGACACTCACCAACAAAAGGCACTGAGACAGCTCATGCTCAGGAACTAATTCTGGGTAAGTGAACACTAGGCATTTAAAACCACAAAAGTCACATGATAAATTACAAATACAAGAATTTTTTATTAAAACACACTTAAATTAGGCTGGAGGGCAGCTTCAGCAAAGGCCCGTAATGGCAGTAGTTGGAACAATAGTGCATCCAGAGGGATCCGGGCAGCAACATTTAGCTCCTCAGACAAACCAGGAGGCAGCAGAGGCGAGCTCAGGTTTGGTGGGAACTTACTGTAGAACATATGAAATTACGTACCTATGGTTCTTTGTTCTTCACAAACATCAAATAATACAGACCTTAAAATCTGGAGGTAGAGTTGATAAAAGTGGTGGCAACACTTTGTCATAAAAGATCCAAACTCCTGAAAACCAAGACAATTACTATTATTAAAATGCTAATACTACCCAGAGTGACAGGTTTTGTTTTTATTACCTTTATGTAATGAACTAATGTGTTCCCAAAGAATCTGCACATCTTTGCAGATTTCTGAAACAACTTTTGTTCAGCAGTTTGTGATGTCTCCTTTGAAAGACAAATGAGAACTGTAACAATGGCAACAGCATTCTGAACACTCTGAAGGCAAAGGTCAGGTACAGGAGTGCTGTAAAGTCAACTACTAAAATAGCACAGGGAGCAAAACAACATTATTCTGCTGATTACCTCTGTTTTATAATCCTAAAAGACTGACTCTCAAAAAAAAGTTAAATACAGTACTTAAATAGAGCTTAAAACTATATTACATTGGGGTTCCACCTGCAAACTAGAAAACTGCATCTGTTCAGCCATCTCCAGACAATATTGAAAAGATGATGACAGGTTATCACACAGGGCAGCGCTGATGTCTCTATGATGAAGATGTTCCTCCACCAGTGAGTGATACTTTAGGCTGTGTCTGTAATAATATTGAAATGTTACAATTATACAAGTATTACAAAACAAGATCATTTACAATAACCTAGCAACTGACTTGATTAGAAATTTCCATGTGTTGGCATGAAGCGCTACGTCCAGGTTGGATATGATTGAGCAAATATCCAGCAGACTGTGGATGACTTCAAACATAAAAAATATACATTAAAAACAATAATGAATACATTTTTAATCAGTCAGAGTCAGATATTGGCTGAACAATATACAATATATAAATTTAACGGTGTTATGTCTATGCATGCAAAAAACAAACAATAAGTCAAGTACACACCAGTAACAATGTCAGAGACTTCTTCATCTGAGGCACTGCTGTCCAAAGAAACACGGTCCAAAATCTCCAAAAGGCCCTTCTGCAGGGAGTAAGCTGCTTTAAACAGGGCCTGGAGAAGATCAGCCACTAGGGACAGGCGGCCACAGTAAACCACCTCACTGTCCTACAATCATAAACAAAAATTAATAACCTGAGTGAAGCATATACAAAATGAAAGCACAAGCAAATCAAACTGACCTTACAATGTTGAAATGTGTCCTTAAGAATTTTCAGGACACAAGTTGGTAAAGAACGAATGGTATCTAAATATGGAGCTTCATCAAACGACCCCACATGCCGCACACAAGCTGACAGGGAATCAATTAACTGCATCATTGACTGAAAGCAAAATAAAGACTGGTATATTATAATCTAAAAGTGAAAAGCAAGTGCAGTGTGTCAAGTGTAGTCTGTATTATGTTACCTCCAGTAGTCTTCTGAGAAAAGCACAAAGTTCTGTGTTTTGGCTGGACAACCCTCCAACCTGGTCTAAAATCTCTTTCAACATGCTGTCAAACACTGTGGCAGCCTGTATATGTCCCAGGAATCACAGAGGACATTTTAAAGAACTGAAATATCATTATGCTCAGATAATGTGAGTGAGGGTGTCTTTACCTTTGGAAGGACCTTCGAGAAGCACTCATCTTCCAGCTCGGACAAACCAATGTGGGGCAGAAACATATCTGTGATTACCTTCAGAATACCTATCAAATATAAACAATCAGTCAAATGTGAAGTGTCACAAACCAGCCGTTTTTCAGTAAACATATTATCCATGCATGTAACTCACGTATATGATCATCCCAGCTTTCTGATTTGTGGTGCAAGGAGTACAGTCAGTTAGGGTAAATGCATAATGGATGTAAAGTTTAATTTTTAATATACCTTCAGTATAGTTCTAACAAATCACTAAGCATGTAAATACATTCAATTGTAGATTACCAATATCAAATAATTATGCATTACAAAGCTATTATGCAATTGTTCGAAAGCACTGACTAACACTTGGGGAAGTTTTGAAAGCCTTTGATGGTGCCTGTTATTCCCATTATCCAAAAGGATATGGCGAGCTTGGGGAGCACAGACTTGAGCTCCTGGCGGCATGTTTCCGGACTCCACTGCACCACCTCGTCCAGGAGAGAGGAGTTGGTCTGGGACATGACAGCAGCCTCCGGGACACATCAGACCGCACTCATCCGGACGATATGTTCAAACACCGAGTGACTCACTGTTGCTTGAAAAGAATCACTCAACAATCTTCAATGTTATTCCGAACAAAAGTCACGTTAAAACCATAGATTGTATATATAACCTTAGACTTCTTTATACAGCCTAAGTTAAAACGGAACATGCTATGTTGTGGGCAAAAATTTGCATTTCATTTAGCTTAACAGCATTTTAGTTGGTCATCTAGTGAGATTTCTTACCATAAACGCTGTATTTTAAAGGGACCCATGTATATGATAAGTTGTTTGTATTCGTCTATACAATAATATTAACTTTGTGAAACACAAAGCCGTTTTTCAGCGTAGGAAGTGGGAAAAGGCAGACCGCAGTGCGCGCGGGTGTTTTGGGAGGATGTGACGCAGAAACCAAGGCTCTGCGCTGATTGGCTACAGCCAACCATTCAGAGATCCTTAGGTGCAGGGAATGATCTGCTAACTTTAGTGAGTTAGTGGGCCTTGGGTTACCACTCTACCATTGAACCAATGCTGCCCCGGGTAAAGGGTATACCATGTCATGTTTACACAGAGCCCAATGCAAGAAAGGGGGTCATGTGTATTTAGAGCAGTGGTTCTCAAACTTTTCATATCAAGTACCATCAAAACAAATAACTTTTTACTTAACTTACTTTTTATTTATATATATTTACTGTCTAAGTAGCACTGCCAGATCTAAATCCGGTGTGTATCAGTCCTAAATTTGGGCTGAATATAGTCTAAGATAGGATGAAACCAGGTATAAAAGACTGGCTAATTTGAAAGTTATTTCTGTATTGATTTGCAATGCTCAAATTAGAATACTCAGAAATAGTATCAGTTACACTCTCTCCGGCCTGTCCAGTCAGTCTCTTTTCCTGCTATTTTTCCTTTAGACCCCTCAGTTGAGAGTGCTTCCAGACTGCTATTGTTTGTTGATAAGATCTGGACACGTGGACATTTGCTGTAAACACCCACACTGGTGTTGCTGCATTGTTTCCCAACAGCTAAGGTGTAAGCTGCCACTGCTTCAGGAAAGCCATTACGCTTTATTAAGTCCAGAAGTGAAGTGCATACATGGATCTCAGACAGGATTGGTTAACAAATTAGTTGGTCACAAATCATATTAAAATATAGGCCTAGTTTAACTGACGAGGGCAGAAAAAATATTGTGATGTTGATGTATGGACTAATGGTTTCAGTACTTGCAATCCAGGTTGTATTTGTCATTTTCAATGGTGGAAGTTGTACTCAATTTTGTTAAGATGAAAGTACAGATAACAGAGTAAAAAAAAAAGCTTCAAGTAAAAGTAAAAGCTTCAAATGTAGTGATTTTGTTGAAGATTTATGCTGAATTTTGTTGGGGTTTTTTCTAGCTGTTTTTTGTATATTTTAACTATGACCTTGTTAAAAATAAACTACTCAGCCTTTTCAGCAGGTCTCAAACTGTAATAAAATACTTTTACTTTACAGTCCTGTCAAAATGTAGTGCATTTTCTTTCTGCATGGACTGCTATTTTTACCTACAAAACTACCGGTAAGCCCTTTCCAGAAGAAGCGAATATCCCTGCTGATCTGACCCCCAGTCTGTAAAGAAAAGAGGTTATCAGTGGAGAGGAAACTGGATCCAGATTTGAGGTGGGATCGGAAGATCTCATTGTTTGTTTCAAGGAGGTCATGAGGTGACATTCAGTCATACAGTGTTGGTACAAGCAGAGGTGAGAGAGCTGAGTCTAGGACCAAATTTGGTCTTTGGAAGAGCAGGAAGAACAAAACACATGTAGGAAGTAAAGGTTACCAAAGTAAACAGTTTGATACCTAATTTTGTTCATAGACTGGGCAATAAACACAAATTATTTTTACTTCTGCTGGTTTATTTACACCATGGTTGTTGATAAAATCTAGAAAAAACAAAACAAATCAAGAGCTAATACTGGACGTAAAAGCCATTAATGTGCTTTGGTTAAATTTACTTTCCGGAAAGTAGTAGATCTGAGTGACAAATTATGTGAACCACCCATTTGTTTATCTAATTTGAAACAATACAACTTTCCATCCAGCTTATAAGTGATTCCCACGCCTTCCTGTATGGACTTTACGCTTGGCACATTTCCACAAAATCAAACACAACACTGGTTTATTGGTAGACTAAGACCATAAAAATGCAGTAGGGTTGATCCTTTGATAGAAGTTGGAGTGTTTATTTTTTGTCATCTGACCAAGTGACCTCATATCCACTAAAGGCACTCTTAAGCTTCTCTGCAGACTCTGCATGGTCAGCTTTACCAAATGCCTAAGCAAAAGAAACACAAGACTTTGAAGTGTTATAGGTGTACGTATAACAGCTACATTTATAGGCTAACAAACATACAGTTGATTCACCAAAGACTCTAATTTTTTTGTCAGAACTGTTGTGCTCGATCTTCCCTCCTCCAAGACATTTACACTCCAGACCCAGGGCATCCATGGCTGGACTCACTTTCTCAAAGATGTGATCTGAAAAGAAAAAAAATAAATGCAGTCTATGGTAAAAGAATGAATGATGAATAAGTATGTATGTATGTATATATATATATATATATATATATATATATATATATATATATATATATATATATATATATATATATAAATACACACACAGAGACTGTATAGTAATTGCGCATACAGGGCACAGATGGTTAACTGGCGCACTTCTACAAGCACAGTCAGCGCACTCAATGGACAAACTTACTGTGGTACTCTGCACTTTTCGTGCCCCGAACTATGTGTTTAAATGCATCGCCATCTTTGGCTTTAATTCTTAATAATATGTATTTGAATGTTCCCTCTGGATCAATCTCTACGTCGGGGACTTTAGCCAGAATGTCTGCCATTGTAATCAGCTACTCCAAACCCAGGACAGACTTTTCTTCGCAGTACAACTGAAGAGCGGAGAGAGGCGACTGCGCACAAATGCACACAAACCTTCTACGGTCTGACGGTCTCTTAAAGGGACATGCGTCAGTTTTTTTATTGAGCTGCGCCACGAGACTCGCAGGCGCCTCCTACTGGCAATGAACAAGAACGTCAAACGCAACAGTGAAATGTGAGGCTTCTTTCATGTTTTAAAGCTTATATTTATTTCCCAAAAGACCTCCTTTCAGTTCTCCGATCATATAGCCTACATTATATTTTGGCTCATGAAAGTTAGACTATAGTTTCAGGTTAATACAAAAGGCCTACTTTTAGTGAGTCCAGTCAAACATTTTTATCTTGAGCTATGATTCATGAAAGTTTGAAATATGAAGTATCTATTTTAATGAGCTTATGTCCTTTTCTTCTTCTGCTTTGTGCTTTTTATGGCTTTCAGGTTTTCCGTGAGGCGTTGAGTTGAAAAGGTGATGAGCCTCAGTTCTTTTAAATTAAAAAAGGAAGGATGTAAAATGTCACTTTGTAACAGCTTGAGGTGCCTCCGCTCCAGCAACATGTTTCCCGTCTGTGCTACCGAAAACAAAAGGATGTCAAGTTTTTAGTTCACTGAATTTTTATCTATATTTTTTATATCTATGCTCTCTTGAAATTGAAGTTTCCAGGTGTTTATAGGCTATAATCCTTTTGGCCAAATATGACTAATAATGAGACAGTGTATAATTTGCAAACACACAATGGCAAAGCTATAACACAAATACGGAATACTTACATTCAATATAGGTAATCTAACACGTAATTATTTAAGCTGATTTTAAGAATGTGAATAAGAATGAAGAATATTTCCGGGACCCCATGTGGGACTGGGCACTGGGGGAGTGTGGAATTTCCAATGAAAATTCCCGGTCCTGATGTTACTTCCCGGAAAAGTGAAACTCACTGGAGTAGAGTATAAAAGCAGTAACAAGGTCTTTATGGATTCAGATGCTACTTACTGCCTTCTGCTGCAAAGACCACCACTGATTTAAGACAACTAAGAATCATCCACTGCATATTACACACAGCAAAATGGTAAGAGTTGTGCAATAAATAAGTTATATTTGTTAAAGTCTGTTGCTTAAAATATGTATCACTTTTTATCAGATGAACACTGGATCACTTCAGACCTATTCAGGCAGGATAATTTTGGTCTGCCTTTGCTCAGGTATGATCTCTCTAAATATTTTACTTCATATGCAGCTCATTCATTTTGTTTCCTAACAAACAGCTTTTTTATTTCTAGCAATGTCATTTTGGACAAGCGTCAACTGCTGGTCTTACCACTATTCACAAACAAAAATGACCTGGCAACAAGCAAGAACCTGGTGCCAGGAGCATCACACAGACATGGTGGCCATCCAGAACCAAGAGGAGATAACACACCTCAACAGCTGGCTGCCCAAAAAATCCACCTACTACTGGATTGGTATTCGCAAAATCAATGACGTGTGGACCTGGGTAGGAACCAACAAGCCTCTGACAGAAGAAGCAAAAAACTGGGCATTAGGGGAACCCAATAACGCCAACAAAGATGCACGGCGAAGTGAGGACTGTGTGGAGATGTACATTAAGAGACAGTATCAGGCGGGCAAGTGGAACGATGAGAGGTGTGACAAACAAAAGACTGCCCTGTGCTACTCAGGTAAGAAGTTACATTTTTTACCTCTTATAAATGTATTAAAAAGAAAAATACAAATTAACTATAGAAATTAATGGGAAAGTAACCTAACTTTAATTGCTATATCCATAGTGTATAAAATATTTTAATGTAAAATAATAATGACTTTTTTGTTGCTCAGCTGCCTGCAAAAATGATTCATGTTTATATGGGGAATGTGTGGAAACCATAAACAGCCACAGGTGTAAATGCAATAAGGGCTTTCATGGAGACAAGTGTGAGCATGGTAAGAAACTTGAGTTGTATTTACTTTGCTTTTTTCCATTCTTTAGTCTTATGTCTTTATTTTCTTTGTGGACAGTGTATTATTGTAAGAAAGATGAGGTGACAGTGCCTGACAATGGAACAGTTACCTGCACTCACAAGTATGGGGACTTTGCCTATGATTCTGAGTGTCAGTATTCCTGTGAGGAAGGATATCAGCTGAGTATGCCAAGACCTCTTCAATGCATTGCTGAAAATACATGGTCGGATCAGCCTCCAACTTGTCAATGTAAGTTTAAATACAATGTTGGATAGTCATAACATTAGCAACATGCAATAATATTAGGAGTCGATGTAAGATAAAAAAAATATATATATTAGGCCAAGTTGGTAGTACACACCCTTTAATCTTTAATTCATATTTATAATGAGCCACTGATATAAATTATTTAACGCTCAACATCTCAACATTTTACTTATAATTAAGATAAGTATACCGTAATTTTAGGGGTAATTAATTGTTCTCTTACTTCTACATCTTTCTAAACATGTATTTTGTCCCATACAGTAATACAGTGTCCAAAGCTGTCCAGTCCACAGTGGGGCTCTGTGAGATGCTCAGATCCTTTGGGCCCTTCCAGTTACCAGTCCACTTGTGTGTTTGCATGTGAAGAAGGCTATGAACTCACTGGGTCTCAAACAGACACTCTGTTATGTGAGTCAACAGGACAATGGAATGCAACACAACCATCTTGCACTGGTAAGTTTCAAAGTTCCCCATAAAAAAAATCTGCTTTTGTATATATAAATATATAATATTATATATATGTGACATTTCTTTAATTTTGATGTCCAGCTGTTCAGTGCCCAACTCTACCAGAGCAAAGTAATCTCATCATTACCTGTGAAGACTTGAGCTTTGGAAGTTCATGCAGCTTCAGCTGTGCGACAGGCTTCACTCTGGTGGGACATGAAACCATAACATGTACATCATCTGCAGAGTGGAGTAACAACATGCCATTCTGTGAAGGTAAAAATATACATTTTATTTCTTGCCAATAAATTATATATAACAATCAACATACTCTCCTCATTAAAACCTATGTAGGCTACTGTAAATCTTCTTCTGTGAAATTAATGCATTTACCTGTGTTTGTTATCTTGTAGCTGTGCGATGTCCTGCAATCTCAGTACTGGAAAATGCTGTTGTGAACTGTGAAGGAGATACCAAAACAAAGTATGCATACGGAAACTCCTGTAGCTTCAGTTGTCTGCCAGGATACAATCTGGTGGGAACAAAAGCACTAACATGCACTGCATCAGCAGAGTGGAGCGGAAATGTCCCATACTGCCAAGGTATAGTCCAACAGAGTTTTCATTGTTATACAGTTAAAACACATTAATACTAAAGTGTTGTTTTTTGTTTTTGTTTTAGCCATATACTGTCCAGTGCTTGAGGGGAAGCCAAACCTTACAATGAATTGCAGTAGCAACAACTCAGAGCTGGCACCTGGGGCCACTTGCAGCTTTAACTGTGAGCCTGGCTTTGAACTACACGGAGCAGAAAACCTCCAGTGCTCAGAAGATGTACAATGGGATGAGGCTGTGCCAACATGTGAAGGTATCTAAGAATTAATTTGATGACTGATAAAGAATCTATAATTGATACTTGTTAAAAAAAATTGATAAAAACTTATAATTGTCTGTTAATTAAGTGATGACATGTCTCTGTTGTATTAAGTTTGTCATTTACTGTGTTGTTTTACAGCTGTTGTTTGTCCTTTCCTGGAGGCTCCACAAAATGGCCACATCAACTGTTCACTCAAAGAGTCACTCTACAACTCTCAGTGCGCCTTCACCTGTGATCAGGACTACACACTCGACGGACTTGCCATACTTACCTGTGATCACTATGGCAACTGGACAGGAGACATGCCCACCTGCAAACGTAAGATGTCACAGATTACAGACAGCATAGATGTGCCAGTTGTTCAAACCTGTTCTTATGGTTCAAATCTTCTTATATTCACAGCCACATTATCCCAGGTGACTCTCATTGCCTCAGGAGTGGCAGCAGGGGGCGCTGTTTCACTGTCCGGTCTCTCTCTGGCTATGTGGATCCTCAGGAAACTCAAGAACAGGGCATCAAAGTTTGACTTGAGCAGGTGAGACATTGCTGATTTTTCATATTTTCATTGTTTCGTATTTTTGTATTGCCATTTATATTTTATTTACATTTTATTATCTAATTTATTGTCTAACTTGCGACTTATTGTTGTTTCTGCAGCTCTGACATTGACGTCCCACCACAGCACTACAAAAACAGCACTGACAGCCTCATATAGAAAGTCCGGTGTGAAATACACATAAAGCACATCATTTTGAATACTTTGAGACAGATTTTGGTGCTTGCCTTTGTAGCTATATATATTTTTTCATTTTTTTTATTTACTGTTTATATGAATTACTCCTACGGGGTTTTCAACACAAAATATTGGAGCATATTGTTCTACATTATTATATGTGCATACATGTAAAACTGTGCAAATGTTATGATAATTGTGCATATTTATCTAACAGAAAAAAAATATATTGTTAATTGTGAATCTATTTATGGTAATGTGAAGTGGTAATGGTTTAATAATAAAACAGTTTAATAATAAAATATATAAATAAATACAAATAAAGGTTTACTTATTTTATCTTAAAACAGTAAAAATCCTACTCACTTCTCACCCTAACCACAAGAAACACTATCTGTAGATTCATGGTGTTTACAAAAAAAAGGTCAACATTTTTTCACCACTTCCACAACTTCCGCTCTTACAGCTCTTAGGACACTTATACAATTGTCCCTATATATTGTGTATGAGGAAGAGAGTTAATGTGTTTTACAGATCAGAACTGATTAGTGTGTTTATTCTAACAGGCCAAAGCTTATGTCAGCACTTTAAAGTAGCTGAAGTACCACTTGTACCAAACATTTAAGTGTATTATTGTCTGAATACATAGTTTTGCATTTTTACCATGAATTTATCTGACACATTACAAGAAAAATATGTCTAAAGAACCTCAATGATCCAGACAAAATGGGGTTAAAAAGAAGTCATTTGGATGTGATTTGTGTTTACAATAAAAATCCAAATAAGACTCTTCCTCTTGGTCAGCCTTGTTTTTCATCAGTGGCATTCATTGGGTGAGGTAAACTTCCAGGTATTCTGTGATGGATTTGGATAAAAACTGCAATTTAAGAGCAAAATTTGCACAATAAATAAAGAAAGGAACATGCACAAGGTTTAAGGCATCACTATGTGCCATACCATATCCATATCCACTTATCGTTGACATTTCTCTCATATTCTTTCAACCTGGGGCTTTATTTCAGAGCTGACAACATTATGAGCTGGACAGTCACTGTACTTGGTAAGTAAACCTTTTAAGTCTTCTGAAATCTTAAGTGGGCCACTGGTAACCATGTTTGTTAGGACATTTTTTTGAAGGAAAGGTAGGATTTTGTTACCTGGTTAAAAGATGGCCAGGCAAAGACTTCCCAAACCAAACTCAAGAGCCAGTACAAGTTGTGCAACATTTAGACCCAACGGTCAGATTTTATTGAGGGTTTTGAGGAAACAGCATATTCAATAATTTGGATGACTTTTACGGAGTACAAATAGGCTGTATTTCTTAAAATCATCTATAGACTAAAAAGTCCATTGACTGCACACTATGCTGGGACTGGATTTGTACAACCCACATCTTAAGTCTTCTATTGAAATTCTTCTTTAAATTTGCTTTGACAGTAGGTTCTTTGGTGGGCATCACTATGGGCTGGACATACCACTACTCCAACGTAACCATGAACTGGGATGCGGCCAGAAAGTGGTGCCAGGACAACTTTACAGATATGGTTGTGATCCAGAATCAGTTAGAGAACGACTATCTGGTCTCTCTGCTGCCCCAAAGAAACTCCAGTCCCTACTTCTGGATCGGAATTACAAAGACCCATGTAAACGAGACGTGGCGGTGGATCGGGAACAACAGCACTTGGCTGGGCAGTGAATCGTGGGCCGAAAATGAACCCAACAATAGCCACAAGGCCGAGTTTTGCGTTGAGATCTACACCACCAGAGGGCGCAACAGGGGCAAGTGGAACGATGAGAAGTGTAATGTGTTGAAGTATGCAGCATGTTATAAAGGTGAGGGGTCATAATAATGATTTTGACCTGTTAGAGGCCTCCTCATATTATCGCAGAGTTTAACTTTGTATTACAGCTCAATGCACAAACGTGACGTGTGACAGAGGAAGATGCCACGAGACCATCAACAATGTAACCTGCCTCTGTGAACCTGGGTTTGTGGGAGACAGGTGTCAAACAGGTAACTATATATAAATGTAAATATAGAAATAGAAATAGAAATAGAGAGAGAGAGATACCCTTTTTGTTTGGCTAAATTCTAATTAGTGCAAGTGTTTTCAAAAGTCAGATTATTTCTTATTATTCTTGAAAACGGATAATAAATTTTAAGTTATGAAACAAATTGGTCTCTTTTCAGTGCAGCCACACAAAACAAACATCACCTGGATATAGGGATCTAGCATCTGTTTCCCTTGCGTCAATTTTGAACTTAATATAATAAATATAAATGCATTTATATTAATTATAAAATATAATTAATATAAATGCTTGTATCAGCACATACTTATTTAAAAATATTCAGACAGATTCAGTGAGAGTTTATGATGGAAAGCACTCAGGTAAAATCATTTATTGGCAAAATAAAAGAATTAGTACTTGTTTACATTTGTCAGACTACTCACAGATGCTATAGTTCGGTACAAACAACAAGTGTAGTTTAAGGTTTTTAAAAAAAAATATGTTGTTGGTTAAGTTTAATGTTACAAATATCCTTTTTTCTATTAAAAAAATAAACATAATATTGAATTACATCATGACAATAAAAAAAATAAAAAATGAAATTGCATGTCCACAGTGTCTGCTTTGATTTCAAGTCCTATGGTTTTCTGTGTTGTTCTCATATGCTACCAGCAGCAGCTGTGGACTGTGCTCCGGTGCCTGACCCTGAGAACGGAGTGCTCATCTGCTCCTCCACGAACCATACTTTTAACACCACGTGTCATGTGACCTGTTCCTTTGGCCTCCTCACCATGGCCTCCTCACACATCACCTGTCAGACCGACGGGCTCTGGAGTGGACCCAGACCCGCCTGTGCAAGTAAAGTGTGGTGTAAATGTGGATGTACATTTTATGCACAAATATTCCAATGTTGCATTTTTTAGGTTATAAGAAGGCTTTGTTGGCTGTAGCTGGGAGTGGAGCCATCTCAACCCTCTGCTGCATCTGTTTTTGCTGGATGCAACTCAGGAAAAGTAAATGTTAAATGTTGATACTGAAGACAATGTTAATACAGTACTGACCTTTGTGTCATTCTTTGTAGGAAAGAAAATCAACCAAGTAAGGTACATAAATAAATAAACAAAATCAGAATTTCATAAACATAATTCATATTCTATGTTACATTTTTACATTGCTTATTTTTCTGTTATTTTTCAGACAAGCTGATGAAGAAACAAACTCCTCCAATGCATTGTCAGGATAAAAATGTCACATTTGATACCACCAGTGATATGGGATGGCTCATATTTAGTATATCTGTATAATATTTCTGTCAGTATTGTATTGGCCTCTGTGTCTGGTTGAAGCTGATATCTCAGCTTGACTGTGTGAATTATTTCAGAGTTACAGTAACCTGTTTCTGCAGAGAACTACCTGCTACTACTAAGTGCATCTTGATTTATTGGTTGTTCTCTTCACACACATTTAATTCTCTGCAGGAAAAAACACCATTCTTATTTCACGTGACCACCTTTTGCTGCTTCCTTTAATTGTAAGGTTTATTATCCTAAATCAGACCAACATTATGTAATGTTTGGTATTCATGCACAGTATTATTGTCTGCTGATGACAGATGATGGTGTTGGTCTATATCCTGCTCTGGACAGGACCAGGTCTGTGATCTAAGTCTCGTATGACCTTATTGTAAAAATAAATAAATGAATAAATAAACGTGTATGTGCTAGTCTACAGAATCATTTCTGGCACTGTGTCTATTGCTACAGCTTCTCACTCAATACAAATAAGGTTTTATTTTATGTAAAGCTTGCCCCCTGCTGGGCAAAGCCTATAACTATAAGCTCTGAAAAGACTTTGTGATTCCTTCTTTTGTAACATTAATTTGATAAATAATATATTTCATTTAATAAATGAATCAATTTTTAAATAAATGAATACGTTTAGACTGTATTAAAGGGTATGATAGCAACAATAACTATAACTAAACATAATTTTAGTCTATGTTATGAAAATTGACTTGTAGTAGCGGAAGCTCAAACAGAGGCAGTCGCTCCCCCTTTCTGTTTGATACTGTCCTCACTGCTACTACATGATGCAGTGTGTACTATGTGAAACAATCTCAGAATTAAAAAATGTATTAATGTATTAGGTCACTTGACACATCATTATATAGTATTATACATATTACATAGGGCCCTTTTGAGGAACAATGTAGAATCTTCAACAAATCCTGGGCATCTGCTCTGATGCTGCAGCAGCATGAAGCCAATTAAAGTGGTTAAAAGACAGAAGGTTTTGGCCTGTGAAAGGTGCAATAAATAACCAAACTGTTGACAGAAAGCGGTCTGGTGAGTATCGCAAATATAATGAGGTTATTGCTGCCTGCTGTGTTTGTATGATCACTTTAATGTTGTTGTTTTTTTTTAGATCCCACCTTCTGATGTTGGCAACATATTTGCATACCAACTGTGCACAGGCTTGAGCACAGGAAGGAGGGAAGGCCTTGCAGGTGACCACCTTGGCGTCCGTCCCTAATTGTCTGTTTTATCCATTCATCCACAAAAGACTCAAAAATGCATTCACAACAAAGAATGCAGTAGGTCTGAACACATGAGTATGCAGATGCTGGACCAGATAAAGACACATAGAGCTCAGCTGCCTGGCACAGAAATACCACACTGACAGACACTTAGATTGTTCCTGACCATTGACTTCTCCCTGCTGCATGCTCTGATTTCATAGTAGGAAATATGAGATGGGTCCAGGAAAGGGTTCATGGCTGGGGCAAGGAGCCACTCCATACAGTAGGCCTTCATATCTCGCAGTCACCCTGGGCACTCTTCCCTGACACAGCTTTCAGCCGCTGCCTTGTCTGAAGACCCCCGTTCTCAACCTCCCTCCCCAGCATTGGTGCATTCCAGCTGGGCACAGAACCTGGGTGGTCCCCTTCACCCTGCTATAAGGAACTGAAAGGAGGAAAAGGCAGAAAAATGCAGCAAGGGCCTTTGCCCACGAGGAGCACAATGTGAGCGTTGATGATTGCGGCTTGGATGTGATACTTACCTGCCCCTGACCCTACACTGCTGTCATAGCCCATGTTACCATCTGATGATCTGACCAACAGACAGGAAAAGATGCCCCACTCTCACTGAAATGGGCCGATGAGTCCTGAGGATGGGCTGACCTGGTCCTGACCCAAATATCTCTATCTGATACAACTACCACCAGTCCCATCTCACACACGCAAGCATGTTGACAGTCATTTATTGATCATTCGAGGGCTGTCCAGCATAAACACAGAGAATAAATACAAATTCACTCAACAGTTATTTACATCACTGTTATAATCTCTGTAAGCATTCAAATATATAGTGAGAGGTCTGAGGTGTCATGCATTTGTCTTAACAGAGGTTGCACAGTAATAATCTTGGACAATATTCGGCAACTTCAGTTACAGCTTGTGGTACATTTGCATTCCCATTAATGTCTTCATTATTGGTCTAAAAGTCTCAGGAGGTGAAGTATGAGTCCTGCATTGAGTAGAGGCGGTCGATGGGTGTGAGCAGAGAGGAGTCACTGAGGTGGAGGCAGTCGCTGTTTGTCATGTGACACATGGGATCACGGTCCACATCAGGATACAGGCCTTTAAAACCTAGTACATATAGAAACAACAGTTGAAAAGTCACAATAACATATTTTGAAGTGCTGTATAATGCTATAGAAAATATTACAATGTAGGACAATATTGAAACTACTTGATAACACAACACACGACTAAACACTGTTGTGTGTAATGTACAATATCGTTAAAAAGCATACAGAAAATAAATAGCCATATGATACTATAGTTAGTTAGTATCTATATTGAGACATAGATGTTACTTATGCAACCCTCTACAGCTGAAATATTATTGTACTACCAAAAAAAAACAACCTACTAGGTAGGTAAAAGAGGTATACATGATAAATATTAACCAACCATCATTTATGGACAGAATTATTGTGACAGATCTATACACATAAACATTTAAAAGGTAATAAATATAATATTTTCATAACTGAGCTAACTGTGTGTAAAACGTTTACTAATGTTTACCATATGGGTGCATGTGGTCCCCGGGCATCTGAGGAGGAGTCAGGCCCTGTCTGAAGGGGTCCAAGTCGAAGTCGGGCTGCTCCAGAGAGGTGAGCCCCATCTGCTGCTGCTGGATATGGGAGCAGGAGGACAGCTGCTCCATCTCACCCAGGCCACCACAAGAGGGTGCTGTGGTGCGATGGAAAATACAAGAGGAGGTAAGGACTTTTATCAATGAACTTATGTAAAACGCAATTGAATGCATCTCAATCAAAGTAGTACATAATTATTACTTTTAAGAAAATATTAAATAGGGATAAAATTGTCATTGCATCATTATGTGCATTAGGCATTAGTGGGTGTCGCAAAAATTATAACTCTTGTCTATATACTAGATATCTGAAGCCTCTTTTGAATTTAGAACAAGAACAGAACTAGTATAAAACCACAGGGTAATATTAAATAAAGAACTATTATTTTATCTTGAAATTGAAAAAAAAAAAAAAAGTATTATCATGGTGTTACTGAAATTGGCCTTCATTCTTTTCCTTAGTATCAAAATTGAGTTTGAAATTTTAGCATTGTGACTGCATTATGATTGTGTTTTTTCTCATATATAAAACAACATGTAAGATCATTATTTTCAAAATCAACAATCATTTTTGACACTTCAATACTTCATTATAGTAATTATAATGTGTATAATTCCAGCCATATAATAATTAATAATAAACTACTTAATAAGTTCATATTAGTTTATTGCCTGTATATTACCTCCACTCTGTTTGGCTTGTTCATGTTGCTCTTGACTTTGCTGCTGCTGCTCCTGTTGCTGTTGTTGCCGTCTGGCCAGTTTCTTCATCTATAACAACATGAGCCAAAATTAAAAAACGCATACCAACCAACCCACTGTCGGCTCCAAGCCACCCAGCCTGCCTCGTCATAGGAGCATGTTCACTCAGATGAAAAGTATTAAAAAGAGCAACCACACACAAGCCCACTTTGTGAGGAAATATGGGTTTAATCTTCAGGGATCTCTAAGGCAGATGTCATCAGTTTCCTGTTTGAGCAGATAACTGGCCTGATTTGTACCCTGGCATACTGACACAGTGGAGAAAGAGCCCTCTTATCTAAGGCTGAATGTAAGTTTATAGTCTGCAAAATCACCACAAGGACATTTTTTCCATGTTAAATAAACAATTATTTAAAAGTACGTATTGGTGTGTTTATCATAATGGGATGATGGAATTTCCAGTAGAATAAAAAGAGTGTGATTTGAAAGATGCAGTGGCTTTTACTATAAAATATTCAGTGAAAAATCTACAATCTACAAAACTGCTGATAATTACTGCTTTAATCGAGAAATAAAATTGACTATATAAAGTAATCGTAAATTTGTCCTAAAAATATTCATATAGGCCTAGTGTTAAAATGGAAGGGAAAAAAAATTTATCATTTGTGTCTTTGTGTGCGTGTGTGTGTGTGGGTGTGTGTGCGAGTGTGCGGGGGGGGGGGGGTGTGGGGGTGGGGGGGGGGGGGTGGGGGTGGGGGGTGAGTGTGTGCGTGTGTGTGCGTGTGTGTGCGTGTGTGCGTACGTGCTTATACTTACTTTGGCTCTTTGGTTTTGGAACCAGACCTGCACAACACGCACACTCAGGCCGGTCTCTGCTGCCAACGTCTCTCTTACCTTGGATTAAAATACAGGAAGGAGACATAAAAAAATAAGATAGAGGAGAAGTCAAGGTGAACAAAAGAACGCATGTGTATATATTATGTGAAATGTGCTGTTTTCTTTTACAGTAAATGTCAGATGTTATGAATTTAATTTACCTTCCGGCATGGCTTAGATGAGACTTCAAATGAGGCTTTGAAGGTGCGCCTCTGCTGAGTGGTTAAAATGGTGCGAGGCCTTTTGGGGCGCTTGCTCTCAGGGTCATCAGATCTGATTGTCCGGCTCCTCTCAGGCTCATCGTCTTCATCTTCCTCATCTTCACTTTTACCTACGTAAAAAGGGTTAAAATAAATATTAATCTAAAAAGATTATAATTAGGCAGTCTGAAAAAATGTATTTAAAGATGTGGTGGTTGTTCATTAAATATGTGAATTGAAAACATGCAAAATTTAATTATTTGATCAAATAAATCACATAATTTCTACAGCCCTTAAACCTTACACCTGCGTAACATTGTGTTCAAACTAATTGCCATATAATAACAAACAGATAAAGATACTTGTGTCAGAGGATGTGGGGCTGATCAGGCCTTGGTGGTAGTGATCTCTGGAGCACATCAGCTGTCCCGCTCGGAGCACACAGCGGTCTCCTGTCTGCAGGCGGCAGGAGCACACACTGCAGGTGAAGCAGCGCAGGTGAAACACTGAGGAGCCCGCGTGCATCACCAGCTCTGAGGAGGAGAGGGGCTCTGAACAGCCTCCACAGCGCACCGCAAACAGCCTGGAACACAAGGACCACATGGTAAATACAGCAGCTTTTGTTTACAGTGGGACTTAAGGCACAAGCACCACTTACACATGTAGAAAATCTGCTTTACTTGAGGAATGTTGCAGTATTTGTCTGTCACTCAAAAACCTGCCTGTGTCCCCCACATCCTCCCACTCAGACGCATACCCTCACTGTGGCGGGTGTGCGTCTTAGCGCCTGGCAACCCAGCCCTGGTTTAGGCTGAGAGACTGTTGCCGTGGTTGCGGCTGCCTGTCCGGGGCGTGCTCCTGGGGAGGCAGAGAAAGGCACTCTGCAGGCCATGGCTCCAGGAAGAGGGGGGAACCAGCTCTCCTGATGGGACAGACCCAGACGCCGCTCAGAGGAATTATCTGCAGAATTATCTTTAAGACTGCTTAACCAGAGCAGAACAAAGGCTGAGCCAGCCCCCGAGCAGCGGGACCATTGTCCGCTGTCCGGCACTGCCACATTTCAGGTCTGTCCTCCCAATGTAGCATCATCATTGTAGAGAGTTTATCTCCCAAAAGGACTGGGTCAAACATCAGGCATGAAAAAGTGAGTGACCCTCCGCTGGTTTATTTCCACATAAAATGCTGCCACCATGTTGCTCCTAATGAGCAGCTATATTTATTTTTAACTTTTTCCTCTGTTTCTTTTTCTTAAAAACCAAAACTCAACCTTTGATTCCAATCACGACAACACTATTCGGCTCTATTTACACTAAATTAATCTGGACTACAATTGAGACATCCCTATCATGTTTTCATGCTTGTTTTGTTTGTTTGTTTGCCAGATCCAACAGCAATGATTAATCTAGTAAACACAGGTTGAGTTGTTCAAATGTCGTGGAGAGGTACATCCTCAATGCACACATTGCTCTGAGCTCTTACTGTTGCCGTGGTGTTTCTGGAGAGACTTAAACCATGGCACACAGGCTGAAGAGGGTCAGCCTGGCTTCTTGACCCGTCCGAGCCGTCTAGCCCACAGCAATGGTATGTGCTTTAATATGGACAGCATACCGTCTGAAGTATGCACATTCCTGAGGAGACTGAAGACGCATCAATACAAGATCTGAATGGGCGTGTGTCAGAGGAATAATCCCAGTGTTTTAGTGTTTCCATGATACAGCACTTATTTCAAGATGATGGTAATTTATAATGTCAATGCAATACAAAGTGTTTTCATTAAACTTTGAACAAGCATTCAGGTTTTTGAGAAATGTTTTTCCATTCTACTCTCATCCACTAGTTTGTGTTATTATATTTTCTGGCACAGGACTTTTAAGACATGTCAATGCATAGGTAAGAGTATCTTGGACAATTATGGAGGACCTCGAAGTGTTTAATATTTCAAAGTTTCCGTCTACATGTTTAGCCCAGAGGCTTTGTCCGGAGAGTGGGAACACTCAGTCATGCTGGCTTTCGACATGGTAATTAGTGACATAATTATGAGATAATAAGAGTCAGCAAATGTATGCCTCCCATCTGCACTCACAAATTCTTAGACCCCGATGAAGTAATGCAAAGAGAAAGGCCTGATGCAATACAAGCCCACAGTGTTTTGTTGTTTTATTTTGACTTGAGTTGACCTTTGGTTGCCGCTGGTGGAGTGGACAAACCCAGGGCAGATCCTGTTTCTGGATCAGGTTCACCTGGTCCGGGGCTCCACACTGTATCAGATACAGATCAGCGGGTCAAGTGCAGCGTCCATCAGGAGCTGCTTATCTAAGGACACATCTGATGCCCACTCAACTGTCCTCTGAACTCTTTGTTTAATCTGCATCTGCAGACACAGAGGCAACCCAAACAACACTGTAATGGAAAAACATGCATAAATGCATCTACAAAAGCAGAGCCCACGGCCTCTCCAGATAATATATAATACTGATTTGACACCTGAGGGACCAGAGCAGAGCTGTTTATAAGTGTTTGGTCTCAGTGCAGAAAGTAGCCCTAAACACATATTGTAATGTGACAGGAAGGGCATCCGAAACGAAAATGTGCCAAATTTCAGGATACAGACTTGGCAAACCAATGACAAAAAGAGCAGCTAATGTCCCATTTAATGCTATTTATTGTTAAACATAATTTGTTCATATACTTACATTCAAGTCATTTAAGTAAATTTAAATTGTATAGTGTGTATATCCTGTGCCCTTCAAGTATTTACACACATAATTTAATAATACTTAATGATAATTGTAAGACTCTATTTTTGTAAGTAACAAACAAAGTGCTTTTGGGTGGTGAAGCCCAGGCTCTGCCAGTGGGACAGGGGCACAGTGGAGACCTCTGGGAAGGACTTTGGCACTCTGCCTCCTGCTAATTGGTCAGGTCAGATATCTCATGGTTGAATGAGCGTTGTCCCATTGCTCGACTCTGAGGCTTTTCCAGATGCCACAGGACATAAGTGTACCTGCAATAATCCTACCAGCTCCACTAATTACCTAATTGTTTGGATTTTGTTTGTACATTTAGTCATTCAAATTATTTGAACAAACTCTTGTATAACTTATGGTACAAGTGTCAAGAGATAATACCCCAATTAAATTAACTGGTTTCATTACGCTGAAAGACAAGAGCAGGATCTTGAGTTGCTAGATCCTTGGCACCAAATTATTCCAACTTAATGGTTTTATTGTGCCTACTTTAGGTCTTGGCTCCAGACTATGTGTGATCCTGTTTAGTGGACGAGATAGTAAGCAGGTAACACTGGACCGGGCTGTGCACAGTTATAAAGGGGGGGACACCTCTTCCATCGGACCATATGTTGTCCCCAGCTTGCAGTTGCCACACCAATGGGCCTCCAAGTTTTAACACATTTTGACAATGTGTCAGTTGTGCCTTTCTCCTGGTGTGTGTGAAGGTGGTTTTTATATTTTGTGGATATGTGTGGATGTAAATGAAACAATGCTGTTTTCCTATTATGCTCCCTGGCCGACCCTTTTTTCTCCAGTCTCGTTTTCTTTTTTAGAGCTTTGTGCAAAATTTTGCTTAATTTGACAATTGATAATTATTATATTGATCATTTAATTTTTGTCCAAACAAAGCATGGCGATTTCTGAGTAGACATCTAGCCTACATATGTAGCCTACTGAGAAAAGCTATAAAGCATTACAGCCCTGTAAGAGTATACAGCTATGTGATAAAGTAGTTCTATTTTCAAGGTCAAATCTGTAATATCTGCTATAGCCAATGCAAAGGTTCCTATAGCCAATGCAAAATGACCTTAATAACTATACTGTCAACTGTGTGTCAACTGTGTGAAATTTGTACAAATGTTTGAAAATAATTTAGAGGACTTGTCTGGCTGGAAAATAAAATATCATATTTTAGATTAAATCAAGACCTAGTTGATGAATGCAATGTGTTTCAAAATACATCAAGAAATAAGAACTGTAATTATAACAAATGTGTTTTGGTTGTTTAAATAGTAACTTGTAAAGTGTTTCTGTGAAAGTGAAGACTTAATAAAATATAAAGGCTACTCACAGAGCGTAATCCTTTTTGCAGTAGAGTTTGCGGTCACGTAAGAAGCAGGAGTGGGTCAGTGTGTCTCCGCACGCGGTGCAGCGTACACAGCGCTCGTGCCACAGGCCGTCGGTGACTCTGAGGAGAAACCGGTCTGTGATGGGTCTGTGACAGCCTACACACACTGCCTTTTCTGTCATGGCTGCGAAAAATAAGAACATAAAGAAAATGCTACAAATGATGCTTTATCTGCGTCACAACAATGTGCACAAAGCATGCGGGGCATGCAACTTTGAACGGAAACACCAATTAACACCATAGTTCTTGAATCCGAAGAATTGTGTTGATGTTAATAATAAACAAAAATATGCGCCTAAATTAATTCTGCTCCACGAATCCACGCAAGTTGCAAAATGTCAATAACATTAATTAGCCTATTGCCTAAATTAGCCCTTAAAATCAACCTAAAAACGGACCTGCAAAAGTCCCCTGCAGACTTGCGGTAGTTCCTCTGGGTTTATTCAGAACATCTTCGTCTCTGAAAGTTTGTGCAGCGCATCAAAGTCCCGCTCTGACCGCTGGCTCTGACCGCTGACCAGAGATCAGCCTGTGACACAGTTGTGTGAGAGCGGCTCAGATGAGTTGTAGCAGGAGCAGGAGCTGCAGACAGAGCAGAGGCTGGTCTGTGCAGGTGCAGGTGCCACTGGCCCCTTCCTCACACTGCGCTCGTGCCTCGGCCTTTGTCTAAGCTTCAGCGTCTCTCTGTTGTCTCTCTCTCCACGCGTCATTTGAGAAAGTTGGAGACACAAAAAAAAAAAAAAAAAAAAAATTAAACAAAACATGCACACAATGTATGGATTACTTACATATTGTCTAACTTTCAGAGTAAGAATATTTTGAAACTATCGACAGGGGTCTGTGATTAAAGAAATATAATGTTTTTGAACAGTATATCGTAAATTCGTCAGAAACGTGTTTTTACTTGAAGCTACTAATTTGTGCCACAGCTGACACAAATGGGTGCTCTTCCTGTGTTGCAGCTTACTGAATTTGTGTTCACAAAACGTTCACTTAAAATTTTGTTCTCTGTTATGATTAAAAAAAAAAAAAAAGAACAACGAAAATATGAAACTAGAAAATGCATTTTATACGCCTCAGAGAATAGTAAACTACTGTCTCAGCAGTACTGTTATAGTGCAGCGACATCCAGTGGCCAGAATAAGAACATCTACAGGTTAAAACTGATTTAAACATGGTGAAGCGTGGTGTCCCATCTCAATTATTGTTGTTTTTTGCCATTCAGCTCTGTTGCCTAATTAAAACAAACCATCGACGCTCGAAGACATTCCATCCTATTCCTATTCAATTTTACAAGTTTTGACTATTAACAAAGGCACAGGACACATATTTTGTAACAATTCAAATAACTTTATTTTGTAGGAATTCACAGATATGGTTTATAAATGGAAGGAAGTTCCTGTTTTATACAATTTCATACAGTAAAATATTATTTTCAAATTGCATTGGATTGCTTTGAAACCTGACATTATCTATTTACAACTGAATCTGTTAAAAAGACAGTGTAGTTATGACTTATGACTTACCCAATCCTCATAATACTTTATTCAAGTTTAATTACAGTTGTCTTGCATGGTACAAAATATGCTTCTTTACAGTTTAGATCAAGTCTTTTATGCATCACTGTCTGTAAAGGGGTATGTACAGGGGCCAGGGGGGGCTGGTGTCATGTGATCTGGTGTGGCGCCTCAAGCATCTCCATCAGGAACGTGTCAATGGGCGTGTCGCCGATCAGTTTAAAGAAAAACAAATGTTCCAGACATTTAAGGCCAATGGATCGTAGAGCTGGGAGGCGCAGGAGGAGCTTAGCAAACCTGAAAAGACACACAGTAACTATAATATAGAATTTAAAGATAAACATATGTAAAACAGAAACACAAATGACCCACCTGCCTGGCTGGTCTGGATATTTTTGTTTTGTATATGACTCTAACGAAGCATACACCTTTTCCCTCAGTGCTTCTACTTCAGATGGATTTGAAAGACCCTTTGCATCTGTAGGTAAGAAGAGTTTTGATTAACTGCAAATATATATTAGATTAGGCATTTGAATAAATAAAGGATTACCACAAACCTGGATTAAAGAGAACAATGGCTCGTAAACAGCCTAGCTCTGTTTTATCCATCTGCATGTCTTTCATTTTAGAAACTAGCTCTGTCAAAACTCTGCAAATAAAATACCAAAACTGTATTAATCAACAAACACATTTTGGATTGTAACAAAAACTCAACAGACAAAAAGTGTATCCAATAGGCTATATACTGTACCTGTCAAAGATAGAGCCCACCCCAGCGCTGTGGGCACTGCTCCTGTGCACATGGAGCCCTGTGGCCAACAGTATGCCATCTTTCACTGTGACCGAGCGATGTGAGAATGATGCTATGAGGAGCTCATTCCAGCCTGAGGGGAAAAAATACAGTCAGGGTGGCTCTTAATAGAATGCACATAATTAGACTTTCAAGTGATGTGTGTTAGACGTGTACCTGCTAGTATTGTCACAATACTACAATTTCAAACTTGATTTTGATACAAAGACAAAGGCTAGAAACCAACTTCAATATCACAATAATAATAAAACATTTTTAGACAATGTGATGTAATTTTCAACAATCACATGTACTTTCTTTACTATTGCCATGTGATCTTGTCTAGTAAAAAAACACATAGTAAAATATAAATAGATTCAGATCATTCTAAGACTATCCAGGAAATGTCCAATGCTGTCCTATTCATGTTTCACTATCAACATTTTTTCAAGCGAGTATTTAGTTTAACAGTAAAATTAGTATCAATGAGTACTCTGGTATAAATCCTAGTACCTGCTCGAAGTAAGATGACTTGGTCATCCAACGGGAGTTCAGAGAAGTGCGGTATCCTTTTGGCCCACTCCACCAAGGTGAAGAGCTGCTTGTCTGCTGCTTGGCAAATGTTTGTGACGGGGTCATTGGTCTGGAGACACACAAACAAGGCATAAAAAACAATCTTTAGTCATTTGTCATTGATCATATAGAACAAATTGCATTTGACTATAACAATCAAACTCAAATACTGATGCACTGTGTAGTTTTACCGAGTTGCCTGGGCCCCCTTCAGAGTATGGCTCTGTTTTGGGCTCCACAGCCAGCTCTGCATCTAAGATCTTGTCCACAGGCATTTCCTCATTGAAACAGCTTGTAGACTCCACCTCATTGTCTCCTCGCTCTTTCCCGCGCTGCCTCTCCTCCTGCACAGCTGCACATTAAATCAAAAGACTGTTAGGATGTTTGACTAGATGTTGTAGCTATATTTATTGCATTACTTGCTAACTTATTTGTTATAGACAATACACCAAAAATACTGCAAATACCCCATAATAACCCAAATTGTGTAGAAAGACATTCTAAAACCACACTAGTAGCATTACTTTAAACTGGACCATTATTACAAGTACTAGATATAAGTATGGTTAAATACTCAGATAAAAGGGTCCCTTCTGTTATGTAACTAACCAACTAAGTCTGGATTTGGAGTGCGGGGAACCCTAATGGGGGACGAATTGTTGGATGTAACTGTGTTCTAAATAATGTACAATATGTTTTTGTCAATTAGTCATCAAACATTTCTTTCTGTCTGCAAAATCCCAAATAGTAGACCTCAATACATACTGCACACACCTTCTCTCTTCATCCCCATGGCCAGGCACTTCTGGTACCGACAGTACTGGCAACGGTTTCGCTGGCGTTTGTCGATGAGGCACTCCTTGTTGTCTCGACAAGTGTAGGTCAGGTCTTTGCGAACCGTTCTTTTGAAGAAGCCCTTACATCCCTCACAGCTGTATACACCGTAGTGTTTCCCTAAAAACAGAACATGACAACTTGTCATCTTTGATGCTGCCATGTATCTTCAAAACTTTGTATCATGGTAAAATAAATGCAATTAAAAAGCCGAAATAACTAATTGTCATTGGCATTATATTACAAAATAAGTATTTGAAATATATAATATCTGTTTCAAGATTGCGGATTAAACTTCTCCACTATTCTTGTGTATCTAAGTAAATCTTTGGAAATTTGTATGTTTCATATTTTAGTCAAAGAAAATAACATATCAAGGCTCAAATGAGTTTAGCTATAACGTTGCTCATTTTAACATTTGTTATAACCATTCTAACTAGCCTAATACCATCTAGCCCAGACTTTACCTGAGGAGCGGTCTCCACAGATGGCGCAGATATGCTTGGACATGCCTCCAGGACTTGTGCACTGGTAGTTGATGTTGCTCAGGTTTTGAAGCCCTGGTGGAGGCTTGATGTCCTCTGAGCTGCTAACACTGTTCATGGAGTTCATCTGAGGATGAAAGGAAGGAAGAAATGATGACCAAAGTAGTGAACTTAAGTGAACTGAAGAGAAAATAAAAGCCAAGGAAGGAGGCTTAGTCCGAGGTCTCATGACACTCTCACTTCCTTCAATTTGTCATGTTGTCTTCCGCTCCGTCAGTATCTCTGTTTGTGTCTCCTCCCACACGTTTCTTTCTTCATGTGCTTGGTGGATGGGTTGGGCTAAGGCTAGTGGCTGAGACTTGTCACACAGGTTTTCATATTTGTTGTGAGGGAGAGGCATAGAAGGGTAGTCACGAGGGAACTCGCTTTAGTTTCAACATGCAGCAGATGGCGCTGTTGAACAAGGTTTGTAGATCAGCCTACCAAACAGCATTGCTTGGTGTACAAAATACATGCTGAATATAAACAAAGTCAATTATTTTTCAATTTTTTATTTTTTATTTTTTTATTTTTTGAAAAAAATAAATAAATATATATATATATAAAAATATATATATATATATATATATATATATATATATATATATATATATATATATATATATATATATATATATATATATATATATATATATATATATATATATATATATATATATATATATGTATATATATATGTATATATATATGTACATAAAAGATATGATTTTGGCTTAGCTGCCAACACATTAACAAAACACTTCAAAGAGACCTTCAAGAAGCCTCCATGAGACGCTGAGGTGTGAATGTCCCACTGAGGTCAAAACAACTGGGGCGCTCCAGCACTTATTTTAATTAAGGAACCATTGTGTCTGAAAGATGAAATATGTCAAAACTAAGCAACAAGTGTGTTTTCCTTAAGGCCTGCTTTTCTCTATCATTCTGACGCCTTTTGACTTCCGATGAAAGCTTACCTCGATAGATGCACGTGTTGTGCATTTGTTAGGCTGTTTATGTACAAACATCTGCACTCCAGCTGCAAAACAACAGGCATGACCTACATATGGTCCCACGTCCTATATATTTGATGCACAGCGACATATATAGCGTTCTCCTCCTAGTCACCTCAGGCATTTCCTATCACTTATTTACAATGTGCACTCTCTTTTGAATATCGAGTCAAACCAAGGCCTTTGCAGCTATGACCTAACACCACAAGACAGTTTACAAGACAGTGCTCCCCGCCTCTCCAAAGGCTTCATGCTTCAGTTCAGAGGCAAAGCAGTCACACTCAAATGAGCATTCGGCCCATGTTTACTCTGTTGTTGAGTCAATGGAGTAGCCTCAACCTCCACAGTGCACTTCGTCTCACAGTATTCACAAATAATAAAATTATACACATATACATTTTTGACTAAGGAGCAGCGGATGAAGGCTACTGATTGAAAATACATACATTGCATTACATTGTGCAGTAATGAGCTACATGCGCCATCTATGGATTATTGATGCATCATACATTCTTTACATCATGTCCTGTATATAGTGTATAATGGAATGCTAAAGAGTTCATGTAACATGCATGTCTGTTAGAAGTGGAAAAAGTAGTCTGGTTAGACGTTCAACTCAAAATCTGCAGCCATGTGAAATTACCCTATGCTAAGAGTAATATATGTCAGTGTGCTAATCTTTAAAAGATAGTGCCACAATGGGCCATTACAAAAAATTCCACAACAGTTATCACAACTGTCTTTATAATGTCAGTGCTACACTACACCTCAAAAGACTACTTGTATTACTTTTTATCAGTACTCAAGTACTCACGAACTCAAATATTGCTGTTAGGTTTGCACTGATATATAGAAGAGTATAAAAACACTTGCCCCATGGAGGACCTCTCACCGACCCTGAGGGCTCAATCTATACTATCATGGGTGCAATGTATGTTATTGTCTGCAGTGGAGCACGGTGGCACTGGCCTGAATCCAGCCTTTAAAACTCGTGGGCATCAATTTGTCTATATGATCATCACCGCACCAACCCCTCAGGGTTAAACAGGCTTTTATACCACACTTAAAAGCCACCTCCACTGAAAGGGATCTGCTGCAGACCTCTACCAGGAAGACCCTCACGTGACTAATCTCTATCCACATGTCCCTAAAAGTAAACAAACATGCCAACAGACCGCCAAAGTTTTCTGGCCACTGTTTTCAATGTATCATTACAAAAGTTGACATTGTTTTACACTGAAGACAAGCCCAAACCCTTTTCTTAACCTTAATCATTACAGACTTGTGCCTAATCTTAACCCGACACAGGGCCTATGTCACATGCACAGACTACTTAATATGCCTGTTGTATTTGTATTCACATCATTGGAGGCTACATATTGACAGTTAAATATGAGTTGTATTTGTGACAACATGTTTTAATCTTCTAACTTCCCTATGCAAGCAGAGTAGAGCCAAAACAACACAATGTTTATTTCAAATTACTTTTGAAACTTATAGAAATGTTTTGGGAATTAAATATACAATGTTTGAACTGCAAAAAAATAAATTAACTTTATCACCTTTAATAACAGTTAATAGTGAACTAAGGCAACAACTAATATAAAGTGTAATTAAAGTACTTATAAAGTGTAAACTAATGAAAAAGTAGGGGCATGTCGATGGAGGTGCATCTTGGTGGAGGTCTGCGGGGTAGGTGGTCTGGATAGAGGTTTGTAGCCAGACTCTCTTTCCTCCATTAGCTCATTTTATCTCTTGTTGTCCGTTATAGGTGACTGAAAAAAGCAGTCTGATGTTGCACTATGTATTATGTAAACTATTTGAAAAGATGAAAGCCTTTTGCCCTCCATGATTTATAGGGGCTTGTTTTGAAGAGCAATATAAGCGCAAACAAGCATAAAATATCGACCAGGTTGTGGTGCCTCTACTCCAATTTATACCATTGAGCCTTACAATTAGATACAATTACTAATTTTGTTACTACTATAAATTTATACTAAATTTACCATTTGATAAGATAACACTCTTAGACTTTAATGACCTCAACACTGTAAAAGTGAGTGCACAATAATTTATAAGAACAGCATAATCTAATAAACAAACCAAAGAAAATCAATTATAACTGCACTTATGTTCAGGGCCCCATTAAGGGGTAAGTGAGTCTTGCATGTGAGCAGTGGCACTGCTCAGGGATGACCTTTAAGTGAGAAGTTTAAAGGTCATCAGAAGGATAGGAGACGAAGGGGAACACCAGAGCATGTTACAGATCGGATATGTCTAACCTTCATCTCGTGCCCACAGTTACAGATTCTAAAACTCAACCACATAATCAAGGAGGAGTTCTTAGGCTTTATTTAAATCAGGCATTATATGTATAAATTAAGATAAATACAAAATAAGTAAATATCTTTGAGTAAAAAAAATATGCTGTAAAAATGCACTGAATATTACAACATACTGAAATCATTTTGTAATTTCTGGATGCTGATAACTCTTTCTTCCCCATGCAACTGTTACTTTTATTAACAGAGTTTACGTTATTACCATTACTTTAGTTTTGTCTATACTACCACTGCTATTAGATGTTTGTAATTAATACTACATTCAAGCTATTATGCACCACTATTAATATAACTATTACCTAGTTTATAAACTACTCATTTGACCAGTTTAACAAAGTATTCAATGTATGAACTCAGTCAACACAGTCAAAGATTTTCCTGGATAAATAGAAATGACATGAATTTATCCCTTTACCCACACAAGTTGAGACAAAAGATACACCTGTGACAATTGGTACCCACTCAACAGATACTGTCATTGTTACATGTAATTTCTATTGTGTAGAAGTAATTTCTTTCTGTGTGCTCCTCACCTGTGGGCTACTGAGTGGTCCGAAGTTCATGCTGGAGGGAGAGCCCAGAGATGAGGTAATGACAGGGTAGGGTGAAGCCAGGCCATTCATGGAGGATCCTAACGTGGACATTGGGGATGGAAGGGGTCTGGAGGTACTGATGACTGACGGGTGGCCCACCATACCACCCATTGGAGGGCCGTGTGGGTGGGCACTCATAGGCCCTGAAGAGTCTGAAAGAAAAACAACAAGAATTGTTATAAATAAATGTTTATAGATCACTGTATGGATTATGGATAAAGCTGCCATCTTTAAAATCTAAATTCAATGCATTATTCCCAGCACTGTAAACATTACTCATATTACTTTTGATAACTATGTCTTCTTTAATGGTATTGCTGTTAATGTTATCGCTACTTTTGTCTATTACATTTGCTTGTTTAGAGAGTTTAATTGTGTGAAAACATTCAATATATGGGTTGAATGTGGCAATACAAATTTATGTACAAAGGCGGACGCATCTGAAAACATGGGGCAACTATATATGACTTTCCACAATCAGTGTTGTGTAAATATCCATAGACTACAGTCACAGGCTGCTGACTGTGTTTTGCATCTATTGATGTAAACTGACAGGTTGGCATTTACATAGACGACCTACTTAGAAAAGCTGTCATTCAAGCGATGAAAGGGCGTGCTGAGTAATATCATGGATGTGCCGAAGCCTTGAGCGTTTTCATTCATCATTAAGACAAATGTCAGCAGTATACACAGTGTGCTCACAGGTGAGGAATAACATAAACTGAACTTAAGTACAATACAAATAACAGCCAATGAATGCAAGAAGGCCCCTATTGGATTTCTCGACTAGTTTTCAAGTTTCCACGCTTACTTTATCTATATAAATGAAACATGCACATTATATGTCCATGGGGTAGGGGGCTGAAATCTGTATCACAATGTAAATGAGAACTAATTGACAATAAACCTAATGTTGCTTAATGGTGCTATAAATACTGCTTCCACTTCTCTTTTTGATCGATACATTTAGGCACTACTGATCAAAATTCAAGTTCAAACACTAATTCAACAGAGACAGAGACATTGATTACATTAAAACAAACACATTAACGTTGTTTTGGTTCATCATTACCCAACCCCAGCTTAACATGCATGCACAGTTATCACTTTTATGTCTGACTCCTGTATGTGAGAGTGAAAATGTTGACTACAGCAAGGGGCATCTCTGGTGTGAGTTTTAGTGCTTTCCAGTCACAAAGTTGAACAGAGCCTATAAAGCGCCAACACCAGACAACGAGACACAGTTTTCCATTAACTGTCTGTGTCAAAGGTGCTCTGAATATACACAAGTTTGCCTCAATATCACTTTCAAACCATCTGCAGTGAGTGATGCAGATAATGCAGCATCCTTCCTCTCACACTGCTCTGAAGAACCCTGCTGATGTGGCACATTCAGAAACGATGAGTTGAAATGTTCTAAAAATAGAAACAGCAATAACCAATATTTCACTGATCAGTTACAAAGACTTGCTCTTGGCTGTATATCAGTTTACCTCCAAACAAAACCTGAAGCCTTTCTTATGTAATTTGTTTTGTAAATGATTTGTAAACTATTTAATCCACCAATGACTGTATTCAAACTTACACATGGGACTGAAGTTAATCGAGTAATCACAACAATTTTTATACACTATGATTATTGAGATCATCATCAACTAACTTAGTAATCAAATAATTGTTTCTTTAGTCTATAAATACACAGACTCCAAAACATGTCATGTCCTGAGAGAGGAGATGAAATACCTACTGCCTGTGAATCTACTATATCAGAATGGTCTCAAACATCATCACTTTAGCTTAATCAATTGCACAAAAAAAATATAATATTTACAGGCCTTTCGCAATCTTAACAAATAACCAATTAATCAGGACACTAATCGCTAGATTAATCTATTAGTAAAATACTCATTTGTTGCAGCCCTGCTTACACATATACAGTTAATTCTCTGCCATATTTTTAAGTGTCACTAGTTCATAAGGCTAAACCTAAGGTAAAAATAATCTAATTTAATATACTGAACTGAAGCACATTGACAGAGGACAGAATAGGGATTTGAATCATTGCTCTGTGCTTTCAATGAATTGTGAAATATACAGGAATGTGACATTGTCAGTAACACAAGTAGAAGAAGACACAGTGCAGCCCACAGCTGGCCACTCATTCCCTCTGTTTGCCACAGCACAGATGTTGTGCAACTTCCTGTTTAGAGCCAAGACATTAACCCCGCCCCTTTCTCACTCTGCATCTGATCTGCAGCAACAACAATAAGAACTGAGGCCTCCCTCTCCCCCACAGAGCCCAAATACTCAAGATTTACAAACATATTCTTAGATTCTTAATTACACAGACAATCACAATGCATCTGTAGAATTGTTTCTAATCAATTGCTTTTATCATAGTGAGCACAGCACTGTATGTCAAGTGTTTATCTCTTTCTTTCTTTATTTTTTTAACAGTATTTTTTTTTCAATTTTTTTAACAGTTTTTTTAACAGCTAGTGAGTGGCTCCACAATGGTGGAACTGATATGATTTTATTACAGTCCATTAATAATAAAATATTTGGTCCACAGCTTAGTCCTGGATTAAGCACATGGTTTAGCAATAGACACAATTTGAGTGGGTTTTTCCACATTTAAATTGATCAGTTTGAGCAAATATAGTTTCTGAAAAATGGCATTTGTTCTATACATATTTCAGGATAAAAGAGACTACACGTTTAAGAAAAATAAGTACATACTTTGAGCACATATGTTCTGAGTCAAAGCTATTACTGGGCACAATAAATCAAACAGAAAGACACCTTCCTCAGTTCTGGCTACAGCATGTAAGTGGTCAGCTTGTAGGATATAGCAGAAATGTTTTGTGAAATGTTGTGTTTATGTGTGTGGATGTCCGCCAAAACATAAATCGTCAAAGAGCATTGCAGAAGAGACTATCCTTGTATGACCTACCTCAACGGGCTGTGCTGTCTCCTACTCCCCTGCCTATAAAACACCCGAAACAACAAGACTAAAACAGATCATTCTTTTGCAAAACACTACTGGAAATGGAATCAGGTTTACTTAAATATGCCTAAAATGATTTTAGTCTAATAAACACAAACTGCTATTTAAGAACAAACAAAGACAGTGACCTTTGACCGCTGGCGTTACAAATCAAAGGTCACATCTATTGCTAAACTCCTGATCCAAGTTCAACAGATTTCTATCTGCTGCCATATCAGTCCCAGGAAATACTGCAAAGTATAACTAAATCACTAACTACCAACACAATGACGTAAGCAAAGAGTAAACTATAAAATGTATATACTGTAATCAAACAGAAATCACAATTTGAGCTGACGTAATGACCAAATCATAAATCATTATTTCGACTATAGAATGTCCTTTGCTAAGAGCAACATATCCTGTCTTGTAAAAGTTAGACCTCAACAAATGAAGTTCTGAAAATTATTGTTAGTTTTTTAGTTTATTTATTAGTTTATTCGTTTCAGACGTCTCTCAGATGTTAATACTCGTGGAGTTGTGTGCACTCAACAGAATTATACTTTTTATATATATCGCAACTGCAGGACTTATGTGAAAGATTTTATTTTTTATTTTTTATTTTTTTTTACAAAACCATGCAAATAAATGTCCTTAATAGATTTGTACATTTGTTGTTGCCCAAAATAATTGTTGCATGTGAAAAATGCAAGCTAAAATAAATGTAGAGCAAATGCCCCGTGATATGCTGATTAACAGGTTTAAAGAAACATCACAGACCTTAAAATCCAGTAAATCCCTGACTCTTAATTACTGGGCAATGACTGAAGGAGCCCTATGTGGTGGGATAATAAGCTCAAGGTCCAGTAACTAATAATATCGTCTGTCTAGAGACCAGTGCCTGTGCAGTAGACTATGAGGTGGGACTGATGGTGCTTTGTGGGAATGGAGTAAATACAATACAGATAGGCCAGTGCAAAATTTGGCTTCTCTACCCACATGGCTGCTTAGTTTGTTTTGGAGCTGTGTTGGTGACAGACAGATATCCTGCAGAGCTCATTAGATACACTGGGCATGTCATTAACAGCCTTGGTCAATACAGCGCAGGCCAAAACACCCAATTAAAAGCTGGATAAATGAGAAAACACAAAGAGAAACAAATAAACTTACTCTGAACATTCATTTCTGAGGCAAATGAGGTTGATGTCTGATCAATTGTGTCAGTAAATCCTCTTAGCTCTGGGTAAGTATCTGCAGCTCGGCAGGCCAGCTGTCAAGAAGGTGGGAGGCCGCGGAGGGGGGCAGCACAGGCTGGCATGGCGGTGCACAAATGAATGACCGAATGAATGGACGTGTGGCAGGCTCTAAAACAGGTTATCTCCCCATCACGTCTATTATCACACTAAACCCAAGCCAAATCTCTGCCATCACTACAAACATTGGATAAGAAATGCTTTTAGATGAAAAGTGATTATGGAAATTCTCATCATGTACATTAAGTATTTAATGCAATGTTGACATAAACATTGTGCCTATTGGAGGAAATTGTGATTTGGGTTAAAGAGACCATGGGTTTTTCACAATGCTCTCCAGAATTATTCTAAATCAGACTTCAGCAAAGTAGTAAAATAAAGAGATTTTCTGTTTTTTGGTTTAGTCCAAATGACTTGGTTTGGTTCTAGAAAAATCATGGCTTATCTGTGGATGAATTTCCCATTTGGTGACACTTGCATTGCTAACTGAAATGTTCCAGTACATTGTGTTTTCTCATATTGCTGAATTGCCATCAAACTAACTGTTCTAGTTTACCTTTGCACAACAGCTTGAACCATTACTCTGACCCTGTGTTTGGCTTGTAGTGAACTCACCATTCAACTTACACATAATACTAAAGTATATTATACTTTCCCAAAAAAAGAAGAATCCATTCTACCTCTGACACTCTTTACACATTCTTTGTTTTAAGCAATGACCAGGCATGCAAAGGAAAATTTTATATATATATATATATATATATATATATATATATATATATATATATATATATATATATATATATATATATATATATATATATATATATATATATATATATATATATATATATATATGCCCCATGCTTCATAAACAACAACCAGACAATTGGCTTTAACAGTGGATCGATGAGCAGGCCTGGCCTCAGACTCTGATGAGATAAAAACTGTTTAGTAAAAGATAAAAAATTGGAACTTAAACCTAAAAGCTAACATAAGTCTGGGCGCATAGACAGAACAGGCTGACCAAACAATACTGAAAACAAACAAACAGGTAGACTCAAGGCCCCTGTGCAAACCCACCGCTGCCCTTGTGACTTTGATAATGAGGTAACTGGTGCTTCCACGAAACAGACAGCTTCTTTCTAGTTTACAAAAGGTACAGAGAGAACCTACGGTAATGAGCTCTTCTCACTCACTTTCCAAGACTATATTGTTACCACAGGGAAAAGTCACAGTAATAACGGTATCATTAAATTGCAAATAGACCACGTTTGTTGTTACAACAGGTAGTTCTGTTTGTGCAAGTTTGAGGTTTAAAAAGCTGTCACTTCTGTTTTCACTCATATCCTGAATTTAGATATTGAGAGATGCTGTTGCAGCAACATACAGTAGAATCTAAAATTATTTAAAATCAGATATTACCTGTTATGAGACTGAGCAGCAATAACATCACAGTAAATTGTGAATGTGTCACTGTCAAGTTACACAGTTGATGGCTATTGCAATTTGTAAGCATAGTGCTTAAGTATATTAAAATGGGTGAATTACATACATCTATAGGAGTGTTTTAACAAAGCCCATCTGCAGAATGCACACAGGCCTATAGTAAAAACTTAGAAAGGGATTAGAGGTATTATGATAATGCATCTGCACTAGCTTTTAGCCCCTCTTGAGTGAAATATGTATTACTGCAACATGAGAGGTTGTCGGTGTCATCATACACTGTAAGCACAGACTCTATGTGTTGTACACATGTGTTGTACTTTTTTCTAAACAAAGATTCGCACTGACAGAGATAGGTACTCACAGTGGCCATAGCCCCTGTCCCTGCCCGGGCTGCCTCCTGTCGCAGGTGATGCTGCCGGGTGCCACATGCCTCCGTTCTAAGTGGCCCTGGCGTAATGCCTGTCAGACCAGCCCAGAGTTCACGCTGCTATTACCAAACAGTCACTAAAATGAAACAAATACTCTCCACTTCTGCCCTCAACACCAGACAAGATGCACTAGGATCACAGAGCCTATAGAAGGGGCAAGGCCACATAGAGAAGGGGCGGGGTCAGGCCTGGTTATAGGATTACTCAGATTATCCCTCGCAGAGATCAGTCCCACAGGAGCTGTTTGACTACAACTGGCACAAATCAGGTCTTCACCGCCCCCTCGTTGAGTGCCTCCTCTGAGTGAGAGAGCACAACTATCTGCCCCACACACCTGTTACACTGAGGAGCACAGGCTGACATTTAAATCACAAGTACAAGGTTAAGTCAATGAATGGCATCAAATGTTCAGCTACTTCTTATTATAGCACAGGATATAGTGCTACATAAAGCAACTCTGTAGATCTGTAAAAATCCTGTTTGTTTAGAAAAAAGTTACACGACACTATTTACATAACTACCAATGACAAAACTGCAGCACATACAATTCTACATGCTTCTAATGTAGCTTTGTGATCACTGTAACCTCTGTGCACAGTTTGTGTTCTTAAGAGTAAAGTGACATTCCAGGAAGTAAGGAATTGTCTTCTGTGGCGGTCAAGAAAACACATAACAGTCCATGCTTTAACACATTAAAGGCACTCAAACAATGCATGCCAAAGCTACAGGGAACCTAAATAAACTGCACAATCTTAGTCACATGTTTGGGAATATGAGTACATAAACATGTGTTACAGTGTTACCGTGAACAATGTACAAAAACACTAGCAATTTCTGCACAATTCCTAATCCAGGTCACATTCTTGTGTAAATAATACATTCTTCAGCTTCATCCAATAAAACAAAATTGGCACTGACAAAGTTATGCAGCTGCCCCTTTTAATTTACCCTGATCAAATGATGTTTTACCCTTTGAAACAGACAGCACTTAAACTTGAGATGTCAAGCATGTGCACTATATCTATTTTCCTGACATGACTCAACAAGGCTTCTTGGCCTGTGCACCTGCATGTGCCCAGCTCAAATGTCCACACTGCACTTGAAGGACAGCCACTAGTAACAGGAGCCCCAGAGTGACAGTAAGCTGGCCCACAGCTCAGTGCACAGTACAAGAAAGGTACTGGCAGAGTCCTACTGGGGAGAGATAATGATATAGTTCTTTTTCAAGTGTGTGTCCTACTTGAAACATGACAAGTGATTTCCGAGTAACCAAACTACACATTTTCTTCACATTAATAATAAAACACATTTAATAGTTAACACACATAAACATATTGGTGCAACGTTATACACTATTTATATTTGACCACTACTGAAATTCTTATAAAACTAAACACATTTTAATGTTGCTGTAATGGGTTACATACTTAAATTAGGAAATAATTTTAACTGCAAACATTATCACCTTAAAATTGAAAATATATAAGCAGTATATGGTTCAGTCTGCAATCTCTCCAACATACTTGGAGAGATTGCTTACAATCAGTGACAGTAAACACTCTACAATCACTACATTTACATGCAGAGTACTCCTAGCACACTCTAAGTCCCATTTCTGTCCAATTTCTCCAGTAAACCAGTCAGACCACACTTGTTCCAGTCTGTATGCAGATCAGAAAACCTGGAATAGCAACAAAAGGGACTAAGATGTGTTCAAGGAAGTATAGTAATTTAGCATTATTTAAAATGCATTTTTGTCTGTATCATCAAAATTCTTTCACAGGCATTTTGGAAACAACAAATCCTATGAAAATCAGAGTAAGCCAGAAATTCGGCTGTTATGTCCTCCCCCATTGTTACTGTTGATGTTACTGGAGAAATGTTTGTATGAGAGTAAACGTGTGCATTCATTAATTTCAGTTATTTGAAACATTGCATTCAGGGGAACTTGTGATGTGTATGACGGCACTTGAGGGGGTCTATACAGTTCCTCCACATGTTGCACACATGTAGTAATTGTGTTATGACTAATTAGTGCCTGTATACATCTTCACCAAAACACTGACGCTACCCGAGGGCCTCTCAAGGTTCTGCGCTTGATTAAAGCTGCAATTAAATCAAGGCTTTGACCTTCTTCACAAATGACTAATTACTAACAATTAGCCCACAGAACCACTGCCTTACAACCTTGTCTATTCTCTCAGTTACACACATACGTTACGAACAGAAAACCATAACAAAGAAGAATTAATAAGGTTTAACTCACAACTGAGTTTCAGTTTTTCTTTATTTGAGGCAAAGCTTGGTATCGTAAACCTCTGATGCAAGCTCATTCCTGGTTCAAGTATGAAATTTACTTTTAATTTATTTTGATTTATCATTTTGGCACAGTCTTGTTTTGTGCTAGTTTGTTAAGGCTAGACTGTTGTTTAAACCTATTTATTTAGAGTTGATCAAGAGACTTGATTTTGGCTAACAGTTCTTGATGTGATTTGGTATAAAACAGTTGAGATCTCTGCCCTGTGACACTCCTCAAAAAGTGAGACTTCTTCTGTGCATTGTGTGCTAATGTCCTGAGCCAACTATAGAATCCTAATGTCAACACTACCTGCACTAAGCCCCACCTCCTTCTGTACCTGTGTGCTTTTTGTCCCTCTGTGTGTGTTACTGAGTGGGCGGGGAAATGCTCTCTTTCGTGACAATCGGCAGCAGGAGAGCAGGTCTAATGCTGTAGGGATTCCACAGTCAAACAGTTCCACCCACATTCTTCAAGTCACATGATAGCGTCGCTATAGGAAGAAGTCCGCCAATGTAAGGTCTGGGTGACTAACGTGGGTGTGTAGTTCATCCATCTTTGCCACTGTGTGAGTAAAAGGTGACTCAATGACCCCTGCAAAGCCATGAGTTCACGTCAACTAGCATGACCTCTCCCTCTGGACCCCACTCTCTACTTCTCCTATTATTTGCCTGTGCCCTTTCTGTTGCGACTTCCTTCATTTGGCTGTCAGCGTGTCTAGAATCACTTCCACTGATGGAAAATAAAAAATGCTGAAGTGTCGAGAGAGAAATTGCTGATTCTACCTAAAGCAGCCTGGAGCCATCCTGCACCAGGCCTGCTCAAACACAACACACAAGCCTGGGAAAGACCTCCTTCTGAGTGGATCATGAAACAATGTGTTCCCAATCACCAGCCTGTTGACACTGCTTTAGCCTTTACAACCCATGCCAATTAATTTCAGAGCCATCATGTTGTCTAAATAATGACTTGTGTGAATGGTCCTGTCTGTACATGTTTAATGCATGTTTTTCTCTCTTTCCAAACAATGAATAAACAATACTTTTAGAACGAGAGGAACATTTTACTGGGATTATTTGAAAAAACAGTTGTTTTTAAAAGCATATTGTTAATAATCATGCATATTTTGGAAACTATACTTCTGATTTAATATATTTTGAATCAGAGTCAAATAAATGTATTAGTCCCAGAGGATAATTCAGTTCAGTTTGTTACTCTGGAAATACATATGGGCTTAAGCATTTAAAGAGTACAAAATATAATAGAGCCTTAAGGCAAACTTTGATTTTCTATACTTGTTTACCACAGTTGGGACATTACACGTGGTATTTAATGACTGAGTGACAACCTTAACAGTATCTGCTTTCATTATATTATCATAAGTAAAATCATTTAGAATCATCTGTATGGTCCCATTCATTAAAAAGAACCAGCCTTGCCTCTGTACAGTGTCCACACTCTCTCCCAGATGTCTGTAACATTCTCCTGGGAGCTCCCTTCATTATGGAAACAATCTTCAGCGCCCTCCAAATGGTGCCGCTGATATCCGTGATAATACAAATGGGTCACTACATTTTGTCTTCCAGGCCTCATTTGCTTTGTTTGCTTGCCTTGCCACACCATTATCTTTCATTTCCACTCACTTGAGACTGAGGTTTAGAAACCATCTTTTACAGCAGTGATTTGACAACGTGTGTGTGTTTTTCAGTAAGGGTGAAAGAGAGAACATCACATGATAAATGATCGCAATACTGTGCGATCAAGAGAGGCTCCAAAACCAGTTAACACACTAGTACATGACAAAGTTATTCCGGCACAATAGCCTTCATGTAGTTGGCACATGTCTCTCATATGACATGGTTCTTATAAGTCTCTGTCTGTTTCTAATGATTTCCTTTTACACCGTCTCTCACTCATCAAAGTTATCAGATGACTAGTAGGCAACAAAGTCCAAAATCACAACACGTTGATTGTCACTGAACAGCTTTTACTGTATAGCGCAGCCAGGGCGCGTCTTAAGTCTCACTGCTGCTGCTTGTCACCGCTCCGACTAAACTTGTTTATCTGTAGGAAAGATCCGCCATTCCTCTCTGCTCTCGCTTGCGATTCTCTCAAGACCTGATGATTGTAGGCCAATAAATTGTGATTCTGTCTCAAACAGTTTAGGCAGAGTCGCGCGACAAGCCTCATAAATTATATAAGCGCAATTAAAGTGCCAACCTCTGACCTTGCCTGACCGGCACCAGCAAGATCACCTGACTTTTGTGTTGTTTGGCTCTGGTTTGTACTTCAACTGGCGCAACTTCAACACAAGGTTACAGACCCCAGAAAGAGAATTTGAAGCTGCATAAACATTCGGCGAACACACGATTGTGGTTAAAGTCCGCGATTACATTCGCGCATAGAACAGAAAAGACACCGTGAAAAACGCACTCTTCACTTCGCACAACAAATGAGATGGGTCAAAACGGAACCATAAAAGCTCTAACAACATGTTTGTACTTACTGAGATGTAAATACGGATCATTACTGTCCATATTCTATGAGTTGTTGTGTCGATTTCCTAGAGTCGCTGCAGCTCCGCATCCCAGCGCATTCCTCTCCCAGCCCGACTGAACTCTGCAAGGCGGCTCTATACAGGGGCCCAGCGAGGGGGGGCAGTCGAGCAGGGTTTCTCCCAATGACAACAGTGGTCGATATCAAGCTCCAACACGATTGTGGTGAAAGATATAGTGTACACTGTTGCTTCTGTTGTAGAAGACAGCAGTGTCGCTTTTTTAGAGACAACATGGCAGCTCCAGATCTCACCGTGAATGAGACAATTTATAAAATGCAAATTGACTATCATAGGTTAGAAACGGGATCACTGAATTGTCAGAGTTGTGTTAAATCTAAATTAAACTATAGCTTGAGCATATCTATAGCCTAAATCATGTAGTCTGTCTGCCATGTAATCACATAGGATAGACAACCACAAATGTATTTAAAAAGTCAACACAATTAACCTACAGGCTGCTTTCACTCTGTTTTCGACACAAGGCTCGGGAATAGGGTATTTTTCGTTCTTTTTGGCTTACTACGTAAAGGATATTTTTACATTTAAAATAAGCCAGTTATGTGCGTAAATACCTACAGTGCGTAAACCCAAACATAATCCGCTTTATTTTGTTCTGATACTTAACTGTTTCTTTAAATGTGGCCCTGTCTGTGTTTATCTCGTACTGGCTGTGGGCCTGGTCTGGGTACCCCCCGGAGTCCCCCCACACCCCTCTTTTGCGCGCGGGGTCATGTAGGGGTGAAGCTGCCGGTACCTCAGAAGGTTATTCAGGAGTCAAGCTCTGAGGTATTCTCCGCGTTGAACTGCGGTGCGACCAGACGCTCCGTCAACGCCGGGCTGCTGACCAGTGGCCACTCACGCCCTCGCTAATGGGACAGGCACCCACGACTCCACCGTCCTTGTAACAGCGTCCCATAAAAGAGCACAGGAGGATGCTAACCAAGATGAATGGCTTTTTTTCTCAACTCATTCTGTCCTAATCTGTCGTAACGGTGCGGATAGGACCAAAGGATGCAGACCAGAGCAGTTTTAACAGTGTTTATTTACAGCGGTGAAAATGCAGTCTTTAAACAGGTCACAAGAGCAGGTACAGGAACCGGGGAGCGGGAGACGGGTCAGGCGGGTGCGGTGCAGGTAGAGGCGGGCAGGACAGGACCAGGACGGGGATAGAAGCAGGTGCGGTACCAGGGCAGGCGGATCAGACGAAGACCAGAGCGGGGAGCGGGTGACAAACCAGAGACCAGGACCGGACAGGAGACGAGACGAGCAGGAGACGAGACGAGCAGGAGACGAGACGAGCAGGAGACGAGACGAGCAGGAGACGAGACGAGCTGGAAGCGATACCGGGACTGGAACGTGGCGGCAGGAGCTGGGCGAGTAGAGGCAGGAATCTGGAGGGTGCATAAATCCAAATGAGCATTTGCCGGAAAGTACCATATAACAAAGCTTAGCAAGAAACATTCACGTTTTACACGCGGACGGTCTGGCACCGAGTGTAGACTGCCAAGCCTTCTTGTACTCAGCAGCAGGTGGTGGTGATTAGGCTGATGCACCCCAGGTGTGCACGGGAGGAGTCAGGCACTCCACCCAGCTCCAGACACACAGGTAGGGGAGGGGGAGAGAGCACGGGAGGACAGGGAAACTGACATCATGACAGTACCCCCCCCCTAAGGTCCACCTCCTGGTGGACCCCCAGGCTTGTCAGGATGAGCGCGGTGGAAGTCTCTCACCATGTCGGGGTCCAGAATGCGTGCCCTGGGCACCCAGGATCGCTCCTCCGGACCGTAACCCTCCCAATCGACGAGGTACTGGAGGCCCCTACCACGGCGACGAACGTCAATCAGGCGGCGGACGGTGAACGCCGGGTGGCCGTCAATGACTCGGGCGGGCGGTGGGGGATCGGCCGGAGGGCACAGGTCGCTGGTCCGGACTGGTTTAACCTGGGAGACGTGAAAGGTCGGATGAATCCGGAGAGACGGGGGTAACTGGAGGCGCACCGCCGATGGATTTATGATCCTCATGATCTTAAACGGTCCCAGGAATCGGGGGGACAGCTTACGGGAGTCCGTCTTCAGCGGGACCGTCTTGGCGGAGAGCCAAACCATCTGGCCAGGTTGGTATACGGGCGCCGGGACACGGTGGCGATCGGCCGTCGCCTTAGTGCGCGCTCCAGCCCGAAGAAGGGCCGCCCTGGCCTTCTTCCAGATCCGGCGACAGCGCTGGAGATGGCGCTGAACAGACGGGACGGCGAGGTCCCTCTCCTCCGTGGGAAAGAGAGGGGGTTGATATCCCAGCGATGCCTCGAAGGGGGACATACCAGTGGCGGAACTCACGAGGGAGTTGTGAGCATACTCTATCCAGGGCAGGTGAGTACTCCAGGTCGCGGGGTTGGCGGAGGCTGTGCACCGTAGGGCCGACTCCAGGTCTTGGTTGGCCCGCTCCGTCTGCCCATTAGATTGTGGATGGAACCCGGACGTGAGGCTAACCGTGGCCCCCAAACCGTCGCAGAAAGACCGCCATACCTGAGAGGTGAATTGGGTCCCTCTGTCGGACACGATGTCCACCGGGATGCCGTGGAGTCGGAAGACATGACTGGTCAGCTGGTCGGCAGTTTCTTTGGCTGTGGGGAGCTTAGGCAGGGCAACGAAATGGGCGGCCTTGGAGAAGCGGTCCACAATGGTGAGAACCACCGTGTTCCCCTGGGAAGGGGGAAGGCCCGTCACGAAGTCCAAGGCGATGTGGGACCAAGGGCGACGAGGAACTGGGAGAGGATGCAAGAGACCAGAAGGGGGTGAGTGGGAGGCCTTGGCCCGAGCACATACCTGGCAGGCGGCGACATAAGCCCGGGTGTCTGTGTCCATCGTGGGCCACCAGAAGCGTCTCCTGAGGAGGGAGAGAGAGCGACCGGCACCAGGATGGCAGGCGAAACGGGAGGCATGGACCCACTGGAGCACCTGAGACCGGACAGAATCGGGAACAAACAGTTTACCTGGAGGGCCGTTACCTGGGTCGGGGTCGTTGGTCTGGGCCTCTCGGACGGTGTCCTCGATATCCCAATGGACCGCGGCCACCACACACGAGGAGGGAATAATTGTTTCTGCGGTGACCGGGCTATCCTCCAGGGCGAACTGGCGGGAGAGGGCATCGGGTTTGACGTTCCGAGATCCGGGGCGGTAGGTGAGGAGAAAGTTGAAGCGGCTGAAGAAGAGGGACCAACGAGCTTGACGGGGATTGAGGCGCCTGGCGGACTGGATGTACTCCAAGTTTTTATGGTCGGTCCAGACGATGAATGGTTGCTCCGCCCCTTCGAGCCAGTGGCGCCACTCCTCCAAGGCCAGCTTTACGGCAAGGAGCTCCCGATCCCCCACGTCATAATTGACCTCGGCCGAGGACAATCGCCGGGAAAAGAAGGCGCAGGGACAGAGGCGGTTGTGGGGGTCGAACCTCTGCGAAAGCACGGCCCCCACTCCCGAGTCGGAGGCGTCGACCTCCACGATGAATTGCCGTGAAGGGTCGGGCTGGTGCAGGATGGGAGCGGAGGTAAATAGTCTCTTAAGCTTCTCGAAGGCTGTCTGCGCCTCAGGAGACCAGGCAAACGGCAAAGCAGGAGAGGTGAGTTTAGTTAAGGGCGAGATAACCCTACTAAAATCCCGGATGAAACGTCTATAAAAATTGGCAAAGCCGATAAATCTCTGGAGCTGTCTCCGGCTGGTAGGAACGGGCCACTCAGTGACAGCCTGGATCTTTTCAGGGTCAGCTCTTACTTGGCCCCGCCCCACAATGAAGCCCAAAAAGCTGACCTCCTCTGCGTGAAACTCGCATTTCTCAGCTTTCACGAACAGTTTATTCTCGAGGAGGCGCTGGAGAACCTGGCGAACGTGCTGATGATGCTCCTGGGGGGACCGCGAGAAAATCAAGATGTCATCCAAGTAAACAAAGACGAATCGGTTAAGGAAATCACGGAGCACATCGTTGATGAGGGCTTGGAATACGGCAGGGGCGTTGGTGAGACCGAAGGGCATAACCAAGTATTCGAAATGTCCCAGGGGTGTCTTGAAGGCCGTCTTCCATTCGTCTCCCTCCCTGATGCGCACCAGGTGGTACGCATTCCGCAAATCCAACTTTGAGAAGATGGTCGCACCGTGGAGGGGCGTAAATGCCGAGTCCAGTAAGGGAAGCGGGTATTTATTCTTTACAGTTATATTGTTCAGACCCCGGTAATCAATGCAAGGCCGCAGGGATTTGTCCTTCTTAGCCACAAAGAAGAACCCCGCTCCCACGGGTGAAGTGGACGGGCGGATGATTCCGGCAGCCAGGGACCCACGGATATAGTCCTCCATTGACTCGCGTTCAGGTTTAGACAGGTTATATAGCCTGCTAGATGGTAGTGGGGCACCCGGCAGGAGGTCAATGGCGCAGTCATATGGACGGTGGGGCGGTAAAGAGAGGGCCTTGCTCTTGCTAAAAACCTCCCCCAGGTCGTGATATTCAGCAGGCACCGAGGACAGATTGGGGGTGTCTGGGGACGGATCAGCGACAGGAACGGACCTCCCGGCCGGAGGGAGGGCGGACCGAAGGCACTTGGCGTGGCAATCGGGACTCCAGCCCGAAACTCCGCCCCTGGCCCAATCGAAAACAGGGTTGTGGGCGCGTAGCCAGGGGTAACCAAGGACCAGAGGAGAAGCGGAGGAGGACAGGACATGAAACTGACGGTTCTCTTGGTGGTTGCCGGACAGAATCACGGTGACAGGTTCTGTGATGTGAGTGATGTGCCCCAGAAAACGTCCATTGAGCCCCTGGGCATTTAAGGGGCGTTCGAGGGGCTCCAGGTAGACCCCGAGCTGCTCCGCGACTTGGGCATCAATAAAGTCCCTCTCAGCCCCGGAGTCGATAAGGGCGGAAACGCATAAGGTCTCTGTGCGAACGCACAGGGTGGCGCTGAGCCGCAGTCTATTAGAAGAGTCCAGGATGTGTTGCTCGCCCACCAGTACTCCCAGTGCTACTGGTGGGCCCCCCCTTTTGGCCGAACTGGGCAAGTGACCACATAATGTCCGCGCTCACCGCAGTAGAGGCAAGCCCCGGCCAGACGACGCCTCCGTTGACGCTCCTCGGCCGACACAAGGGTCCTGTCGAGTTGCATGGGCTCATCCGGCGGGGGCGGGGCAGCGCGTGGCTCCGGCGGGACCGGTGACCGGCGTCTCTCTCGGCGACGAGCCCGTAGGCGGTTGTCTATACGGTGAGTGAGGGAGATGAGGGTCCGCAGGTCGGGGGGTTCGTCCCGGGAAACCAATTCATCTTTCAAAGTCTCGTTCAGGCCCCGCACAAACACAGCCCGCAGCGCGCTGTCCGTCCAGTCCAGCTCCGCCGCATGTGTCCAGAATTCAATGGAATAATCCGCTACCGTCCTGGAGCCCTGGCTGAGAGTCAATAACCGGGAGGCAGCATTGTCCTGGTAGTGCGGGTGGTCAAACACCAGCTTAAACGTGGACACAAATTCATTAAAATCCAGGCTATCCACAGACGTCTTCATTAGGCGCGCCTCTGCCCACTGGAGAGCTCTGCCCCGGAGTAATCCACATATATATCGGATCTTGGTGGCCCCCGAGCTGAAACGAGAAGGGCATTGCTGGAACATGAACTCGCACTGGAACAGGAATCCGCGACAGAGGTGAGGTTGTCCAGCATACGGCTCCGGATCCGTGCCTCTCGGCTCCGGGAGGCGTGGCGGCGCTCCGGCTGCAGCAGGCGGGGTGACGAGGAGCGCGGCCACCTGGTGGTTAAGCTGTGCCACCTGCTGGGACAATGTCTGATTTAGCTCCAATAGAGTCCGAATGGATTGTTCATGCTGACCCAGCACCGCCTCGGGGTGAGAGTGCGTGAGGCGGCGCGTCTGGTCCGGATCTGAGCCTGCTTGGTCCATAGTGGCCAGACCGTTCTGTCGTAACGGTGCGGATAGGACCAAAGGATGCAGACCAGAGCAGTTTTAACAGTGTTTATTTACAGCGGTGAAAATGCAGTCTTTAAACAGGTCACAAGAGCAGGTACAGGAACCGGGGAGCGGGAGACGGGTCAGGCGGGTGCGGTGCAGGTAGAGGCGGGCAGGACAGGACCAGGACGGGGATAGAAGCAGGTGCGGTACCAGGGCAGGCGGATCAGACGAAGACCAGAGCGGGGAGCGGGTGACAAACCAGAGACCAGGACCGGACAGGAGACGAGACGAGCAGGAGACGAGACGAGCAGGAGACGAGACGAGCAGGAGACGAGACGAGCAGGAGACAAGACGAGCTGGAAGCGATACCGGGACTGGAACGTGGCGGCAGGAGCTGGGCGAGTAGAGGCAGGAATCTGGAGGGTGCATAAATCCAAATGAGCATTTGCCGGAAAGTACCATATAACAAAGCTTAGCAAGAAACATTCACGTTTTACACGCGGACGGTCTGGCACCGAGTGTAGACTGCCAAGCCTTCTTGTACTCAGCAGCAGGTGGTGGTGATTAGGCTGATGCACCCCAGGTGTGCACGGGAGGAGTCAGGCACTCCACCCAGCTCCAGACACACAGGTAGGGGAGGGGGAGAGAGCACGGGAGGACAGGGAAACTGACATCATGACATAATCAAAGCTTTTCATTTGTTATGGCCTCGCGCCAGCCCCTCCACGGCAGCCTCCATTAGGACCACATAACGTATAAATTCATTAAAGTCACAGAGAGACATTACAATTGCCATTTGTCACACCTCTCTTTGTGTGCCCTAATGGTGGCACATGGTTCAAGGCATTGAGATGATTTTGGTAAGGTCTTTTTACACAGCAGTGCATTATGGGAATAACGTGGGAACTGGAAGTGGTTTTATTTCAACAAAGAACACTTCCAAAATAAATAATATAATAACAATATATTCCAAAAGAGACATATTTTGTCCTCCTATTGTATTTTTCTTTCTCTTTCTTTCTGTAGCTAATTGTTTTGGTATAATGGTGTTATGGCACATACAATAATCCATAAGTCAACATGTGAAGCAGCACACACACATCCAGGCATGAAGCACCCTTTGCACTAATTCCTTTGTATTCACAGCACCATCCCCAATAAACAATACTTAATCCTAAACCAGACTTCACAAACCTATATGCCACCTGCCATCAGAATACTTGCATGCAGCCAAAAGGCCACCAGTCTGTTCTCAATCGCCTCAATGCCTTAAACCCCTAATACTGTATAATAAATACTAGAGGAGACACTTGGCATCCATCGACCATTTTCTGCTTCTTGAGTTTGTCGTTGACTTCCGGGTGGTGGTTTTGGCCGGTCGTCATGGGAGATTGCTTTCTCCATCTGCCTCTTCTGTCATTAACCCATCTTCATCAGCCTTTATCGAGGAGGACCCCCACCTCTGCTACACCACTACCATCACAGAGCCCTTGACACCCCCTGCCCCTTGCTCCCTATAAGCCTGCAATGATAAGTGTTGTGCTTCTTTGTGTCGGTCTGGATAAGACAATGCCACACAGAGCTACAGAACATCATCCATCTCATAGGTCATCAATCTGACACACAAAGGATGAAATGTAGCTCAAACTGCCTTTTGAGGGGGGCTCCTTGTGCTTCTTTTTCACAACAATTAGGTTGTTTGCAAATATACAATAAAATGTTCAATTTATGGTAATTTAAAACTAAAAATAACCAATAACCAGTTAAAATATGAAGTCAAATGACCTCAGTATTTAGTATTTTTCCCTTTTGTTTAAAGGTGACCTAACTTTTTTGGTGTGTGGTCTGCTGCCAGCATCTATAGAGAAGACATTTCTTTGCGTTGAACATTCGACAGTATGGCTTTAATTGTATCTGTAGCATTTATTTCAGTAATGTTTCTTTATTGCTCACCAATACATTGAAAACATGCATTCTTACTGTGATGGGGTAGACTCTAGACAGACCTGGCTAGTGGTGCCACATGCTTGTCTCCATGAAGATTTAATACCAATGAAATAAAATCTCTATGAAGACAAGCACAAGTATCTTTAACTTCAACCTTATTCACCCCGTGTTGTGGAGCCATCTTTTTAACGGGTGGGATAAAGTTGGTGGGATAAAGAGGCATGTGGGCCACGTGACAACATGAGAAAAACAATCTATTGTAGAATTGATCTATGTTCTTGAACAATGCTTTAAATTATTGATGGGCAATATTCCAGTATTGGCGTTGGTGATATATGAGGGGTTTTCCCAGATAACGGTACCGGTTCGATATGGAACATTTTGCACATATATGGCCCATTAATTTTTCTAAGATGCCCAAATATCTATGGGCTCATGTGTCATTCCCAGTTTGTCCTCGGTTCAATAGATTTGTCCTTTTGAACAGACTAATGAGAAAATAAAAATGTTTACACAATCACGCAACAAATGATTTTATATCCTAGATAAATACATTCTGTTATTTATTTTAATTTTTTGTAGGTTTTAATATCAACATCAACAAATTTGGGTTATTGGCCACAGCAGCAAGACTGTATGTTACCATCTACTCAAAAACTCTATATCAGAGCATCCCTAATTTTAGCACAAAATAAGCTTGGACGTGTGACTGCCAGACAGCATTCGACTTTCAGAGAGTGTTAAAATATTATATTCCCACAACTGAATGGATCCATCACTATTTACCAGCAACCTCTCAAGCACAAAACAAAGCGCATCTAAATCAGGGGTGTCAATGACATTTTCATCAAGGGCCACATCAGCAAAATGGCTGTCCTCAAAGGGCCAGATGTAAAATAAATGTAACTATCTTTTTAACTTTTAATTAACTGTTTCTGTATTTATTACTTATTCGAGTTACAAATATTGCATATTCATTTGTATAGATGTAAAAAAAATCGACTGTGTAATGCCATATCTCTTGATAAAATGACATGTTAAGATCATCATACCTTTTAATTTACCCTGTCGAGGGCCACATAAAATGATGTGGAGGGCCACATTTGGCCCGCAGGTCTTCAGTTTGACACATGTGATCATCGAAATTAAACATATAAGCAAACATTTCTCATCATAACATCATCATTTTGAAGCCTGGTTAGTCTGTCTTATAAGAGTGAATTGACTGGTCTGCCAACCCCATTGTGTGGTTTCCTAATATGGACACTACTTTGAGAGACATTGAATATTTTTCATGAATATGAAATCCACAGATAAGCTATAAGTCTGTTTTAAGAAGAGAACAGACACAATGACTGTGACAAACTGTCCAAAGCCTATAATCCATTTTACACAAATGTCCAGGTAAAATCTTCTCCACACATCAGGTTAATGTGGTAATCTCCTGTTCGTGTCTGACTTGGAGAGGCTTTAAACACAATCAATATGATGAGTCTCGAACTGTAAACCTATTGACGAAAGCAAGTCCTTGCCATTACAACCCCATTCCAATCACAGGCTTTGGTTATCCTTACTGTCAGTGCATGTTGTAGGATATATATATATATATATATATATATATATATATATATATATATATATATATATATATATATATATATATATATATATATATATATATATATATATATATATATATATATATATATATATATATATATATATATATATATATATATATATATATATATATATATATATATATAATTTTTTTTCTTATTCTTTATAGCTAGAGATGGGTCCTTTTTTTTTTTTTTTTTACCCCACTTGAACAATATTTATTTGACAATTTTTCATGTAGTCTATTCATCTTCTTTTTTTTCTTTTTTTTTGAGGAAAAAGTGTAGTTTTCATCATTCATTTGTTTTCATCGTTCACACAATGACTTTTCCAACACCCATCAGGTATAACTTGGTACAAGTTTTTCCTCAATTGATTATAGAGGCTATTATATCTATCTATATGCTAAAGATACTGTTATAATTACAAAATTTTGACATTCTTGGTCAAATGAGCTGCACCAGTCCAGCAGAGAATAAACAGACCACCTCAGGTTAATCCTGACGACCTAAAATGGCCATGGAGGATTAGATCCACAGTACACCTGCCTCAGATTTTTAACACACGTCTCATAGAGCTGCTACAGACCTACACTCTTGATTATTATTTTGGTCTATGTAAAGGCCTAATGGATTGTCTCTAAATTAATTAATTGAGTAAACCAACAGCCAACCATGACACAACACCAATTCAGACATGTCAACTAGTAAAAAAAAAAAATCACATTGTATCAAAGTTTTTTTTTTTACTTTTGCATATATTACATATTACATTTAAGTTAAAATGCCCGTCTGAAAACTGTCTTCCTCTCCAAATATAGGACAATATCAGCAACCTAAAACTATAAAACTTCGATCAATTCATTGTGTTATTGGGCGAGTCAAATATAGTGGTAGCACGACGTCTTGTGGTCATGAGGAGAATTGCAGCAGTAGTGTATTGTACATGTTAGGACCTCGCTGGCACCCGTACTTACGCTAAAGTCAGACGTGTATCTTTCATGGACCAAGGAAGTCTTCACCAAAACACACCAGCTGACTGAAGACACTGACAGTCGATGAGGAAAACTCGAAAAAAGCTCTTTACATTTGGATTTTTTACTAATGAATTCAATAGAGAATGACATCTGTTTCACCGTTAGAAAATCGACAACATTGTCCTGTGATGGATAACGAAGCTGGTGGCATCTCTATCGACCAGGGAGGCGAGTGGGGTAAGTGCTGCTCGTGGTTTCTAGAAGGATCTACCCAGGACAGATGACATTTTAATTAATTAATTAAAACACCATTAAGTGCCTCTCCACGAAGAAAATATTGTTAAATTACTAGCTTGCCTCTCCTACCTCAGTCATAGTTCTCATAAACAGATGTAGCATTATCTTTTTAGCATGTTAGCCGCCCCCAGCGTGATGATGTAACTACATGCCAATGCTTTAGAAAGTAATAACATACTAATAATAACCACGTGTACAGTGATAACAATATATAGAACTCACATTACTATATAATTAATACTTGTAATGAGTATTTGCTTATCATAACTATTATATATCAAGGTATCACTGAGTCAAAGGTTTTACATAGACCCTGTTATGTGGCTGTGGCGGTACAGCCGAGCCTTATTTTAATTATTTTATTTTTATTTTTGGAATATAACTGTCACTTATTTCCTCCATATGTCTAAGAAAACATACCACAGTAACATTTTCCATACCAATTCATTGCTCAGTTTTCATGGGAGAGACAAGTGGTACTCAGCCTTATCGTTACTCTTTCTGTACTTCCTGTAACAGACAGCCTCTTTGATGAACTGGACAATCTTGGAGATGCAGATGAGCTGCTGGAAGCGCTGGAGCATGCAGGCTTTGTGAGTTTCTCATTTCCCTAGTATGCAAATATAAGACTGAATCAACTCTAGAATGTTTAATGAGAAAAGGTGCACCTGCACCATGGAATGTAAAAATAGTTTCTGCCTTGGTATCTCTGGTTTCACTGATTATTTCTTTATGTAATGTGCATGATTATTACTAGAAAGAAAGAAAGCAAGAGTTCTGCTAACTGGTGAAACTAAAGATATTCCAATAAGAAGCCAGATTAATATTTATTTAATTAACTTGAGATTGCATTTACCCTGCACAGATATAAGCCATTTTCCCACACTGCTTGGTCTAAAATTGCAAAATAATTAGTAATGTTATGTTTAATTTTAATCTTAACTTTTTTTTAGGCCAATGAGGGACCCAACTTAGATTTTGATATTGACATACCTGCTTGGAATGAAGTGGACACACACAGCATCTACACTGGTACAGCACTGCCTATTTGTTTAACTTACTTAATTGTAAAATCTAATTGAAATTGCTCAAAGCTACCATGTGTTTATTCGATTTTTTACCAGTAGATGACAGATGTGAAATCTGTTTCCCCATATCTGGCCAGGTCAAACTATTTAGCGTATATTTGATGTTATGTAAGAATACAATACAACAATAACAAATTAGGACTTTAAATACATGAAACCTATGATTTATATATTTTTGCAATGATTATGTTTTACACTACTATTATTTTCTTTATGTAAACATTTTCTACTTAGAGACAGTTAGTATTTGTTAAATAAAAAATGTTATTCTCTGTCCTTGTGCTTCCAGATGGCGAGGTGAGTGTGGCCTCTCTGTCACCTGCACACACATTGAGCTCGGTCCCCTCTCCCTCCTCTGTGGAAGCCCTGTCCCCATACTCCTTACACGTGAGTCACTGCTTTCAACACATCACATTCACAACTTCTGTTTGTATCACCTTGTTTTATGCACACAAAACCCGCGACCATATGGTGAGATCAACAGCTGCTCAATGGAAGATCACTCTTGAGACATTTAATAACAAAAGCCTTAAACACCTTGTCAAATTAATACGTTGCTGTCCATCTGTTCTATGGATGACTCTCTTTTTTGAGAAAGGTGCTGACAACCTGAAACATATTAGCATAATTTAGGAGGCAGATGTTTTCACTGTGTCAAAACAAGGACAAGGGTTACATTTTTATACAGCCTCCTTATGGCATATCTACAACATGCATTTAAGTTACTTCAAGGTTTACATTGTATTTATGTATTTATATGTATATCATTTTATTGTGTTAGATCTGTTTGCTATGATATTAGACAAGCATTTCTTGAACATCTTTAATTAAGGGTAATGAATTCATTATATATTATATTGTAATAAATCTTTTATTCTTTTATTATTCTTGCATGTTCAGGATGAGGCTCTTTCTCCAAGATCTCTGCCTTCTCCTGCATCAGTTTCCTCAGAGTCCAGTGGGTTTTCTGAGGCAATCACTCCAACTAAAAAGATTCCAAAGAAAAGTAGTCAGCGAGGTGAGCATTGTATGGTTTGTTCATTTTTTTCCTATTAAATCCTGATATACAGGACAAATAGAGCAATCGTCTGATGTTTAGTTTAAATTCAAATAAATAAAAAAATATTCAGAAACAGAAGCTTTGTATTTGTCAGTTTGTCAAATAAAAAAACATCATCATTTTGATTATTGTACACAAATTGTTTGGGGTTTTTTTTAATAATAGAAATGCACTGATCTTATTCTTTCTTTTAATATTTAACAGACAAACCTTCCCAGCCAGTTAAGAGGCCAATCCAGTTTTTGCCTAAGGTTTCTATCCAGCCCAAACCTTTGATAACAGCTGTGCCCTTGGCCCATGCAGCAGCTCCTCTGCAAGCCAAGACTATCATTATACAACCATTGCAGACCACTGTTCTGCCTGTTGTCAAACCGACCCCTGTCAGCATTCAACCAGCGCCACCTCCAGGTCAGAGCACACACTGCAACTCAAAACAAACTGATTTGTAATTGTAATTGTTCCTTTAAGGATATATTGTTATTGTATGTCAGCAAAAAATAAATTGATTAATTGCATTGAATGGAAGCCATGAATTATATGAATAACTGTTGGTACAAAAGCTTTTGACTGGATCTAGTTTCATTAGTAAGACCACCAGAGGGAGCTGCATACACAGTTTTTATTCCAAACTGATTTCAGCATATGTTTTAGGCCAGTGTTTTCAGTTTTTATAGGTCTGTGGTGTATACAAATACAAATAAATGTTTGTTTACTTCTAGCCTGTGGATTTAAAACATGTTGTTTATGGTATAGTAATTTTTCACCCTGTAGGGTCACTTAAGGGTCGTGGCATGTGGTTTGGCATCTCTGGTTCATTATCTCAGACCTTGTGTGTGATGTCAGTACTGCTCAGGCCAACATTAATACTTTTGTCATTGCCTTGGATGCAAGTGGGTAGAGTGTTTGACCTTTAGTGTTTTAGCCATAACCAGGACAGAAAAATCTAAACATAATAAAGTGGACTACAAACTGAGAAACGTCTGTAGATTTTTCACGTAAATGGACAGATTTTTTTTTTTCACCTTCAGCCCTATAAATTGTTCATATAGGTGGAGAGTTCGTGTTGAAGATAAAACTGGAGTCAGTACCACCTCCATTCATTAGTGGTGCTATGTCAAAACAATTGGCCCTGACAGGTTGTTTAGAGTTGAGGGCTGCTGGGTAGTTCAAAGTAATGGTTCCTGGCACTGTGTTTTTTTAAGGCTGGTTAAATTCTTCAAAGACACCTTTTTTGCACAACAGTTGTAAATCCTGACAGTATTGTCTTCATGTTTTTTAATTGTTTTAAGTTGTTTAATTTTACCTTTGTAAGATATTTGGTTGTTACATTTGTTCATTCATACATTAGTTCAGTACTGTGGTGGTCTAGTAGTTCCTTTTAACCTACTGCACTGAAGTTAACATGGCGCGGAATGTGGAAGTTCAGAGCGTAGGTCACGTTTGTAAAGGTCTTTTGCACCTGTATTTTAAAAGCGGAAAAGCCCTGTTAAAGCCAGAGGTTAATGTGGCTTCTCAGAGGTTGGCGAGAGTCTGCTAAAAATTGAAATAAATGAAAAATAGGTTATCAGGGCCTTAGCAGAATCTACTCAGAAAATCAAACTGACTCGCATAATAACAGTCTTGGTAATCACACAGCTAGCACAAATATGATTATAGGCCACTAAATCTTTGTAATAGGAGTGTGTGTATCTTTTCTCAGGCCGCCCCATAGTGCTGTCTCAACCGAGCCAGGTGCTGCACATCCAGCCTGCACAAGCGCTTGCGGCAAATGTGGTTACCATGCCAACACTCTCGAGTCCAGAGAGGCCAGTCCCTGTCACAGCTCCTCCAGTGGTCTCTGTCAGCCTCTGCGCGCCCTCCTCAGACGATGATGTGAGTCCTGATACTATGTTAGCATGTGTAACTACAGCAACATATATAAAAGCACCCATTCATACTTTTGCTTTCGGAATTTTAATTTCAGAATATTTGGAAAATACCTGACTATATAGGTGCCAATATTGTGAAGAAAGGCAGGAGAAGAACTATCTTTATGCATTGCATTGCATTGCCTTAGAATTGCTTGCTCTGGTATTTGTAGTTGCGACTATCATACATAGTATTGTTATAGTGGAAAATGCCTTAGTGGTAGGTCTATGATAGATATATATATATATATATATATATATATATATATATATATATATATATATATATATATATCATAGATTATCCACTATTAGTAGAAAAATAAAACAAAAAATCCTTACTATTTTTTCAGGACATAAAGAGTAATTCTTATAAAGCTTAAAACATTGCTGCTTTTCATCAACATAATCTGTCTTTTATTTTCTTGTTAAAGAGTAGGCTTTCATTTATAAAAGTTTTTTGCAGCCCAAAATAAAATGCTTTTCCCAGACTGTGCAGTAGACAAAGATGCTTTTCAGAAAAAAATTACAATATAATAAATTCAAGATTGTGTTTTATGGCCAAAGGCTTACTCATTGCCAAAATAAAATATAGTTTAAATGTTCCAAACTGCCTTTGGAGAACATTTGTATCTTTATAACTTGTAGTTGCTGTGGCAATTTCTTTCTGTAAACATAAAATTAAGTTAATGCTTAAAATAATAATGCCAAAAATAATGTCAGTGTCCATTTAAAACACACTGACACATTGTCTAACTAATGAGATGAAGTTGAAGGAAATCTAACTTAGTCTTTATTTTAAGGTATGCAGTAGTTAATCAGTCATCAAATTATTCATTGACTACTGGGCTTTCTTTGCCAATGTATAAAAGACATTTGGTCAAAGTGATTCCACATTAATTCATTGTCTAGGATTTTCAACAAAACTAGCCAATAATAATTTCAGATAATGTCTTAGAAACACATACTTCTTAATGATAGAGAACAAGCTCAAGTGAGTTTGCAGGCAGTTTGTTGGTCAAATGAAATGAAATGATAAGTGACAAGATGAACACGGAGCTTATTTCCAGCACTGTGATAAAGTATGATTGTTGGTTGTGACATATGTTTATAATAAACTGATCTTGAATAATGCTTGCCATCTTTTCCGAATACGTGGCCTTTTAAAAGAAGCATCCGGGATATTGCCAAGTTGCAAGTTTTTGGCTTGTTGTATTTTATAGATAAAATACAAATGTTCCTCTTGTTTGTTCTGTCAGCCTCAGTTTCACACTGGTGAAGAAGATTCACTGTTTGACACTTCATTGTTGTATTAGGCAATGACTGATGCAATGACTGAACAAATTACCATTATGTAGGTTTACCTTTTCCTTATAATTTTGTTAATGAAATATACAATCTCATATTTATAGTTAAAGCCAAAATTAAAATTTGTCAACTGGACAAAAAGTTGTAGGAGAGAAGACGTTTCGCTGCTCATCCAAGCAGCTTCTTCAGTTCTGGTCAGATTACTGGTGAACACTGTTTTATATCTATCTGAAGGGAGGAGCTAACTACACTGAAACTGGAAACCACTATTGTTTAAAGTTTCTGTATTTAGGCTAGGTCTGTTGAGCTACACTAAGTGTGCACTGTGCCATAATTAGCATATTCATACAACTCTTAATAGACGCTTACACACCTATTCGCATCCTAGCCAGCTCTATTGTTTCCTTTGGTCGGAGGATGGAGTTATAGATGGGGGAAAGATGTCCACCAGTAATCTGATCAGAACTGAAGAAACGGCTTGGATGAGCAGTGAAACGTCTTCACTCTTACAACTTTTTGACAGATTTTACTTTTGGCTTTTACTATGGGTCAGACCCGGACGACTGATAGATTAGACAGACAATCTCATATTTTGCACACAATTGTACAAACAATTAATACGCAATACGCAAATAATCTTTACGGTTATTTACCAGCTAATTCCTCCACTGCTTTTCTAGTACTTCTCAAGCCATCTAGTCAATTGATCTAGACATTAATGCTGTTTTCTATGTTTATTTTTAATGCTTAAATGCAAGCAGAACTTTAAAAGTTCATGTTGTGTTATGTATGGTCAACTATTACCATACATTACACAACATGAACTTTAAAAGTTCATGTTGTGTTATGTATGGTAATAGTTGACCTTTAGCTGTAAAAACATAACACTAAAATGTCTGAGAGGGACTAGTCCAATCATCACAAGTATAGGATAATAGAGGGGAAGAGGTACTTTTCTTGCCAGAGTTGGAGAGGAAAGTTTGGTAAATCCCAGAACACAAGGTAAATATTGTTTTAAAACATTACCAAAATCTAATCAGTTTATTACAGTGAACAGTTGTGGGACAATTTAAAGGCTGAACATCTTCTCATGGTAGAATAAAAAGAGACACTAATGACTGTGATATCGGAACAGTGGTTGTATATCCCTAGAGCTTCTTAATATGTTAAATGAAATAACTATGGTGATATGCTGCTAATGCATGTGTACTGCTTTCTTTTTTTTTGAGTTGTTGGGGCGTTGTGTTTTGCTTAGAGATCCTGCAGCTGTGAATACTCTAGCGCTTTGCTAATGTTCATGTAAAATGGTTTTGAGAGATGTCATACATTTGTACCAGGTGCCATGTGCATACAGTACTGTCCTGTTCACTGCAACGTATTCTGGCCCTTAGCACGGCCCCCAAAGCCCTGGTGTTAAACGGCTGCTAAACGATTACATGCTGCAGACAGGTGTTGTTCAGAATGGAGTGTTTGTGACAGCTGTAAACAGTCATCAGGATGGCTCGGCTTACTGAGATGGTGTACGGGGTACTTTTGTGTGTGTGTGTGTGTGTGTGTGTGTGAGGGTTATTCACTCAAATTGTGGCCCTAAAATTAGTGGTCCCAATAAATACTCTCATCAGCAATTAGGTGGATTTGTACATTACTGTAACTGATGTGTTGATAAATATTGTGATCTCATCCCTGTGATGATCTGCTATTTTGGTCATATCATCATATCGTGATCCACTATTTCTATATTTGCTGCAGCTGTCTGCTCAAACACAAACAATCTCTCCTATTGGCCTGTGTAAGGCTCTCAGTGAGTGACAGGTGGGTTTAACCAATGAAGTGAAATGTATTTACAGGAAGCAGATGACTATATGGCTAGTAAAAAATACAAAATGCAACATTACATAATATGCTCTATCACCTGGTCCACGTCTAATTGGGCATTAAGAATCTGAACTGGAAAAACACTCACAAAAAGATGTGTCATAAAGGCAAATGTGGAGTTTGTGTCAGTTTCTCATACTGTACTTCGGGTTATCATGGAAGGTTTAAGCAAAAGCCAAAAGTAAAATCTGTCAACTGGATAAAGAGTTGTAGGAATGAATTTCACTCTACAACTTTTTGTTCAGTTGACAGATTTTACTTTTGGCTTTTGCTATGGATCAGACCTGGATGACTGATGGATTACACGCACATGGAGGGTTTAAGTTTAATTGCATGCTTACAATTGTTTGAGGGTTACAGTAGTACCTGTAAGACAGAAGCTGGTAAAAGTGTTTATGACCTCTAGTAAATAGAGAAAACAATTTGGTTTTGTCTTGCTAAACTTTGTCCCTAGTCAACAGTTATGTTTGAGGCTCTAGGACACCTATTTTCAAATGCTAAAAAAGACTATGAGGTATGTATTAAGGCGTGCAAAGACTCAACTTTTTCCCCATTTTGTGTACTATGCCTTGTCAGGAAATCCTATATAGTTCATACAGTGAGTAAAATAGTACTTGGCAATAATGACGCCAGCGACATGCTACGTTGCCTTTTATCTGGGGTTGTCAAAACAGATTTTGAAAAGGGATATTTTTATTCATGAGGTCAAAATTAAATCTATATATCTATACTGGCCAAAACATCTGTTGGCATGTCCAAAATCCTGAATGTCAATATAGGCTGCCATTCCATCCAGAAAATTCCCTGGTGAATACCACTGTGCCATTTCCCCATGTCCCACATCTTCGAGTGTTCTGGTGCCAATGATTTCAAGGCCCACCTCATCTTGTCCCCTTGGTAACTACTCTGCAGCACTGTTCCCAGGCTCAGGCTGGTGGCACCGATCCCAGATCTGGGCCTGCAGACAGAGGGGTTTCTCAGGAGACAGAACAAAAATACAAGGGATCCAAATAACTTAATCACCAGTGGAGCTATTATGACCAGGATCTAGAGGCTTACCCCAGAGAGTATGTGTGGGGAGGGGCAGGTCAGAGGTGCTAAGAAGCGGACAAAGATATACAGAAGATATTAAACTTTCAAGTTTGCAGGTCTGTATTAATGTTGAATGTGAAATTAACTTTAAACCTAAACATTATGCCTTATGCCTTGTAAGTGCATTTATTAGGAATTAGGACTTTCTGCAACAGTGGCATCATACAATAAACATGCCTACTATATGTGGAGAACAGGAGAAACTTGGATGTGACCCCTTGACCATAGCCTTAGGATGTTTTTGTAAATATTTAAAACATGGCCTTTAACATGTGCATTTTACTGCTCTTTTGGGTCATGTTAAAACTTTGAGTCATTGCAGGTAACGCTGAGGTGTCACTGCACATTAAGTCAGAGTTCGAGCTGAAGTACTGAGATACCAATAGCGGTTGTCTAATGTCTTTCCATGTTTAGTATAATTATTATTTCAAATAATTATATAATTGTATTAGATTCCCTTGAATAACATTTGGCTCTTTTTTTTCTTGCTCAAACTTTTTCTTATAAACAAAAAGTCACTTAAAGGGCTCACAGACAAATATGATGTCACATTAATAAGGAAGGTAATGATCGACAGTCTTAACAGGTGGCCCAGTCTCCCACTTCACTGCATGTTTCTCCCTAATTACTTCTCAGCCATTGTGTTTGGATAGGTGCTCAGCGGGGTGCTAAAATGTGTTATAACAACAGCATTCATCATGTGTATTTTTGTTTTGTCATTTCAGTCCAAGTTGTCCCAGAGGCAGCAGCGAATGATAAAGAACCGTGAGTCAGCCTCCCTGTCACGGAAAAAGAAGAAAGAATACCTGCTGTCACTGGAGGCTCGACTGAAAATGGCGCTGTCGGAGAATGAGGCACTCAAAAGTGAAAATGGCAATCTCAAGAGGCAGCTGGAGGGGCTACTGAGTGAGGTAAGAGAGAAGTGATGCTCAATACAAAAATAGACTTACTTACTCACAGCTGGTAACTAATGTATATTTTAATGGTGTTTTTATTTTGATCAGAACACTGGGCTAAAGACAACGGCCCCCAAGAGGAGAGCTGTATGTCTGATGGTTGTCGTGGTGTTCCTTGTGTTTAATCTTGGACCAACAAGGTAAAATCAAAACTGTTCTTTATGAATTTGGTTTAAGTTACCATGATTTTGTCAGCGGAGCACCCTAAACATCTGTGCCAATAGTGGTGTAACTGTGAGACTGATCAAAGAGTAAGAATTGTGTAATTTCATAACATCATCAAGTCCACAGTACACCCCCAAACAGTGATATAAAGCCTCTGTTCTCATGTTGTAAAAATGTTTGTTTTCCTCTGGGAGCAAGTTTTCCCCCGAAACTTCACAAACATTTAGTTAGTCTGGTGATGGTCTTTCATAATCTGTCTGCTTTTTGCTGGGAATGTGCTCTTTAGCAGGGAATGAATTTGTTTATGGTTGGAGCCTGTGTGTGTTTGTACCTGTGCTCTTGTCTGTGTGGTTGTGTTTGGACTCTCTCCTGGAATGTAAAATATGCCCATTTTGAGGTTCAATTGCTTTGAAATGAAAATGCCACTTTGTGCATTTAACACTCTTGAAAGGGTTGTGTGTATTTTCACTTGTGTGTTCGTGCCCTGGTGCGTTCTGCGTTGTGCAGTCTAGATCACATTTTGCTTGTGGCTAAAAAGTGAAGAGCCCCCCTGTGCACAGGATGTGAGCAGTGGGGGATTCAGCGGTCATTTCAGTCCAGCAGCCCTGGCCAAAGTCAGCTCTATTCTTTCATCTGCAGCTTTGACTGCTCTGAGCTCTGCATCATGTCCCCTGTAACCTGCCCCATGTCTTTTACTCACCTTGTCTCTCCACAGTCTCTTTCAGGGTGGCCCTGGATCCAAGCTGGACATTGTTTCAACACAGCACAGCGGCAGGCACCTGCTGGGCTTTTCATCAGAGGCTGAAACTGAAGTAGTCATAGGCTCAGAGCCTCAACACCCCCCCTCTGAAATGGCAGACAGGTAATCAGTTCAACCCACACCATCAACACCACATTCATCCAAGATTGTTGATGCACCAGGATGCACCTGTGTCGTAGTAGCTCATTATACCACATTTAAACATATGCCCAGCCTTTTACCATGTCAGTTCAAACATCACTCAAAAGAATTTTCCATAGTCCATATCTAGTTAGGATTAGAGCAACATGGTGGAGATTGGAGTAAGGCTTTATTGACATGACTTTACACGGCTATTAACAGCATATTTTTTCCTTGTTTAATGACATTGTTTCTACCTGGCCCAGTGGGGATGTTTTGTGAGGTGGTCAACGTATCTGTTATTACAATGATACCAGCCTGAGTATAGGGTGCGTCACATGCTAACACAAACCAGTTGTGTGCAGTCTTGAGTTTCCCTGCTGCATTTAAACCAGCTCAGACAGGAAGGAACACATTAGCCTTTACAAAGGGGTGACAGCCCTGCACATAGCAGAGGGAAGTGTGACGGCAACCTAATCGGAGGGTACCCCTAAAAACAAGGTGCATGTGTGCTGAGGGTTTACTATGGCCCCTTTGGCAGGATACTTGGTCAGTCAGCTCTGCTCTGACATGTTGTCCCAAGAAAATATTTCCAGAACATGATCTGAAGCATGGTGCGTCCAGTGGTTGGGAGGCCCATAGGGGCAGGTTACGTCAGTGGTCTTGGTCTAAGGCCCTGCAGGTGGGCACTGGCTGTGGATGCTGTACATCAGCACCTCACTCCTCACAATCATTCACCTGGTGGAAGGACTATTATTTCAGTTATTGTAACATCTGAGGAGAGCCATCAGTGTGCCATGTACTGCAGATGTAATTCATAATGTGCATTTCCTGATTTTCAACATTATTTAGTATATTTATATACAATTGTTGAGTGTTGATGGGTTAGTTATTAGTTTAGTAAATTGTTTATTTAAAGTATTAGTTTGTTTGTAACAACCATTAACTTATAAACATTTGTATTTATAAACTCTTATTTTTTCATATTTTTGTCTAGTTTTGAGGATAAAGCTTTAATGGTGGTGAAGGATCCCATCTTTCTCAGACCTCCTCCCCCCTGCCAGCCTCCTGTCAACAAAACCAAGTGCATGGAGTAAGCAACCCCACAACATGGCCTATAAGCTTCCTGAAATGTCACCTTAAATACTTAAATAGCTATGGACAACTTCATAGTGACCTTTTTGATTGGCAGGTTGGCCCACGAGCTCAGGGGCTGGGTCCACCGTCATGAAGTGCAGCAGACCAAATCCAGACGCATGAGTAACAGCAATTACAAATCTGCTCGGACCATTCTGGTAATTCAGATCATTATTTTACAATTTACCATGCACAAGGTTACAAACTGGCATACTAGAATTTATGTAGTTATAGTAAGCGACCAGACACTAAATTATAAACGACACTAGGCAAATGCCACTTTACTGTTCCTCGCACCTTCCCCCTTTTGCCTTTTTCTATAGGCCTGTGTTTAAATTAATCCAACAGCCCTGAGAAAGTAAACATTCATGTGGGAGCTGTGGATAAGGCTCCCACAGACCTGTTTTGTGCTCTAGGAACTAAGAGATCTATAGCAGGGATAATAGTTTGTCAGATACTCTAAATGCAACTGTACATGTGTTTATTACATCCACTGTTGTGTACATAGTAGTTTAAAGAAGACATTGTGCTTTTTCAAGTATCAGTATTTCCTCTTCATTGGCTGTGTTCATATGCATACCAAAATCTGATCATTATATTAAATTGCACAAAATCTGATGTGATAATTTGATTATTTTAATAATCTAAGAAAATCTTGTAATAATCAGATTTAGACCGGAGCCACTGTACAAGCAGATTCTCACTTATGTTTTTTTATTGTTGAAAAATTGCAGCATGACATTTTTTAACCCTACTCGTATGATCTGGAGTTTTGCGTTTCAGTCACATCATGACTATACAATATGACAATATTTTCTTATTGTTTTCACAGAAAACAGATGAGAAGGAGGCCTCTGAGATTGTTACTGTGCAGTACACCAAAACTACTGAAGAAAAGTAAGTAGAATTTGTTTTATTTTGTTCTCAAAGCTGCAGGTAGCTTTTGTCTGTATCCTTCTTGCCCAGATTTTGAGGTAGTTTGTTTTAAAATGTTATTCCCTGGCACTAAAAGTTTGCTGTGAAAGCAGTTCTAGCCTTCTATCGGACAGATGGAGTTAATAGCTTTTTGGACACCTACAATGTTTTCCCAGTTTGATATTTGCAGTAAAACACCCAACGTTCAGGAGCAATAGGACAAACTTCTACTTTCACACACCCACAGGTTCACCAAAACAAAATGATAAAATCCACAGCTAAGACAGAAACACAACAGTTTACAACCGAACACCAGAACCATGTTTTTGAACTGCGTTTCTGAACACACCAATTAAACAAATCATTGGGCAACAAAACCTGGAAGCATTGGTTTGCAACAAAAAATATTTTATACACAGCTATCATATAGTAGTTGTTATATGATTATGGCGTGGTTTATTGTGATACTGTTTCCAAAACAATGGCTAATTACAGCTGCTCTTTTTTTAGGAATTCTGGCAGTGAGCTTCAGGTGTACTACGCTCCTCACAACACCTACAGTCACTTTTTTGATGAGCTGAATCGACGTCCAGATACTTTCTATGTTGTGTCTTTCAGAAGGGTAATGTATCTAATATTTTTAAGGCAACACACACTGCTTCATTACATAACATGGGAATTAAGCAACTTATTTCACAACATTGGCGATGCCCATCCAATGTAACAGTTATAGTGTCCATTTGTTAGTATGATGGTAATTTACTCTGCAGTACCCAGATTGGACAGTTTTAACTTGGTCTAAATATTTTTTATTTATTTCTTGGATTTTATTATTGATACTGCTTGAACATGACATACATTTAATAATAACTATAAATAAATTAAACCTAAATTAATAACAACTTCTAGAAAATGCATTGTTGGCTCACCAAGTCAAGGATGGGTGACCCTTGGGTGACCCTTGGGTGACTCACTAGATATTGCAAAGGGACAATGGGGACAGTTGTAATGATAATGCTATAGTTAAGGCCTAGTAGGTCAAGAAGCTATCTCCAAATTCAACAGACATTTGTGAGAGAGAAAATGTGTGTATGGATAATATTTTGTGTACAAACATGTTCAATATGCAAATCAGTGCTTTGTGATTCAAAAAATGCAGTATTAGTTTTTGTGAAAGTGACATTATAAGCCTAATGTCAATTAAACATTGTGTGATAATAATGGTTTAAATGGTGGGTACTATGCGTATTTGGATAGAATTTGTTCCCTAGGTTTTTAAAGCAACAACTTTTGAGGTAATGCAGAGGTCAAGGGTGAGTTACTGATCATAAGTTAAGTCGTCCTTAATTGCTTGTTTCTTGTTCCACTCTTGTGTCTTTGGGTTGGGAGTTGGACTGTAGCTTTTGGGGGTTTTGTAAGTGTGACATGACGTGATGGAAAACATAACATGACCAAATTATGCAACAGGTCCTACATTTAGAAACAGGTTTTTGTACTTGGCTATCTGGGTTGTTTTAGTGGCCATAGATTTTGGGTGTAGTTTGGTACCACAGACTGCTTATAGCATATTGAACAGAGTTTAAAAATATTTCACCTGTTGCCATAGCAGCTGTGTTTTGTGTCAGATTTGCAGTTCGGTATGATGAGCTGTAATGCCCTCTATATTAAAAAATGTGCCTGAAAATTAACAGCGCATACCCCCCTACTGCACATTTGTCTCTTGTTTTCTGTAATCCCTTCCTCCCTCCTGTCATCACTGTAATACCCCTCATTTTTCATTCCACTTAGACTCTCACCACTTCAATGAGCTTTGGTTGCCAATATATGTGCAAAGTGCTGGGGTTTTTAGTCTTGACTTAGGCGTAAAATAACACTATTTAATAACACATGTGTATGTTATGTTGTTTATGTTATTCGTTTTGGAGATGGTTTGTATTGTTTAAAGGTACACCAAGTAATGTTTCCGCCACTTGCTTGTCTCCATGGTGATAAATATTATTGCTCTGCCTGGAGTGTTCCATAGTTTGATATTAAACTTATTTTGCTTTTATTTCATGAAGGATGTTTTTTCCTGAAAAGATGGATGAGTGTAATGCCATGTTGCACTTTATCACCGAAGTAATTTCCTAGTTTGTGAACTGTTCACAAATGATGGCAGTAAAAGTCTTCTGATTCTGATTCTGATTCACACTGTGGACTACTCCAGGAAAGGATAACATCTCCATGACGAGCAAGTTGCGGAACTGTCATGCATATAGTGCACCTTTTTATTATTTGTATTTATTGTATATCTTTTACTATATTTACTTTATTTACATAAGATAGTCAACAAATGTAATATCTAGTTTATCTTAATCATGTTCGTTTTCAGGATCACCTGCTGCTTCCAGCCACAAGCCACAACAAAGGACAGAGACCCAAGATGTCTGTCATTTTACCTGCGATGAATATAAATGGTAAGTCCAACACACAATACATAACTCTAATTATTTTTTTTAAATTGTGAAATCTCACACATTCTTTGCACTTTTTATTAACACGTTGAACACCACATTTTCAGTTTCTTCAGTTCTCTATCTAGTGTTCAAACTTGCTTTACTGTGGTGATTCACTAGGACACTGGAGAACCATCTTGTAAACAAAGCATTATCTTCTTGTTAAACTCGGTAGATGAAGCCAAAGCTCTGTATTGGCTAACTCTGGTGGATTTCCATGAGCTCACCAAAGCTTTGTCCACAGTCGTTCAGTCTTTGGGATTATCAATACAGTGTATTTCTGTGGAAGGAAGCTCATTTTTATATACAAATTTCAGAACTTTACACCTTTTAGAGTAATAACTTTTATAGTGTGCACATCTATATACGTTTCTGTGTTTTGTTCCCTCTGATATTCCCAATGTTGTTGCAAATAATTTTTTTGTCAAACTAAAGTACCATAATACAATAAAAATTTGTGTACTGTGTGGGAGGATGGTTGATGGAGATTACATTGTGATCTTGATCCATCTTTTTCAGATTTTAAAGACTCCACCATTGAAATTAAAGTAAATGGTGAAATCTAAGACCTCTGTTTGAACTTTGAGATTGGTGGATTGAACAGAACAAAGGTAGCATTCAGAAAATGTATCAGGCCAATCTGATTTGTCGTGGATGCCTGAAGTTGGCCACATTAAAAAGGTTTAGCAACTGTTCAAACAACCATTAGAGGCTTTGTGCGTTTAGTCTGTACCTGACTTCCTGACGTGGTAACTGGAAATGCTCTAGATTTGATCCTGAAGTTGTTTGTCAGTAGTAGCAGTAGTAGCAGTAGTAGCAGTATTAGTTGTCTCAACTGTATAGCAGAAGTAGTAGTTTTTACTGTGTAGTAATAATCATCATAAATTAACATTTAAAAGAGAAGAATGCAGAATAACCTTTCAGTCATATGCAGAGCTAAACAGAACTGTTTTGAGCCTGGATTTAAACATTGTCAAAGTAGAGGCCTGTCTCACATCTTCAGTAAGACTGTTCCAGGTTTTAGCAGCATTAAACTGAAACTCTGATTCCCCATGTTTAGTCCTGACTCTGGGCACCCGCAGGAGGCCTGTCCCTGAAGTCCTCAGAGTGTGAGATGGTTCATATGGCACTAACATGTCAGAGATGTACTTGGTCCATGGAGACACTTGTACACAAGCAGAGCTGCTTTAAAGTCTATTCTCTGAGCCACAGGAGCCAGAGACCTGAGCACAAGACTTATGTACTTGTACTTCCTGGTTCTAGTCAGGACCCAAGCAGCAGTGTTCTGGATGTACTGCAGCTGTCTTAATGCTCGTTTGGAGAGGCCAGTGAGCAGGCCGTTACAGTACTCTAACCTATTAGAGAGAGTAATCCATGCATTTTTCTCCAAGTCTGGTTTGGACAGTATACCTTTGATTTTTTTCAATGTTTTTTGATGGTAGAGAGCTGCAGATGTTATTAATATGATGTGGCTGTTAAAGTTCAAGTCCATTATTACCCCTAGATTTCTAGCCTGATTTGAAGGTTTTCAAGGGAGAGACTGAAGATGACACTTTCTCTTTGAACTCATAGTCTTTGGCCCACAGAAACAGTCTTGTCTGAGTTTAGTTGTTTTGCATCCACACACTGATGTCTTGGATGTACTAGTAGTAATAGTAGTAATAGTAGTAGTAATATGGTCTGATTTGTAACCTCAAGCCCTCTGTAACACAGATGACAGGCTTGGTAGATTTGACATTTATCTCCGATGACCTTTAGGAACCAAAACACTCTTGCCTTTCTCTAGTGCAATAGCTCTACCACAGAGCATAATTTTTTCCAGCCTCCCTTCTCTTGAGTCACTAAATGGTTTTCATCTGGACTAGGTTAATAGACCCTGCTAATCTAGAGCACTCATTTTCTCTGTCTTGGTCAATAACTAGACTTGATTTGATGTAAGCTATGGTCTGCTGCTGTCCATGCTTCAGGACTTTTGTTAAACTTACCTGACCTAGACCTCCTTCAAACTTAACACAAAGATGTCAGTGCTTTCCATATAAGGACTAAAGGGAGTGTTTATTTAATGATCTCTGAGTGAGAGCGGGAGCTTAAATAAGTGCAAGTGACATGTTTTGGAAGAAAAATGTTTCACTGATGACATCATGTCCAGGTAGATTGTGGGAACATGGCATATCAATTGCAAACAGACAGTTTTCTCCTCAAGGTTCTTCTCATATTTAATCACATCATCATCATCACCAATGAGCTTAGGATTCAGAGTTGATATAACCTTCAAATGATTGCCTTTGTGCAGTTTTCCAGGAAGTACATAAGCCAGGACTGCTGTTGTGATAATTAAAACATTGAAAAGCATTATATTTATCTATTTCGTATTTAGTAAGAAGGTATGATCTGGACAGTGGACTGTTTCAGGGCTAACAAAGACGGATACATACTCTGGCCACTTCATATTTATACAGAAATGTTTTTCGTGTATACTCCTTTAACCAGGCATAGTTATGTAAGATTGACTTAGGTCATTTTAAAGTATTTGTACACTTCCGCCCCAAAAAACAAAACACAAGTGTTTATTTTTTCATTTTTATTAAAAGCACTGTTCTGAAATTGGCAATGATGTTGCCAACTCATGAAGTGAGAGCCCAAGTTGCCTTAATGTAATTATCCATCTTTGTTGTCTCCAATTTTGCATTACACTTTGTAGATTATATAGTAATTACACATACAATGCTTCCTTTCGACTGGTTCTACTGTGAACATGTCCTTAGAGCTGCTGCCAATCTGGCATCCAGCTCTGTCCAAAGATGCACGGTCATGTTTCTTCAGTGGGTTGTTGCCAGATGCTGAGGTGGAGGTTATCACTACATATCAGCATACTGTGCTGCTTTATGGACCGTCTCCAGATGGCATCTTTAAAAGGGAGACCATGTGGAGTGGGACCATAGGCCTGGCCAAGTCTTCAAAGAGGGCTTTTTCAGATAGAAGCCAGTAGCAGCGCTCCTGTGTGCTTCCTGTTTCACTGTTCACTGCAGTTACTGAAATGTATAGGCTTATTTATTCAAGGAATATGTAAAAAAAAAAGGGGGGTACTCTGGATAAAAATGCCTTGAGGCCTGTAAATAGTTTGCTGGTCCCTGTAGGTCTAGTGACACTACAAAGAGATTGTGGTCCCCATAGAGCTGTGAATGTTTATTGTAATGTAAGCAGATGATAAAAATTGATTGTTCATATTCAAAACACATTGTTTCCTCATGTGCATGAGTGAAGCAGATGCTAGACATTTTGACCTTTGATACTAATTAGTATTTTGGATGAATGGGGCAATACAACTATAAAAAATACTGGCTAGCTTGGCACATTAAAAGAGATAAAACAACAATTTCTGGGTTAATTGTTAAATACCTGTTATCTTGCAATGAGAAAATCACATATTTTATACAGCGTTCAGAGGCTCGGTGCATGAAACGCAGCATAGCGTGACAAATATTCAGACACATGGACAACTTTCAGGGTCATCTGTGAAACTACTAAAAGGGTTTAGATTGCCCTATTTTAAATCCAGGTGCAAGAGGAAGCAGAGCGGATGAAGGCATATAAAGCTTTATGATCTTTATCCAATGATGTGAACGTCCGCTAAATCTTTCAATTGCAGAAGCCACTGGAGCCGCAATCAGATTCACTATGTGTGTCTAGTGTCGACCAGTCCCACAGAAGGCACAATGGCTAATGTATTGCACAGGTGCTGGAAAATATTCAGGTCTTAAAGCATTCACTAAGTATTTTAAAGACACCTACAGTTCCATATTTGGGTCATATAATGTGCCCACTAAAAGCAAAGTGATAGGTGCATTGCCTTGAACTATCCATATGGTTACTCTTTGCCTTCAGCACAAAGAAACCCTTAAATCTGTCTGTTAATGTAAATATACAACTGTCCTTCTTGAATTGTGACCATGTGAAAGACCTTCTAATCCTTTGCTTACAGAAGTGAGGCTGTGGCATACCTGAATTGCTAAACATTTAGAATTTGCCAAGATAAAGCAAAAGTAATGACCTGGTTGTGAGTGAGACCTCAATAAGACCTTATGTGAATATATAGGTCTTTAATAGTATCTGTCTGTTTATCATCTATTTGTAAACCAACTTTGAGTATATCATCACTATTTGGTTATGACAAATGGGGAAATTTCGTGGTCTTTCGTTCGTCACTAGTGTCTTTCCCCTTTCTCTTCTCTCAAATTTGCATGTTCTGCTTTTGATTACGGCCTCTTTGTTTATTTCTTGCATAGAGAAGTATGTGACTCACCTCTGGATACCATCTGTATCCAAACTATCCTGCTCCACCATTTTCTCATGAGGTTTTTCTCAACCCAGCTAGTGCTAGTAAAGTCTGGTTCATGATCTTGTTGCAAGCAAAAGGACAACTGTAAATACATTTATAGGGGAAATAGAATGGAGATGATATTGTATTGTATTGTCATGCTTTTGTATTTTATCATTTTAAAAACTTATATATATTATATATATATATATATATATATATATATATATTATATATATATATATATATATATATATATATATATATATATATATATATATATATATATATATATATATATATATATATATATATATATATATATATATATATATATATATATATATATATAATCTGATTATCAAATAATAGAAAAAATGTAGTTAGGTAATAGTTAGGTAGTTAGGTATGTAATGCTCTAATCACTGAGAATAACTACATGTAGGTTACTATTCTCGATGGTGCATTCACTCTTCTCATCCTGTTTTAGTCTTCCTGGTCTTGGATGTCTTGTCCAAGAACACAGAATTTTTTTCTAAACTGAGAATTTTGCTTACGTTTTGTGTTCTGGATGGATGGCTAATTTAGTATCACCATTGGCAACTATTTGATATATTGAATATTGACATTATAGTGATAAAAAGTTAAAACAGTAGCCTTGGATTAAATTAATGTAAGTTTAAACTGTTTTGTTTCTTACAGAGAGCATCATTCGGGACTTTGAGGTGATGATGCAGATTGACTGTGAGGTAACAGACACCAGGATCCTACATATCAGATCGTCCTCTATCCCACCTGTGCTCAAAGTGAACCACACAGAATCATTTTACCAGCATTCCTCCGCAGATAACCAGACTGTGCCCCCTGTGGGTGTGCTCATGGGGTCTGCATAGGATTAACACTGGCATTAGCCAAAAATACTCAATTGGATGCACAAATGTTAAAAAATAATAGATGGAGGATGTACGATGGGTTTTTATATAAAAGTAATTACTGTATACTCACGTAGTTGTACTACTTTTTAACTTTTTTTTTTTTTTTTACTGCAAGCTAAACTGAAAAACGAGCATGAAAGTAGGTGTGTGTTAACAAAATATTATTATGAAAAAAACATAAGATCCAACCACTATTGAGAGGGTGCGACATGTTACATGCTGGGTGCTCTATTTCAGTGGTTCCCAACCTGGGAGAATGGACCCCCTAAGGGGCGGTCAGAGACTGCAGGAGGTGTTGTGTGCTCAGAGGGTCCAGTAATATGTTGTGCTAATTACATAATAAAAATCCCAAACCTATGATTGGGAAAAGGGTGTAGGAAGAGAAACGCCCCAGTCACTGTTTGTGTTTGAATTGACAGATTTTGAATGTATACACAGATATTGATTTATGGGCCAGGATTTTGGACTGAGGAAGAGGGGCTTGAGGGGAAAAAGGTTGGGAACCACTGCTGTACTCTGTTAATGATTTTATAGTCATAACACTGTACTTTCCTTCTTTTTTAAGGTATTTATTTATACAATGTTCTAATTCACTTTTGGTGCATTTGGTGTTGAAGAGGATTGTATATAAATAGCGTGCTTATATGAAGGGCAAGAGAGTGATTTTTATATCTGATATCATTGGGGTTAACAGATTCTGCAGGTAGATTTGGTTAATCTGCAATTCTTAATATAAAGCTTTTTTTTTTTGTCCGTCCTCTTTTTTGATAAAACAAAAAAAACAAATGTCAGTGTGTGAAATATTTGCACTTCTTTGTCACTTATTATAGGATTTCTTGGTTATATGTGTAATTCTTGTTTTCAGGTTGTCACAAATGCATAAACTGCCATAAAGTGCATTACAATGTGAAAATGATTTCTTCTCTGTAAGCTGTTCATACAGTACAATACAGGTGTGTTTGATCTGCTTTTAAAATGCTTCAGTGTTGGCTTTGTTTGCTAAACAACTTCATAATTGAAGTTGTGAAACTAGTAATTTAATGTTTTTGAGTAAAAGTATATCATTTTCTTAATGTCATTGTTATTAAATACAAAATGCTGGGATATTTAATTTGTCATAATAAAAAAAATGTGGATTTTATGTCATGTTCTGATATGTGTGTGTGTATGGGGGGGGGGAGGGGGGTCAACATATAAATATTAACATAAACATTGAAGAAATAAGCAGTTTATTTTCTTATCTAGACTGTCTAATATGGAGGAAGTAAGTGCCACAAACATATTTTTGTATTTTACTTGACATCATTGTCCTCTACATTCAATAATCTCACAAGGCTTTTATACACCTGTACAATATATACAACAAGACATTTGTTTATAGAGGAACCAGACCTACAATTGTCTTGAAAACACAAAAAAATCAATGCCAAAAAAGTTATTTTGGCTGGATTGATCTACAACCCACTTGAAGAGTCCTTATAAAACTGACCACTCAAGGATCTACATATGCAAACTTAATATTGTATGTGACTTGATGTCCATTGTCCCATGCATATAGTACCCCCTCTTTAGGATTATAATCTAACTGTGTTGTGAATGTGTAAATATTAGTGAAAGGCATCCTGGGAATCATCTGAGTGTTGGTGTGCGTGTCAAAGGCATACTCTAGGTTAGCTTCTCTTTGGTTGTAACTGTCAACAAAATACAGCACCCCACAGACAATGAAGCAGTTTCCATATTGGTTTCTCCTGAGTCCAGTCCTCCATGTTGTCTCCCTCTGCATGCTTAGATCTACAGGGTTCAACCGACTAACGACGACCACCTCCTGAAGGAAGCCCTCATCATCCAGTGCTGGGTAGATGATCCAAAGACCGCTCTCGTCCACTGCTATATTGATGTCCGTGTAGCTGCGCCATTCCCAAGGTGAGGAAGACTCTTCAAAGACCACATCGTGCAGCATGGTCCATGCAGCAACATAGCGATGATGAAGGTCGAACTTGATGATGTCCCGAGAGAAGGCACGATTGTAGTAAAAAGCTCCACGATAAACCACATGACCAGTGCCAATCCAGTTGTAAGGGAGTTTGTAGGAATTGGTAAAATGGCCTAGAAAGAAAGGGAAGATATAAGAAGTGATAAGTATTTACAATAATATCTAATGCTACGCGAACTATGCCAAAAGAGTGTTCTTGTAGGGTTCACAATATGGCACAGAATGGCAGATGACAGATTGTATTGTGATGAGAGTATTATGATTAACTAAGCAAAAGTTGGCAAAACATAACAAAGCTTCAATATTATCTTGGTTTAGGTTTGAGTCCAGTGTAGTCCTGGTCTGGTCCTGGTCTAGTTCTGGTCTAGTCTTGGTCTATTCCTGATCTATTCAAGGTTTAGTTCCATGTTTAGTCCTATTTAGTCTCAGTTTTGATCAATATTAGGGCAAGTCTGAACACATTCTAATGTAGTTTAGATTTAATTTTGTTAATCTTTAAAATAACACTTGCCTTGTTTAAAGACTTCCAGACTGGCAAACTCCAGAAGGTTGTTCCCATAGAAATAGTTTGTGACATATATTTTGCCACTATCAGACTTTGAATCCTTCATCCAAGCTCCTTCTCTCCTGCCATACATGTTATGAGTGACAGGCTCAGAAATGGTTGCCAGAGTGTCCTTACAGTCTGCTGTAAATCACATTATTAGAGTGATTAGATATTAGAAGACGTTAGGTAGATTTTAAAGGTATAAGAAACCGCAAAAAAAGAAAATAAATGTGACTATATTATCTTGCATTTCAAATACATTTAAGTTATGGCAGTAGTGGTCGTTGTAATAATAATAAACGATGCTGTTGGTAGAGGTATTGATATGAGTAATATGTGTGATTAGTAATATCAGTTATTATTAGTAATGCATTATAATAGCAATGATATTAGCTGTAAATGTAGCAATTGTAATAGCTGTTGTACCAGACACTTTCTTGGGCATACCTGGTTTTCTGGTGTGGAGTTTCTCAACTTTGATTGGCTTTGACTCAACTGGAACAGTTTCAGCAGCAGTGGAAGAAAACAAAGTTGCTGTAATAGTCGTTGCAGAAGACATGATGGTCCCAGGTGTGGTTGAGGCCTGAGGGCTGTGTCCTGGGGTCAGCGGGGTCAAAGGTTGTGTGGAAAGTGGCATAGGTGTTTCATCTTTACTAGATTCAGTAGACAGAGCTGATGTTGTTAATTTCAAGGTTGTGGTGTATGATGTAGGGACCATAGTTGTAGCAGTGGTAGTACTTGTAGAAGTTGAACTAGCCATGGTAGGTTGGACATTGAGTGTTTGGTCAGATGTTTTCATCATGATGGGTGGTATCCTGCTTGTTAAAAATGACTTACTGTCTTTACTGGCCTTCTTTCCAGGGGATGGTATTGGTTCCACTGTAGTTTTAGTTACAAGTGGCTCATCTGTCAAATCAACTAGTAACAGTTTGGGTTTTGAAGTGTACTTTTGCAAATATAGCTTAGAGTTGGTTGAACTTGGAAAATGTGTAGTTGTCTCAGATGGAATATTTGGTGATTCTTTCTGAGTGTCTCCTTCCTTGGGTTTTCTGTATTCTGATGTCTTTGATTTAAATGTCCTTTGTCCTAGTCGGGCCCTGGGGCGTGGAGTTTTGTGTTGAAGAAGATTTTCTTCAATAAAAAGATTAATGGGGCCATCTCCACTGAAGCCATCGTACTCAAACACTGGAATGAAGAAAAAAAATATTTAAAGACATAGGCAGTGACATAGCCTTTAAAATGAACACTGTTTCTAAAAACAGAGGGACAGGATGCAAGGGTGAAAGGTTCAGTTTGGGAGAATAGGAATGCGTATATCTCAAAACTGCAACTTCCCCATTATGGGACAAACAAAAGTTATCTTATAAAAATGACAAGGGCCAACAAAGGTGTGTTTTTGGAGAGTGGTCAAATGGAGAATGCTTCAGCTTCTATAGAGGGAAAAGCACTTAAGAGCATACTGGTAGTACAGATGCTGGAAACTTGACTTGTCACACAGACCTAGGGAGTCCAGAGGAGATTAGTAGATGTAGTGAAAGAAGGTAGTTGGTGGCGTGTACAGATGGAGCAAAATGGAGACAGATGATTTACTGTTGCCACCCCTGGAAAGGATCAACTAAGGGCAAAGAAGATTATGTTGTTCTAAATGTTCAATAAACAAGCTAAAACGGATGAAGATGTGCTTACAGTTCTCCCCGGGCTCGCCATCATCCGCTACCATTGGATCTGACTCTGACTTGTAGAAAGTCATTCCTCGAATGATGAGTCCATTGGGTCCAGTTTTTGTCACTTGGTGGACAGTACTTCTGGGAGTCTCCTTAGAGCTCATCTCAATGACTTCAGCAGATCTCTCAGCGTGGAGGACAGAAGGACTTTCTCTAACAAACTTCTCCTAATTAATATTATATGACACAAATACAAATGATAACAATATACAATATATTATTTACAATGATTTACAAGTATTGATGCACACCTCACCTTGAACTTGGCACTGTTGACTTGTGTATGCAACAAATTCTTATTTTTCTTTTCATTTGCAGACTGAGTTGGTGGACTCTCACTATTGTCTGCCTGTAGTGGGGGGCTCTGTTGAGGATTTGCTTCAGCATGAGATTTGTTCCAAACCACCTTAATACAGTTAAGTTGACCATTTAATTTAAAAAGGCATTGGTGCGTGAATACAAATGCTACTGCATCTAGGTTAATCCAATACCTTTTCCATATGATCGATGCGCTCCAGCAGATGGTTGGTAACAGAGTGTAGCTTCAGCAGGTCCATACCATATAATGATCCTTCAAGCAAGTCCAGGATGGTCGACAGCTGCAGGGCGACAATTTAATACATTTTACCCCCAGCCATGAGAATGAATCAGGGGTTCAAGTGAAAGGTGAAGGGTGCCACTTCACCTTTGCATTCTCCTTTCCAGCCTCTCTAAGTTTTTTCAGCCTGTACTCTCCTTCGCAGGGGTTGACAGCAGACGGAGGGGCGATGCATGCGCACTTGCACTCGGGTCCATTGGTGATAGTCTCCACGGTGTAGAAGTCTTCCACTCTCGCGTGTCCCTCCTCTATCCGCCGGCACGCGGTTCTGCTCAGGGGTCTGACAACACATTTACAGCGACAGTCAGAGCCTTCCGAGATGGCTTTCACTTTGTCATAATCACCCAGTAGCTACAAAAGAAAAGAACGCACGTTGTTCAGTTCTTTGGGTGGAAGTTTACGCACTGAAATACAAATGAATGAAAACAGTGAGTAAGTTTACCTGAGACAGAATGCTCTCGTGCCCATGAACCTCCTGCTGCAGGGGCTCTATCTGTTGGACATGCTCGGTATCTGCAGAGCGTTTCCTCTGTGGCGCTGCGCTACTTTGTTCCAACAGCGCGCCGCACGTTAAAAGGACAATACACAAATACATCCTCACTGCAATAGACTCGAGCAATATTACGCAACAACGCATAAAGTGTGGAAAAGCATAGTCCAAATGTATAAAACTGATGAAAATCCTCAAATATAATAATTATCCTCTTGTCGTCATCTCGAAGTCAAACACTGACGTCCTTGGCTAATTTAGAGTGGAGAGACCCAGAGGGCAGCAGCCGGCCACAGATGCGTCAAGAGGCGGGTCTCACAAGGAGGAGTTCACCTCAACTCTTCATGGACAGTTTTAATAAATGAAGGTTATAATTCGTATTAACAACTAAGAGTAGATGGTAATTTTCAAAACAGATGAAATGATTGCGAACTTCTAGGCCTAATTGTGACTGATAAACATGGATGGCGGGATAGGAGCCACTAGAAATAATATGCACTTTGGTGCCACCTCGTGGGTATAGTGCTGTGTTTGAGATGCAGTTTCTTGCCCCTTTATTAGGCTACCAACTGCAATCTTACAATTTTCCTCCAGAACAATATTTGACATTGCATGCAGAAAATGGAAAATTGCAAGTTGTGACATGTTTGACTTAAGACAACCAATTCATCTGTAGAACCAGTTCTACTTCTATTTAATGTCACAGAATCAAAAACCATGAGTTAGTTAAATAACGCGATTTTATTGCTGTATAAGGCACATTTACATGGATCTGACAGACCTAGCATGTCTACTGTATTCTTAGAAAATATCTTAACAACAATGTTGTTTAAAAGATTTATAGCTATGAAAACCATTTTTTAAACATGATAAAACATTTGATTGAAAACAAAAGTGCTTAAGACTTTATTACATTTTTTTTTATTTAAAAAGGGTGGTGCTTGCCCCCTGATGCCATTGCAATGGCAATTTTGCAATTGAGCCATTATAAAATGTTCTCAGTTGAAGCTAAAGCAGCTGTTAAGTTAGCATTTTCCGGTTTTCTGAATCCTTCGTTCTGTTGATACAGGTAATATAAGGTGAGATATGCGGCTCCACAGACCACCATATTTGTCTATGTCCATTTTATCAAAAGCAGTGGGATGATCATGCGCAAGAAACTTCTTCTGTAAATGGTCGGTTACCATCTCCTCTACTTCACTTAGAGGAATTTTAGCTTCAATCTCTTCCTCTTCCCCTAGAAGTACTGTGAAGATTAAAAAGGTTTTTTTAAAGGCTGCGTTCTCATGATCACAGTAGCGATAAAATATTAAAGTGGAAGCTGGAGGTAGCTCCTCAAAACGGTGAATAACAGCAACAGGTTTGCCTCCTTCAAAAGCCTTCTGCAGCTGACTGTCAATGTCTGACTTGACCATGTCACTGTCCTGGCTGGATTTGCTGGCTCCTTCTAAGTGAAGAACAGAGGCATTGAGAGCAGAGGACAAGGCAGAAGCTATACTCTGAGCCAGGCAGTGCAGTGTACCCTCAGCCCGCACACCAGCTGTCAGGATTATGCTAACCGGCTCAGTGTGCTGGGTTATCAAGAAATGTCTTTGCAAATGGATCCTGCTTCTTTTCCACAACTCTTCACGCTGACTTGGGAATTGGAGCTTCACTTTTTCCATTTCTTGGCGAAAGATTTCTATTGGGTGGACATCTTTTTTCTGAGGTGGAGGCTTGGGCTGAAGGGCTAGTTGTAAAAGAGCTGCAACAGCTACAACTAACACACCAATGACACCAATCCAAAATGTTCTTCTCTTATTGTCTAGATAGAGGAGTGGCAATTAATACATTTTATTAACTAGCATATCATATAAATAAAGCAACCAAATTACCTTTACCAGTAACAGGAACATCAGACATGGGTGCTGGCTCTGCTTGAGTTGTAGGGCCAATTGTTACAACATCCTTGTCTGGAACCATTTCATCTGAAATTCAAATTCACAATACCCTGTAATAAGTATGGCTAAAAAATATTAAGCAATTGTAACAGTAATAACTTACCTCCAGCAGGTGCTGCAGTTGTCTCCTCGGTACTGACTGTTGATCCATCTCCAGACTCTTGATTTAATTTTATGCGTGGTCCATGTGCTTCTTCATGGATCAACGTATCAATTTTTTTCTCTATAAACAGTATATAATCATAAATATATCTATTAATATAATCAAATATATATTTTTATTCATTTAGTTTTACTCACTACAATGTATATTATTTAAGATCTCTTGTGTTTCCTCACAGTCACCCACGTATTGATGAACAGGTGGAGAGTCAGATCTTGATTTGAAGGTTGCCTCATCATCTGATCAATTGGCAAAAACATGCTGTGATTTGTATGGCTGAAAAATATAAGTATAAGTAGTTTTGACAGTTCAGTAATTACTTACCTCCAGCAGGTGGTGCAGTGGTCTCCTCGAGACTAGTTGATCCAGTTGCAGATTCATTTACTTTGAGGTGTGGCCCATCTGCTTCTTCATGGATTAACAGTTTTTTGTCATGATTGAGAAATATATATATATATATATATATATATATATATATAAAATCCCCCCCCCCCCCCTCAACTCACCACAATGTATATTATTTAGGTTCTCCTCTTGTGTCTTTTCACTGTCACTCCTGTCTTGGTCAACAGGTGGAGGATTTTCTTCCGGGACTTCTGAACTTCTTAGGCCTTGAGTGTCAGGCCCTTTTGTAGCATCTTCCACCATACCCTCTGTGTGTGCATCTGTAAGAAAAACAGACCAGAAATATGTGATTATGTCAACTTTCTTCATGTGTATTATTAGTTTATAATAACAATAACCGTCATTATTAGCGATGGCATCTGTGTCTGTAGAAGTAACTGAAAAGTCCAATATTTAAGATAAAGATAAGAATGTGTTGCAAAAACACAGATAATTCCAGGACATTATTACTGTTTTACCTGTAGAGTCGTTCTCTTCCTGATTGGCTGCCTGACCCGTGCCTTGTATCTCATTTGTTTTCACGTCTGTGATCAAACAAACAACAGCATAAGAGATCGATAGTCAGAAAAGTTTACATTAAATCATAGAATATTAACATTTGGCCATATATTTTACCTTTATCCGACTGATGAGGATCAACATCTTTATCCGCCATTGTTTCTTAGGATCTTTGATTCAATGTCATAGCTGGGAAAGGGAAAAACAATGCATATGTCAGGAGATCCTGTTCCCACTATCATCGCTAGTTCAGAGTCCAAGCTATGGCACGATAATGTTAACTTAGCCCAATGTCCCGTAAAAATAGCTGTGTCTAACATTAATTATTACAGAAAATAGAAATGTCTTACATGTTAAATATGTAGAACGTAATACTTCGCGGTAAACTATTGAGACCTGAGTGTGTGCGGTAGTTAGCTTTGTGATAATATGCATTTAGTGTTATGAACACTAGCTAACCACTGCTGTCAGCGGGACAGTGGGGGACGATGTACAACTGCAGCACCACAGCTGACATTGTCCCTATGAGATAAGATATTTCAGTTATTTTACTAACGCTCTTCACTTACTTTCCAGACCTTTAAGCACGATAAAAAAAAAAACCTTTGCCATACAAAGAGCTGCGAGCTAGTTTAGCTCAAGTTGAGAGCGCCAACGTCAACACGGAACCTTTCAGCCCCTTGTTTCTATGAAGACAACAACAGCGGCAGAACGCTTTTCCGGTTAACGACGTTCTGCTACAAAATACTTCCCCCATGAAATGCGGGGAAGTCCGCTGTTACGCATCTCTTTACAAACATTATGTTTTGTGATAATAGGTAGGTTTTTTTGTATCACGTAGTTTTAAAATGAATTCAGAAGTTTCTGAGAAAGCTGCTTCTCGTCAGCTGAGACGGTCAACAAGACAGTCTTTATCAGCCAATGCGAAAGGTAAATATCAATCATTTTAGACACTTAAGGGAAGAAGAATTTGATCCGAATCATTGTACTACATAAAATCTCATCTAATATTCGTTTCCATAATAACATCAACATTAATGTGTAATAATATAATGTATTTTATATCATTTACGCGCGATGCGCGCTTATTCACTGATAACGTGCTCTTCATTACCAGCGGTGAATTTTGAGCCAACTCCTAGAGGTCCTCTAAAGAGAACAAAAAAGTCTTCAAAGTCCCCACCTGAAGTTCCGTCCTCAAATGGAACCAACAACAATGACTCAGACGAGGAAGGTTCGTTGATTTTATTGTACAATAGTCACCTTTATGTCCATTTCAGCAATTTGATTTAATCACTGTCACTCATAGGCGTCCCCAATAAGAAGACTCGCCTACAGACAAGTGATAATTTGAGTAGTGGACATGGTAGTGCCCCTCCAAAGGATGTGCTGGAGCCAATGGAAACACAGAATGAAAGTATAGGATTGGAAGGACATGTAAAGACTCCAATTCAATATCCACCTCTTTCACACAATCCCCCAGGTGAGAGAGCAAGATACTATTTTACAGCAGTGATGCAATATGTGATCTTATATTAATAATTTGTTGTGAATTTAAGTTCTAATTAGAATTATTTTGTCTAGTTCCAGGTCCTTTTGGAGATGTCAACTTAAAGCCTTTAGTCGTGCTTGGTCAGCGCTGCCCAGTGAGTCATCCTGAAAGTGAAAATGTCATTAAAAGCCAAGGTGATGAAGCAACACCTACTCCACCACATACATATAATTCATGTGTATTATTTAACTCTGGTGTAGCATATTGCAGTAATGATTTAGCCATAATACTGTATTTTATAAATACTTTATTGCATTGAATTTTTTCAGTGGCACAACCAAAGAAAAATGCTGTATCTCCATCAAAGAGCACACAGATTCCTCCAAAAAGGACATCTGATGCATGCTGTGTCACAGTCACTAGCATGGCAGACTACAAGAGGAAGATGGAGGCCAAAATCACAGGTATTGTCATCCAAAATTGAAAGTATGGATTGAAATTGAAATTGGATAGCTTTACTCACAAAATCATTTTACGTATATTTTTTCCTCAGAAAACCCAAAAGTAAACCACTATGTCACAAACAATTATCCAGTATCTGTAACCACAACACGACAGCGCACTGTTTCAACCCCAAAATCAAGTGTGCCCGAGAGAAAAACAGGTAAATGATTTTTAAAATGATCATTAGCTCTGGAAAAACTGTTGAGCTTCAAACTGTATTTTTTTCTTTCCTAGAAAAAAAGAAAACTACTGTTTCCCCTCAGAGCTCACATGTTCCATCAAAAGGTACATTGCAGAAAAAATCTGTTACAGAACCATTTTAAGTTCAGTTCACTAATTGTCTCATATTTCTTTGAGGTTTCTTACGTTATTTGTGGCAGCTGATCCTTTTGATGCTGTTGAGTGCTGGAATTTTCCTGTCATTCAAACACCTCCATACTCTTCAGAGAACTAAAGATGGTAGTGCGCCTTCATCCAGGTCTGTAAACTCAGGGCTCTTTGTTGAAGAAATGTCCCAAGTGGCGATGCGCTTCCCTGTTCAACACACTGAGCTGTGGAGGAGGAGCCAAATCCACCTTCAGAAGCACCTGGACACACCTCACCCCACAGAGCCCGTCAGTCTTGTCCTCACTGCAGGACTGAAGGCCAAGAAGACGTTACACTGCCTGGCTCTCAATATAGCCTCCGCCTTCTCCTCTGCAGTTAATACATCTGTTGTTGTCATTGATGGAGAAAGCCAAGCCAACCTGGATAGTGACCAGGTTAAAATGAATATCGACAGCCAATTGAAGGAAGCATTTGGAAGTGACAAACTTGCAGCTGTAGTTCACCGTTTTGAACTGTTGCCCCCTGGCTCAACACTTATCTTCTATCGGTACTGTGACCACGAGACGGCTGCTTACAAACGAGCTTTCTTACTGTTCACCGTGCTGCTCTCAGTGGAGGACCTAAGCACTCAGCAAAGTCTGAAAGAAGTGGAGGAGATGGTGCGGGATCATGTGGAAGAAAGATTTGTGGGGAATGAAACCGCATTCAATGAAATGGATGCTGACAAGTTCAGTGGATTGTGGAGTCGCATTGCACATCTGATCCTACCTGTGGTTTATGAAAATGAAACGGAGCAGAGGGGGTGTTGACCCAAATCAAACAATATAGGCACTTGCATTTTGATCATTTTTGTTTAATTCCTTGGTTGGCTGTATTAACCATTGTCATTACTACTTTAAGAGTGTTTACAATAAATTGTATTGATATGAAATTTTAATGTTATTCCATTGTGTTTTCCAGTAAGTTTAGTTTTGCACTGTGGTTTACTTTTTAGATTTCCAGATTTTACTCAATTTCACTGCTTGAAGCATACCAATATTCCTGAGTGTTGTATATTGAGATTCCTTGGGTATATTAAGTCTGAGTTGATTTTAAAAAATATTTGTTTTTGGCTAATTGTGTGTGAAATTCACTAAAAGTGCCTTAAGTGTGTATATAGTTGAGGTGTTGATATATTACATGCTGAGACTTGCAGAGAAATCAGACTGAATCAATTTGTTATTTTCTGTCTGTTAATGTTTTATTTTTTTTTTCTTTTACATGGAACAGCATTTTAAATAAATAATATTTTGTTTATATTTGATAGTCTGTGCTCATCTCATGCACTTAACCTTACATACTTATTGTATAACAGTTATTTATTTGTAAAAAGGCAAAAATGCCAACTTAACACTGACATATTCCCACAATGATGGCCACACAGAAAGCTAAAGTGAACAATATTGAGATTGTGAGAGTAATACGCACCTGAAAGAAAACAAGCCAAGAAAGTCACATTATAAATCCCCAAATGCACAGGCTGAATATGTGTGTACGTACTTACTTGTGGTGTTTGCATTCCTGTAGAAAAAGGAAGCAGTGACTGACTGAAATGACAGTTTCTGTGATTTTGTAATAATTTATTTTTACCTGTTTTGTTTTTGGCACCAGTGGCTTCAAGAACCTTTATGATAACAATGCATGTTATTTGCAGACCAATGCATACTGTGAGGGATATTAACACTCCCAGAATCCAGAGTTGGCATTGTGTAGTAGATAGGTAAATAAAGATGACTGTAGGAGTAAAGACAAATCTAGTTAGGGATCTCTAAATGTATTATCATCCTTTATGTACTGTCTTACTTGCAAAGACTTTCTGGATGATGAATAATACCATCAAAGAATGATCAAAAAAGTCCTTTCTATTGAAAAGATAGAAGTCATAAAAAAAAAAAAAAATCCATTCAAAATGAGCAAACAATAAAAAATAAAGAGGATGACATTACAATTCATGACTTCGTCCAATCCTAAAACACACATAGATTTGTAGGCCAATTGCTATCCCAGCAATCGCCGTCATTGCAAATCCTAGTCCAATGTTCACGCTCTGATCAATAGAAAACGCAGTGTTATTTTACAGCAGGACAGCGATGCATATCATAAACGGTCTTGCTTACGTTCAGGGAATCCTCCACCACCACCAGAACTGATGCAGATAGTGCAAGTGAAATGGTCCCCACACAGCCAAGTATTCTAATCCACTACAGATGATTTAAATGTGTTAAATTTGTATTCCATGTTAACACAAAGTTACAGAAGCATACAGACATACCCACCTGATGGATGTTGTGATATTTAGCATTATTGGGGAAACTTAAAGGCACAGATTCAACAAATGAGGTCTAAAGAAAAAGAATCATATCAAACGGCGTAATATTTTTCTGTATGCTACAAACCTAATGACACTTGTTTCATGGGAATACCTTACCACAAAAACAGCAGCTGTCATTAGAGCTGTGTCGGTGTTTTTAACTGTCTGTAACATAAGACAACATAAAAGCAAAGAATAAATATTTAAATACATTTATTGAAACACCAAACATATATAATATTATGTTAACACAGACTATCACATAGAAGAAATGCTTTCCAAAATACATGTTCTTATACTAATTGAAAAAGGTTTTTTAAAATGTCACAGTTGGAGTGTTGGGAGGTTTTGATACTTGAGACACTACTAACAGCTGGAGTGCACATGTAAATGTATTTTGATATTAGTGCATCTACATTGTCCATGTACTATGTATGTAAACCTATGACTGTCTGACTGATTGACCACAGCCACCTACAGACCCATGGTAAATAGAATAAGTTGTCAAAAAGCCAACGGGAAATATAGTAAATCTACTGTAAATGTCTGTGATGTCTTATCTACCAAGTTTCACAAAAACCCAACACTCAACACATTTGATTTGTATCTTTACCCTTTCATCTGGTGTCGGCGGGTCTACATGGGTTGTGTTGATGGTACTGGGAGTACTGCTTTGACTGGTTGAAGCTGTGAATTTTAGATATACAAGTTATTTGGGAATTGGATGTCCATGTCCCATTTCATTCCATTATGTTTTAAATATACATACTTGACGGTAAAACATCTGTTGTGTGAGGCAGTTTAGTACTTTTCATAGCGATATTTGTAGTGGTATATTGATTTGAAGTACTTGCAACAGTGCTCCCTTCTGGTTTTGTAGTAATCATTGTATTAAATTCTGTTGGCTGTGTCGGGAGCATTGTATTGTTCATTTTATTTTTTGTGGTCCATTCTGTTGTTGTCAGTGTAGTAGCCACTGTAGTAGTATCTGTACTTGTTTTTGTGGTACCTGGCGTTGTACTTGGTGATTCTACTGTCACATTAAAATCAGTTGGTCGCCAAAATTCTGCAAATGTCTTGAGAAATGTGGCTCTTCATACACAAAGAGTTTTTATTATTCATTTTATCGTAAAGCACATACTTTCCATATAGTTTTACTAACCTGAATATGACACCCTGAACATCTCCAACTTTAGATGTCCAGTTAACTTTGAGTGATTTTTTTTCTGTGTTTGTCTTTTGGCTGACAGCTGAGCCCTGAAACAATGTAAACAATATCAACATTTTCTCTACAAAAGTTATTGTAAAATAGCCATTTAATCAATGTCATACTTACAATTAAACTACTACAGTTTAAAAGAAAGGTTTGTTTTGGCTCTAAGATGAAAAATTGACCCACAGTAAAATTATTTGTTTTATTCCGAGCCTCCAGCATAAAGCCTCTAAACATCTCACCGGTGTTACTTTGAAGTGTTACTGTATAAAAAGGTACAATAAATAAATGAACAAAGAAAAAACACAAAAATAAATATATAATAATATATTGCTGCTATTTATCTTAGTACCAGTTAGTAAATCAGGTCCAGCTCTGATAGTTTGAACTTTAAATGGGGGATGACCGTCTTGAGGAAGTATTTGAACCATGCGAGTTTTATGAATGACATCCATAGAGTCACATGATTGTGGGAAATTACCATTTATATATGCTTGTGCTTGGTGAATAATAGTTAGAAAACCCAACATCCACAGTCTGTTAGAAAAAATGTCCATCTACAAGAAAATATGATCATTAATTAGAGGAATGCTTTTAGTATTGTGTATTTTCTGAAAAACTGTAACTCATCTTTTCTTACCTTCACAAAGGGGACTCCTGGATTGTCAACAAAACCAAGACAACAAAGTTGAAGAATACCATAAAAGTGTCCCTGTGGAAATTGGTTTCTCTCTCTGCGCAGTCTGTGAAGCTTTCAAGTGTGTGTCCAAATCACAAATAATAAAGGATCAAACAAGGAAGTTTCAAGTGACCTGTAAAACCTAACCCTCTTTGTACAGTTTAATCATTAACCAGTACAGCTCAAGTTCCTAGGCATAAGGTATACACAAGCTTGTTTTTAATTGTTTAACTTAAATTTCTGGATTCTGGTTCCCCTCAGGGATAAATAAAGATAACACATATTATTAATAAATATTGATTAACTGGATTGCTTTGTAGCAGTCCGGCAGTCAGCCAATCTGGTTGAATCTATGCAAAGGAAGAGATGCTGGATATGATTAATGCTCTCACAAATGAAATTCAGAATCAAAATGAACAAGATAAAGTTGCTTTAGTCATTTTTGCTGATGTATTCTATATGAAGTCTGTGTAAACCCTCAGTCATCCAGGTCTGACCCATAGCAAAAGACAAAGTTTAAATTAAACGATTTGTCCAGCTGATAGATTTAAACTTCGCCTTTTGCTTTCTACATGAATTAAACTTTATACAACTTTCTATAATATTATTAATATTATTATCACAAATTAATCTCATAAAGCATGACATCACAACATTGAACATATGCCTGTCACAATACTTACTATATCGACTTATCATTCATTCATTCATTTTTGTTGTAATACGATCAGATTTGAATAAATACATTTTATGGCTAATTATTGTTTCAGTCTGCTATTTATTTGTTGCAGCTCATGTATTTTAATAATGTCATCTATTTTTAAATTGGTTTACTGGGATTATCGTACTTTGTGTCAGGGGCAAAAAATTGTTCAAAATATTATTGTTTATTGTGATATTTCTCTGTACTCCTCTGTATATCGTGCTTCAAAATGTGTTATTGTGACAGGCATGATTGAACATCGAATGAAATCTAATTTAAAAATATTGAATACCAAATATTTTTTAATTCATAAAAATGTGCAGTCATTTAAAACAAAAGCTATACCAGTTCACTAGTACATTGATCCTTGGGAGTTTGGATTCTCCATTTTCACTGGCTGCTCTTCATTCACAGTTTTACGGGTGAAGAAACAACACAACACTGATTTCAAGTGGCTCCTAAATTTCTCACCAACAAAAGCATAAAACACAGGGTTCAAGCAGCAGTGGGAGAAGGCGACCAGGCGAGAAAAACAAAATGCATACTCCAAATAGATGGCTGCTTGACACTCGTGAAATGGTGGAACTAAATGATTTTCTAAAATTTTCAGAAAGATGACCACATTATACGGGATCCAGCCGATGTAGAATACTGTGACAATCGAGAAAACTAACTTCACTGCTCTGTTTTTGGTCTTATGCTGGGTCTGTTTTATTTTAGATAGGATCTGAATGTAACAGAAAGCCATCACTGCAAAAGCGACCAGGAAGAAAATGTTTTGTTGAAAAGTTGTGATGGTCTGCCACGCCTGTGTTTCATAACTGCAACTTGAGGTATCGTTTTCATCTGGACTAACCATGACAGTAGTGTGGAGGAGAGAGGGTAAGGCCGCCACGATACTTAACATCCACATAAAAACACTGACCAAAATTCCAGTGTGCTTCTTTTGGTTGTTCAAGTCACTGAAATGGTGAACCACAACAATGTATCTATAGATTGTCATCACAGTCAGGAAGAGCACGCTACTGTAAAATCCAGTGAAGAAGACAAAAGACACTATTTTACAAACTGCCTCAGAGAAAACCCACCCATATACATGGTAGATGGCCCAGAAGGGGAGACAGGTGGTGAATACAAGGTCAGAAATGGCCAGGTTGAGGATAAAAATATTTGTGAGAGACTTGACATTTTCGTACAAAGCCAAGATTACTAGGACCAGGATGTTTCCAGCAAGGCTCAGGGTGATGACAAGTGCGAAGAAAGCTGGGATGGCAAAGGATTCAAACTGTACCACGTCCTGGTTCTCACATATTTCGTCTTCCATTTCATAAGAGCTGTTCAGATCTTGCATTGTCATGGCCATTTTGCAAATCAAGACTCTAGAGTTTTTTTTAAAATAAAAAATCCAAATAAATAGGCAAATATTTAAGTATTCAAGTAGCTTATCTTCAAGATATATTATGATTGGTAATTGGTAACTTACCTGTTGTTTAAAGAGATGGCTTCGTGTAGACTATGTGGTGGCAGTGTGTATCACAATTGATCATGAACATGGCTTCAGGTAGTGTTTTCTGTTCCTGTTCTGTGGAAGATTCTTTATACAGTCTATGGTGGAAGACAAATGTTTTTAAATGTGTGTGTGTGTGGGGTGTGTGTGTGTGTGTGTGGGGGGGGGGGGCAGAATCAGAAGACTTGACTCACAAACTAGGAACTTACTGCGGTGATAAAGTGCAACATAAAAACACACTGAATAAATACAAATACAAATAAGGGCATGCACAGAGTTAAAAAGATATGCTTAAACATAAAATAAAAGGTAGAAAATATATACAACAGCAGCATCAGAACAACAGTGCAAACATAAAGCTTATTAAAGTGACCGGTATATAAAGTGTCCAGTTTTGTGCAGATTTCTCTCTCTCTCTCTATATATATATATATATATATATATATATATATATATATATATATATATAGAGAGAGAGAGAGAGAGAGAGAGAGAGAGAGAGAGAGAGATTTCCAGGTATGAACGTTCCTGTAGAAATTGTCACTGACGATCACATGACACTAGTGTTTACTCCACATACCAACCGAACATATAGTTTTAAGGTCCCACCTACTTGCTTGTTTATCATTGGTCCATAGTCCATTCCTCGCCTTCTGATTGGACAGAGCAGGAAAATTGGAACAACAAGTTTGATGGCGCTATCAAATGTCTTGGATTGTTATGGATTTACCCGTAAAAAGTATGTCACCGTTTGTATTTCCTTGTCTTTTGTTCTTGTTTAGTATTAAACGTAGTCTTTGCATGCAAAAGCTCTCTTTTTTGATAAGAACAGTTTTAAAGATTGACAACTCCGGTCAAAACCTTTGTTATAATGTTAAAGTAGTCCACACAACCAGAAGGCACAAAGTAAGAAGTGAAAGTTTGGTAGTTAGGTTTTTATTGCGTCCATGTCAGTAGATATTTGTACATTTCACTTGATGATTGAAGATCAATACTTCGGTAATTTCTCTAAGTGTTTGACATATAGGTTTTTGCTAATTTTAAGGACTTACCCTTAAGTTATTTTCTTTTGTTTTCCCAAATTGAATACATGCTTATTACATTGTAATAACCCAATATTATGTTGAATTAACTTACTCAAACTATACACTAATTGCTGACTTCTTGCAGAGATGTATCAGCTACAAGAAAACATCATACAAAACTGCATAACATGTGTTAAATATATACATGTTTTTAAAGAAAAGTAGTCCTACATTCCCCATCACTGTAGCGCTGCTGAAATGTCACTGAACTCTCAATGTATTTTGTCCCTGTTTGATCTTGATTTCTTCTGATTCAGCAGAGTGGATGTGACTCTTTGACCCCCTGTTGCCAGAGAGACTGCGGTGGGACCATGGCTTCAGGGGCTACAGCCGTAGAGAGCCAACTCCAGAGGATTATCCGAGATCTGCATGGTGAGCTAACCTTATGGGTGCATGTTGATTAGTTAAATATGTTGTAGGACAAGGATCATGCAAAGAAAAAAGGTAGATTTCACTAAATGGACACTCGTGATGGGTGGACACCTGTGAATAGTGTCCTTCCAGTTTATACAGTGGCATACGAGGCAGGTTTGGATTTTATGTGCCAGCTGCATTGTAAAAGAATTGCAGTGGTGTGTTGGTAGCTGTTTACTCTGGATTTTTAGTGATACAATACTATTAAGTTGTTTGTTATATGACATTCAGTCATGTATTTCATTTGTTTTTAGCCAGCAATGTGCAAGGATTTTAGCTCATTGCTCTTGTGTTTTCAGATTCTGTTGCTGAATTAGCCAAGGAGTGCAGTGAAAGTGGGGAGCCAGTTACAGATGACAGCACCAACCTCCACAAATTCTCCTACAAACTAGAGTACCTCTTACAGGTACATTAAACTTTCAGTAGGCAATTGACCTTGAAACATACAAATAAAATATTAATAAAATATTAGAATTCATTGTCATTTTTAGTTACATTTGGAAAGTCTCTTTATGTTTTAGTTTGGCCAAAAGGAGAAAACCACACTTCTTGGCACAAAAAAAGATTATTGGGATTACTTTGTTGACTGTCTGGCCAAAATTAAAGGAGCCAATGATGGGATCCGCTTTGTCAAATCAATCACTGAAGTAAGTAAAATATACAATACAATTTATATATTTTTATTTACAGGAATGTATGTTAATTTACTTTATTTGTTTGTTTCACAGCTAAAAACATCTGTGGGAAAGGGACGTGCCTTTATTCGCTACTCTCTGGTACACCAACGACTGGCTGACACTCTGCAACAGTGTTTAATGAACCAGAGAGTGACAAGGTACAGATTATTACTACTTTCCTTTTTGTGGCTCAGAGCCTCCATTGCTTGTCTACTACCCCATGGCTACAATTCTGTGTCCTTTATTCTTTTTCCTCTCAGTGACTGGTACTATTCACGAAGTCCCTTCCTGAAAGCTCAGCTCAGTGCTGACATCATTAGTCACCTGTATGAACTCAATGACGTGCAGTTTGATGTAGCTTCCAGAGGTCACGACCTTGATGCAGCCTGGCCCACTTTTGCCAGGTGGAAAAAACATTTTAGAGTTGTACAGTTACCATGTTTTGACAAATAGATGAAGTAATTATAATAATCTTTTTTATAATTAGGAGGGCTCTAAATGCAAACTCTCCCAGCCATACATGGAAACCACCAAGTCGTAGCTCCAGCATTAATAGTTTGGCAAGCAACTACTCACAGGTATTTTTTTGGTACCATTTTATAACTATACCTTAATTTGCCTTAAGAAAGCATAAGCAATTAATGAGTACTTAATTAAAGGGTAAGGGTTTGGAATTGAAGTATTAATTAAGTAGTTACTAAGCCTGAATCATTCTTCATCAAGTATTTGTTTAAAATGAATTACCGGTAAATCTTTGTTCATGCTTTATTAAAAGGGTACTTATTATAAAGTGTTAATTTATTTTTTATGAACAGAGTCAGTAATTCACTCTTTTTTTTGTAGCAACCGGGCGATTTCTCCTGTAGCATTGACTTTGGTCATGGTTTACTCAATGAACTCAATGAGTCGCTACCTCCGTGCAGTGAAGATGCCAGCACCATTGATGAGCTGCGCCTTGAACTTGACCAGTCTGAGCTGAAGATGCGAGAACTCTTAAACAAAGTCCAGCAAATGGCCGAGCAAGAGGTTGAACTAAGAGGGGTTGTAGAAGACCTCCAGAGACAGTTGGACATATCCCTAACTGCCCAGGAGAACCAGCAAGTCGAACTCAAAAATGTGCGTGGAAGAGAGGACACCCTGTCCAGAGAAATTGAAGCTATTAGGAATGTGGAAAAGGTCCGGGAGGCAGAACACTACCAGCTTCAGGAGAAAATGGCCGCAGCTGAATCCAAGAACATAGAGCTTTTAGCCAAGTTAGATGGAGTCTTAAATGAAAAAGGACACCAGGCTGCTAGCTTCTTTGACTCAGCACAAAAGATACATGAATTACTTGACAAGTTAAAAGAAGCAGAGAAAGGGAAGATGGATGCTGTGGCTGAGATGGAGGAGAAGAAAAGACTGAATGAAAGATTAGAAGAGGAGCTAAAGTTGAAAACTATTATAGTAAAAGATTGTGAAACAAAACTAGAAGATGTGGTTATGTCTAAAGCAAAATTGGATGTTCAGCTGAAGGAACAAAAATGTGCTATGGATAACCTACAAGGAGCCTTAATGCTAAAAGAGAAGGAGACAAGTAATTTACAGATGCAACTTTTGGACCTCCAAAAAATGATAGAAAAACAAGAAAATGAGATGAAGAAGACGAGGGAGAAATTTGAAAAAGAAAATTGTGATATCAAAGAGCAGCTTGAGAGTAAAGGTGAAGAGTTAGTTACCAGCGTTAATACATTACAAGAGTTACAAACCAAGAATCAAGTCCTGACCACAGACAAGGAAAAACTTACCACTGACCTTGCCAACATGGAAATGAATGTAAAGGAACATGCTGCAAAGAATGAGGAATATAAAGTAGAGTGTGGAAATCTAATGGAGTTTAATGAGAAACTACAGGCTACAGTGAGAAAAAATGAAGAACAGGTGAAGGAGATGATGAGACACCAGGCTGAACTTGAGGCTCAGTTGGCTGGTTTAAGAGCCTCAGAAAAGCAACTCAGAGGTCAACTGGATGACACTAAGATGACGGTGGATGAGAAAGAAAAACGGTTACGTGAGGAGAACCGGGAGCTGGATGAACACCTACAGCGTGCAAATATGGCCGCCAAAATGTCAGAGTCCACAGTCAAACGTTTGGAGCAGGACAACCAAGCACTCAAAGAAGAACAAAAATCTGTAAACGCCGCTCTCAGTCGCATGCAAGCTGACTTGAAGCATGTGCATGGGCAGATAAGTGGTTTAGAAAATAACTTGGAAGCCTCTCATAAGAAGGAACAGGCTTTGCACAGTCAGCTACAAACCAGTGAGTCACAGTTAGACCACAACAAGAAGGAAATCAGTGAACTTGTAAAAAAAGTTAAAATATTAGAGAGAAATAAGAAGGAGCTTGAAAAGGCAAAAGCTGATGCAGAGGCGACTATAGTTAAACAAATGGAAATGATGGAATGTGTCACTTCTGAGAAACAGGCTATTGAAAAATCACAATTTGAGAAGAGCACAGCCCAAGCCAAACAAAACCAGGAAGTAACTAGTAAACTTAATTTAGTAGAAGAGCAATTGGATGTAAGTATGAAGGAAGTATCCAGGTTGCAAGCAGAGATACTGGACTTAAGAGTGCAGGTGCAAAGAAGCGAAGAGGAAAAACTGAAGTCCCAAGCACAACTGGAGATGACTGAGGCCCAGAGAAACGAGCTGAGGACACTGACTGAAAAATTAAAGGCTACAATTGAAGCACTAAACCAGAAACATGTTGAAGAGCTGATGGAATGCAAAAAGAAGGAGGAGGCATTGATCAAAGAACGGGACAAGGAATTGGGTAACAGTGCTGAGTTGGCCTCCACGCTAGCTGATGTACACGAAGAGGTTTCCATGCTAAAGGAAGAAAATGAGCGATTGGTTTTAGAAAATAGTGACACACGGGAAGGACTGCACAGGGTGAACACAGAGATGGCAGAGATGGGCATGACAATATGCAAACTGAGTGCTGAAAAGGAGGAAGCCAGGGAGCAATGGGCTGCAGATGAGGTAAGGATAGAAGAGTTTGAAAAGGAGGTAGAGCGCTTTGGGGAATGCATGGATGAACTGCGAGAAGAAAATAAAATGCTTAAAGAGGAGCTGGCACAGATGGAGAAACTGCCAAAACGAATAAAGGAGCTACAGGACCAGTTGGAGAAAGCAAATAGCCAAGTACAAAGTCTGAAAAACTCCACCCGGGAGGAGGTGGAGGCTGTTAAGTTTCAGATGAGCTCAGAAAGCATGAATCATCAAGTACAAATAAAGGTGAGACACATGCTTCACCTGTGGCTTAAAGTTGTTGTAATCATGCTACAGTACAGCTGCTGTTTACTCATTACAGAGTTTAACAGAACAACTCAACAAGGTGAAAACGCAGCTACAGGAAGAGCAGAAGAGTGTCTCCAGTTTACAGAAACAAGTCTCACAGTTAGAGGTGAGTTTCACCATCACTGTAAAAAAGAAAGTTAAGTTAAAACTATGGAAGCAAATGCATAGGATTCAGATTTGTTTACAAACAATGCAAATCAGCTATAGGAGGTCACAAGGTAAACATGTTCTACCAGTCCTAAGCCAGAATATTTGAAGAGGATAACTTAAGAAAGGCCTCTTGTACAATATATTTATTTTTTTGACATTTTAAAATTTAGCTGAGTTTGGCTTTTCTTTTCACTATTAAATGGTGAACAGTAATGGGATCAACTCAGTGTTGGCCAATCGTTATAAATAATTTTGTCTTTGAAGGCTTTGAATGAGCAATATTTGCAGCTGACTGGAGAGAAAGATGCTCACATCACTAAAACAGAAATCACAATTCGTGACAATGACACTGAGATACAGCAACTTAGACATGAAGCACACAGGTGAGCTGGTATATATTTTAAATGTTTGTTAACTGTCTCTGCCCCCAGTGCCCCATTTATCTTTGTCAATAACGATTGTTTTGATTTACTGTGTACATATAACCTCAAAATGTAATAATAATAATAATTTACATCTATTAGTACTAAAGATGCCCATTTGGCTGCACAAGCCCTGTGTGATGAATTAAAGCACAAATTGGAGACGACCGAAGTCGACAAGCAAACCCAGATATTAAAGATGTCCGCTGAGATTGATGACCTTAACCGGACTAAAACCATTCTGGAGGAACGACTTATTGAGCTAATTAGGTATGATTGTTCTTTGTTTAAAAAGCCAAAATGTCATGGGTTTTCTATTCTTCTTTTATATAAAAAGCAGGTTAAATGCTCAAAATATAAACCCACAATATTTAAATGTCTACAAGACCTATCAGTGTTTTGTTGGTCTTGATAATACTTTATAATATTTTAATTTGGTTTGTACTCCACAGGAATGGTTTATGGCATGACATAACATCAATGTGCATTATAAATAATTTATTAATGTGTTGTTGATAGGGACAAAGATGCTCTGTGGCAGAAGACAGATGCTCTGGAATTTGAGCAGAAGCTGCGTTCAGAAGAGCGCTGGTGGCTTATGGATAAAGAGGCCACTCACTGTCTCGGCTGCCAGGGACAGTTTACCTGGTGGCTACGCAAACATCACTGCAGGTCATATATTATTATACATTTTCTTCACTATGTAATATGTATTACTAGTAATACTAAAATTTTTATGTTACACCCTTCTGTAGACTTTGTGGTCGTATTTTCTGCTATTACTGCAGCAACAACTTTGTAATGACGAAACAAAGTGGGAAAAAGGAGCGCTGTTGTAAAGACTGTTACAACCAACACAGTTCTGTGGTGGAGAGGTTCAGTGAGGCAGAATTGAGTCCTTCAGAAACCCAGGCTCCGTCACCTGGACCGGGACCTCAACCGTGTCCTGATGCAGCCCCGTCTATACCCACTCCCAGAGGTAAGAGCTGCAAACCACACAACTTTAAATATTCTCTCTAAAAAGACAAATGGCATTTGATTATAAATGTATTTATGTATCTCAATTTCAGACCCTACATACAAGTCTGATGATGGAATCTTTGACATAATCACTGAAGATGAAGTGCACAGAGTATATGACAGTGATGCTGCATCTCAAACCACCGCAGGCTCCTTGGATGGAGAACAGGCTCCCAGACTGCTCAATATGTGAGTTTAAGAACTCAAGCTCTCAAGCTCTGAGGATAAACTGTCTCGGTTCAATTAAATGAAAAAGCTGGGCTCTCCTTGCTGCTATACACCAAAAAGGTCAAGAACGTCAGTCTAGTTTTCTAAAGAAAAAGAGAACACGTTTTCCATCACTGGTTTTGTTCTCTAAAGTTTTGTGTTAATATGTAAGTATATCAGTAGTTTTGAGTAATATTCAGAATCATGCATCTTATATCATTAATTATGTGTGTTTTTAATATTTTGTTTTCAATAATAATCACAATATCTTGTACATAACACATAGTATATCTCCAACACACGTACGTATGACCTGTTTCTGTATGAACTCATTTATTATATTGAAATTTCTACAATACAGAAGCACAGGTGACGTGACCCCAGAGGAGGCAGAAGAACATATTCCCACTGTTCAAGATTCAGAGATTAATCTCCTCAAATCTGGAGAAGTCACGTATGTCTGATGACCTGTTGCCCTCTTTGCAGTTGTTAAAGTACAAAAATAATTACTTGTTTTTGCACAAATCACAGGATGGCTATTCCGTTCAGCATCGAAGACATTTCCCAATTTGGTGGTGGTTCCAGGGAACTGTTTATCAAATCGAGCAACTATAGTGTGATAACGGTTACTGTCTGTGACTGTGGAGCCACTATCAGCTGGATGTTTTCCTCTGAGCCAAAAAGCATTTCCTTTAGTGTGGTCCACCGAGAATCTACTGATACTCCCATAGAACAATCAAAGGTATTGACATACACAAGCTTTGAAGTGTAAATCTTTGTTTATTTTAAACATAATAATGTGCCTGTTGTGTTGAGTGTTTATCAAAAACATAACTGGAGTTTCTTCTGTATGATTCCTAATAATTATGCGTATCTGCCTCTTGTGACCACACCTTGTGGGTGTGGCTTAAGAGGTTAGAGCCTTGTCCACAAACCAAGTTCTCATTAAGTGTGCCCTTAGGCAGAACAATTCACCTTTGCGTACTATGAATGTGGTGTGTGTGTGATTGCCCATGATTGATTGGGCTAACTGTGTACATTGGCAGCCTTGCTTCCACCAGTCTGCCCCAGGGCAGGTGTGGCTACAACAATGGCTCACCACAGAGTGTGGTGTGAATAAATCATGACTACAGTGTAGAGCTTTGCGAGGCTTTGACAAGTGTTATTAGTTTTAAAAGGCTCATCATTGGGTGATAGTCTAGAAATGCTCCTCTGATTTTAAGCCGTTTCACCTCAGCAGTGCAAAACTGAGCTGAAAATAATAACTCCTTTCAGTTTTTTTATTGCCTGAAAATACTTGGTTTGGTGGAGTTGCCAGCTTGTTTCCATGGAGACTGCAAAGTTTACATGTAGGAGAGGGTTTTAGGTTTCAAACCCTCCACCTAAAAACCTAAATCCAAGGAGTTCCCCTTTATCAACAAAAAGTTTTTTATTAAAGTACTTAAAATTATTAAGCTTACCTGTCTCTCAACACAGAAACTAATGAACAATGTGTAAGCACATCAATGATCGTACAAGTTTGGGTTTCCTCAGAGCACCATCCAGGTACAGATCAGCTCGTTTGTGCACTTTTAGACACCCAGAGTGACACAGAGTGTTAATTGACAGTGTCTTAACTTTGTCAAGGCCAAGTCCACCCCCGTAAGGTTAAAGCTCTCCATATTGCCTGGTAAAGATGTTGTTATGTCAAGTAAACTTGTCTCAGTTCTCATAGTAAGAGGCTACAACTTCCCTAAAGTGTTTGAACTTGTGCACACACCTGTGAAACAGCAAGGCAATGGAACCATCTCAAGGTTATAGTAAATGAGATTCCTTCACAGCTAGAATGTGAATTTGTTCTGTTAAGTGGCTATAATTGTTCCAAGGCAATGGCTCTAATGTTGTGTTCGGACTGCAGCTTCAGGGCTGTCAAGTTTACATGCAAAGTCTATTGCGTCTAGACCATGCTGTGTTTCTTTGGCGTGTTTTCAAGCGTCAGAGCGACATGAATGTAGCACTGACTAGGCACATCTTGAGCATCGATCTATTAAAATAACTGCTAGCTTAGAGCTATTTCAATTTGGATTAGTGGCCACTCATTGGTACTACAATGAAAGGATTTTGAGATGCTGTATGATACTGAGTTCAGACTGGTGTCAGGGAATCGTGTTTACATGCAGTCTACACCATGTACAAGCATCTAGACAATCTTGTGTTTCTGCAGTGCATTTTCAAGCATCAATGTGGCACGAATCTAGAGTTGACGTGGGACATCTTGAGTGTTCATGAGTTGGACTCTTTGTTCGCGTGTCTAAATTGTCAGATGCCAGTTGAAAAAGCTGAACTTTTGAAAGACATCAGCTACAAACTAGTGGCAGCTTAATTAAGATGAGCACACCAGCTAGCCTAAGGCTCGTCATGGACCCAGACACGCCGCCACGGAGCCGATCACCTCCATTGATGGGTTTTATGTAATAAATACATTAAAGCCACTCGCTCAACCTGGTCTGCCATTGTTCACAAAGACACAGGGAAGACAAAATATCCAAAGGCACTCGCAGATTGTAATGGATGCCCTGCATCAAGTATTTTTCTCCTCATGCGTCCTCGACGTCTGCGCCTCGGAGGCGTCAAACGCGTTTTGACACTGCAGTCTGAACTGCACGTCTAACGCATCAGACACCATATTTGAAAAGCTGAACTTTTGGCATTTAACATGCTGTGTCAAACAAAAGACTATGCTCCAGTGACATAACAACAAAGGGGAGGAAAAAGTTACTAAGCGATGCTAAGAGCCCGCTCCCTACTTAGCCAGCGGTGGAAAGGGCATTACCTTCAACAACCTGGCTCCTTATTGCCTCTTTGGTTGCTATGATACTCGCGGTCACAACTTGGCTCTAAATAATAACTAGCGTCAATGAGCCTCATGTGACTGCAGCCAAAAGCTATTGGTGATGTCACCCTACTTCAGTCCACTTCTTCATGCAGTCTATGTTTGCACAGCATTGGGCTGGAATACGATAGACCCTACAGTATCTGAGCTGTGACACTTTAAGCAGATCCACAGTATGTCATAGAGTCACGGTCTCGAAGTGACTCTCTTTAAATTTCTTTGAATTAGCTTATGGCCAGGCCAGTTAGGAGCAGAATTAAAACCTGCAGATTGAGTTCAACAGCCTTAGGAGCAGCTATGCTGTTTTTGAATGATGAGAAGGAGGGTTTAAGGACAGGGGATGCTTTTCTGTTTCTGTTGGTTACATCAGTTATCATGTTTAGCCCTAACAGGCAACTGCAGTTGGGATTTTGGGATTTACAAAAATAAATTGAATCGACTCCGGCGGATGCTCTCAAAATTTTCGAGTCTTGACTTCAAGGGTGATTCTAAGGACAACAGGTCAGGGTCACAGGACAACTATTGTCTTTTCAAAAGACTCAATACGTCAAGATCATGAGTCCGGTTATAGAATATAGTGACGCAGAGGAAGTGCATAGTGAGGCCAAAGAAGGAGAAAAGTGGTACATTCCCCACTACAGGATTTATCAACCCCAAGAGTTGTATTTGACCCACATACAAAGGAATAATCGCTTGCTGTCATGCCCCAACTTGTTAAACAATCTAATCAGGGTTTTGTTCAGATTTAGAAGACATTGAGTTGCATTGCTATGTGACACTGAAAAAGTGTATTAAGCTGACTATTTCAGTTCTTTATGGTGGAAAAACAGCAACCTGAACAGCATCTCGCTAAAGAGAAGACTCTGTTTCCCTTTGCTTCATAGTTCATCATGAAGGATTTCTATGTGGACAAAGGCAAAATACAACAGCCTAACAAGCACTGCAAGCATAAAGGAAGCCATTGAACTGGAATCGGAGGCTCAGACACTGCTCCAATGACAAGGCATGGCACCTTGTCCACTACTGCATCTCTTTACGATGCAGGTAAAAGAATGCTCCAAGGCAATGGTTGAGATAATCCCCTTCCCTCTGAACTAAGGCCAGTGTGGGAGGCTACTTCAATAATGAAGCATGCCATATTCAGACCTTTGTGTAACACTCCTTCCTAGCAGTGGAGATATGTTCCTTCAGGTCAAAACCCAGAGTTTCCATTGCAAGACCGGTTTACAGACTGGTTTAAAAGGCCACAGTTTCTATGTGATAAAGAAATGCTTCCTGCTGCAGATGTTAAAATGGACATTCCCCTCGGAGATCCAGAGCTCAGAAAGGTATAAGCACTGAACACTCTCAAAACAGAAGACTCAAGCTTACCAGACAAGCTGATCAAGCCATAGCTCGATTCATTTGCTTGTCCAAGAAAGACAAGACAGCAAGCCACTGCACAGTACAAGAAAGGGAAAAAGCCCAAAGTGTTATTCTAAAGGACCTACTAGATAATTTCTATGCAGAAGAGAGAAACATGCTCAGAAATGGCAAGGCACTTCCTCATAAAAGTAAACTGTATCAGATTGATGCTTTTCCTGATAACGATGGACTCCTTAAGGTGAAAAATGAATCTTTCTTAACTACTTTGAAACACCAAGTCATAGTCCCAAAGAATCATCAAGTCACTAAATAGTTAATAATAAACACGCCTTTGCTGCAGAAATGGCCAGATGCTTCATTGGACTCCACTGTTTCATAACAATAAGAGAACCAGTAAGAGAAATAAGGTGCAATCAAGGAACCAACTTTATTGGATCTAAAATTGAACTGCAGGAACAAACAGACTCTGACCGACTTAACACATTTTTAGATGAGAAGAAGTTTGATTTCATTATTCACACTACACATTCAAGCCATACAGGAGGCATACAGGAAAGACAAATAAGGACAATTAGATTTTTTTTCGCTTAACAGCATCACTTTAATCAGGCAGAATGGATGATGCATTTCTAAGGACATTCTTCTGCGAGGCAATGGCTATTGTAAACAGTGGACCTCTCACAGTGGAAATTCTAAGTGCCCCCTCCAGGTAAGGTCATCAGAGAGGACATGCACACATCTCCCTAGTATTGCAGCAAAGCAGAAATGGCACACTCTGAGGAGAAACTCGAAAGTTGTCATGGAAAAGGCGCCCCATTTACCTCGCAGTGAATGGAGATTAGCATAAGTAATGAACACAGTGTAGGACACACTCATAAGAAAAGTGACGCTTTATTATGGAGAAAAGAAGACTGCAAAGAGACATTCTTCAGGAAAGTCGATTGTGGATCACCTGGTGTGAAAACTGGTTCTGCGACAGACTGAGTAACCATATTCTAAGTTGAAGTTTATTTTGCAACAAAGTTTCTGTTGGTTAAAGTAAAGTAAAGCAAAAGTTAACGTGCAAACAATGGTTCAGTAGTTGATGTCGGAAGAAGGTTAGTATAAATCAGTATTGTGAAGTGTGTTTATCCTGTAGTTCACGTTTTTTGCAAGGTATATTAGGTATATGCAGTTTATTTTTCACCCATTAGAAGGAGCCAGTGTGCTTTGTTGATGTATAAAATGCTCAAGTTAACGCAATGCAATTTAAATGTGTAAATTAATGTTTTACATACACAACAATTATAATACATAGCAATTATATAGCACTCATGTAGAGATTGTGAAAAGGTAATAAATAAGGTGTCATAATTTACAGTATTGGCAGTTCATGTAAGCTCAATACATATGGTAAAAGTGTAAATGTCACTCACTGTAAAAACTAAGTATATGTTATTTGATTTCTTATAAATGTGTTCAGCAAAAGTTTCGCACCATCAGTTTGATAGACCGTCTTTTAAACTGGGGATGCCACAGTACCAACACATCCTGTCTCTGTTTCGTCTCCTTGTTTATTTTTAGTTACTTGAAAAAAATAATTTGGTAAATGGCAACCTTTTTATAACAACAGTATGTTTCACTTCACAGTGTTGTTTCTGTTCTGCTTTCAGGTCCTGATTCCTCTCACTCGCTGTAATTCACATAAAGAGACTGTTCAGGGACAACTGAAAGTGCGACACCCTGGCCTCTACACCCTCATCTTTGACAACTCTTTTTCTCGGTACTGGATTTCAGCTTTAATTTTTCGTAACTGTATTATTTATGGATGACCTGGCTGGTTTATGAATCCACTAATCAAAAATATCCCCCACAGGTTTATTTCTAAAAAGGTTTTCTACCATCTGACCATGGAGCAGCCCATAGTCTATGATGGAAGTGACATTCCCTGAAGCTACAAGATGTGTCCCCACTCAGTGCATTATACACTTCATGGGAAATCTCAGGAGAAGACTTTTTTTATCTGCAATATCTTAAAACTGATTTGATTTTGATCATTTCTTCTGTTTTATGTTATGATCCCTTTGCTTTAAACATTTTTAATTGGGGGAGTTTGGAGCTTATTTTATTTGTAGTCATCAACAAACTGAAAATACATATGTTGTAGTAATTGCATGTTCTTCGTGTTTTCCTCACGTGTAAGTCAGGTGGTGTTATTTCACTAATTTACCCTGTGAAACTTGTCAGTTCAAAATTGGATTTTTTTAAAAAGTGGTTTAATTTTTCAATGACACGTTTTGTTTTGTTTTTTGCATAAGTCCTATTTATTAGTTAATAGTAATTACCATAGTAGCCTGTTTAAGTAAATGTATTTTCAGTGCCAGTGTGCTGTTACACAGTACTATCACTGCCTAAGTTCAGAGAACGTGTGTACATGGGCACGTTCTCTTAAAGTGCCTTTAATGTAATCACCAGTGAGTTGTGTTTTGCGTATTCTTGCATTGTTAATGGACAGACACACCTGTTTGGGTGCACTATTGCAATTATTAATTATTTAACTGATCTATATAGGCATTTGTACACATAGGCTATGGTTGTACAATATTTTTGACTTAATACTTATATAAGGGTATGGATTTTAGGGTAAGTTTAAAAAAAAGTTTTTTGAAGCATTCTTGCACAGCAATAAGACTATCCTATTACACTAATGAAGGGCTTTTACCTATAAAATGCTGAATGTTGATTTTTATTTTTTTTTACAAAGCAATGAAATGGTCAACACATTTAGATTGTTTTTCTACTGTTTTGATCAGAGTGTTCTAACCATGTGTCTGTTTTTTCGCTTATAAATAAAGAGAAATGCTGCTGTTTTTGTGAATGCAGACCTTTTTCTTCAGTGGCGCATTTGTGAAGTTGGGGCGACACAGTGCGGTACATGCGCTCAACCTGCGACACTTGAGTGGTTTTTAAGTGTGATTTTTAATTCTTGTCTCGTTTCAACAGTGTTAGGCTACTTGAGCTGATCGCCTCCATTCCTTCTCTTTGAATTGTTTACTCCTCCAATCAGGTATTCTTGTTTTGTTTCAGTCTGCTTCTCGCATTTACAATCACCTGTTCAAAGCCAAAAGCGCAGTGGGATGTTCAGTATCCGGAGCTCAGGGCTCAGAGCGCACTGGATTCATTCACGCTTCAGTCTGCCGGGAAAAAACCCACAGAACCGCAACATGCTCCTTCTCCGGACCACATGTGCCCTCATCATTTTGATTCTTCTACCAACTGTAAGTAATGGGTAAAATTCTGGCAATTTTATGCATACCTTTCTTAATTAGCCTATTTGAAGCGTTTCGTAAAACTTCAGTGTTGGGTGAATCAATCCTGTTGCATACTATGGAAGTTTAAGACATTGCAAAAATCCACAAACAACACGTCCTATTTTTATGAGCTTTTTTCTATGTGGGCTGGATCTGGCACGAGTTTGAGATGAAGACGTGTGCCATTTACAGTCATCAGGACAAAAAAGCACCTCTTTTTAAACGGGGAGAAAATAAAAGAGTTTCATCAACACTGAAATGTCACAATACAATGCTAGAAGAAATGTGATGATTAGAACTATTCAAAATTTACCCCAGAGACCATGATCTTGGATCTCATCATTTGGCTGTGACAATCTGGATTGAATGACAGCTTGTGTCAACAAAGGGAGTGAGCCCAGCTGGAATAGCCTAATTTCTCCTAATTGTGGGTTCCCTCTTCAGGTTGATATTAAAATATATATCTAGACCTATTTATTTTTTTCAAGGTGTACTATGTAATGGGAGGTCCACCACCACCTGCTTGTACATGCATTTGTATGTTATACATGGAGACGCTGATGCCCCTATTTAGCCTGAAATGTTCCACATAGGCCGTTAAACATATCCACATCTATTCAATTACATGTGTTTTTATTGCTCCAAAATACCCTTCAAAATGTGCATTCTTATTCTGAGTATGCTTGCCCCCACACAAATCTGACCCGTAAGTTTTCCTGTGGTGTTGTCAGCTGCTTGTCTTCATGGCACTAGATACACGTAATGCAGTGAAAATTCCAGATAAAGCAAGAATCTTTTTATGGAGACAAGCTGGTGGGAAAGTTACACAGTTGTTACACCGTGAGTGCCAATTGGTTAACATTACATTTTCATTTGCCTATAGTCAAAAGCTTTGACAAAAATGTACACCAGAGATGTAAATTCATATAAAAATGAATAAAGTGTGAATGATGAACATTGAGGAACAGTGAAAATCATCTGTATACTAGGCTTTACTTTATTTTCCAGCCCTGCAAAAGCGCAAAATGTGCTTCACAAAAATAAAATGTTTATGGCTGTAATCATACATCCACAGATTGCCGTGAAAGAAACAATGTCCAAGCATTTTGCATTTACATATTTTTTTCAGATTGCTATTCCTATGGCTATACCTAACTGTGTATAGAGAGAATTACACAGCCTTAGACTGAGCAAGCAAGTATATTCAGTTTGACAATGGTGCAGACTAGCTGGGCACAGGGGTATCATCTGCTTGTGAAAATAGTAAGCAACATCTGCAAAGTGAGAGCCTTTTTGGGTGCTAGTTAGTGGATAATGGGTTTCACCTCTCTGAGAGTATTTTTACAGCACACTGCACAAGTCCAGAGAGCCCTTTGGCATTGCATTTAGTTTCACAGCTCATAGTACACTCACCTGAAATACTATATTTTGATGTTTTTGGTTTTGCCCCTTTCTAATACAAGCTGAAATGCACAAGCACGGTATGTACCTCTATGAACATAACCATTCAGGTTTACCTCACCTGATGCTTAACCACACACAATTCAATGCATAATTATGTTAAGCTGGTCTAGAATGCATATGTTCACAGCATCTTCAACACAACACATTATGTAATGATTGACAGCTGCTGTGATGTCTGATAGGGGAAGGAGGTCAACACTTATTTTCTTTGTGGCACTGGATAGAAGGACTAGCTTATTGCTTTAAGTGAGTTTGATAAAAGCTAAAATTCGGTGTTCGCAATCGTCAGTTGTCGATATCAGAAGTTGTGCATAGAAACCAAGGAATTTATAAATAGGTCAAGTATTAACAGACAGCATGTGGTTTAATCAAACAAAGAAAATGTGTAATCTGTTAATAAACAATGGCAGTCGACACAGTATCATAGTGAACAACTGTGAATAAGGATTGCACACAGGACACAAGAAGAAAAAACTTTATTACGCCTCCCCAATTAGGCCTGTTTGGGTACTATTTATAGTATGCTACGTCTCTATTGACAGGGGTATATCAATAATGAATACAAAGCAATTAGTGAGTTGTCAGGAATCTATAATGTTATTCACTTCTTAAATTCTCCACATGCTCCAGTTTACAGCATGATCCTTAGTAAATAATTACCTCATTTTTGTCGCATGCCATGTTTATACTCATTTCTAAGTCTCCTTACGTTTGTCTTCACTCAGGCTACATGCGACAACAAACATGATAATAGATCAAATCAATGCACAGGGATGCTTCGACATGTTCTTTCACAGAACAGCTCCAGGTGGGTTTCTGATTGGGGGCTTTGGTAAACATGCGCCAATTCTCTTTGCTGAATCTGTCATATATTTTTTCAGTGTTTTACTATTACACAATGTATCGTTAACCTGGGGCTAATGAAAACCGCTCAATACAGTGCGATCCTTAGAGAGTGTCTTTGTCCCATAGGATTTCGGTTCCTCAAGTTACTTTTCATTAATTCCTGCTGTTATGTTGTCAGTGTTTCTTCTTAGGTCTTTGAAATAAGATCAAAGTAGTTTGCTATATTCAGGACACTATATCTTGTAATAATAGCACCATTGTCTTTTTACTTGGTGGTGTACTTCTCAATTTTCTGTCTTTTTCATTAATTTCATTACATTTCTCAATGCAATATAGTATAATTGTGACCCCATGACAATCTGCCAGTGTGATTCAGTGTTCTATTTAATGCTGCTTCAGGCTCAAACACAGGCATAGGCTGACTCTCCCAACCAGCTCGTCACACTGGAAAGCTTCTATCATGCTCAGTGATTGACAGGAGGATTTAGCCAATCACAGTGGAGTGTGAACCAACTTAGAGGCAAATGGGTACCCACAACTCAGCACTAGATCTATAAGGAAGTAAAAGAATCGTATGCATCTATTTGGATTTGAACTAGGGCTACAAGATATATTGCAATCAAACTGAAATAATCATTATAGTTGCAGTTAGCAAATTGTAAAGATTATTTAGCTAACATGATTTCCTTAGCAAACAACAGGTTAAATATAGTCTTATGTAAAAAAAAAACAAAAAAAAACAAAAAAAAAACCCTGCTAACCTTGTTGTTTAAACCTCTACAAACTAATTCTTGTATTAGTTTAGCAGTTCATATTTCAGTCATCTCTAAAATGGAAATGCTCCTGGACATGTCTAAAATGTTATCTATGAACAGAATATTGCTAACAAAACATAATCCGTAAATTGAATTATCCTGATGCCTGTGAGAAATTAGATGTTTTTTTTCCTAAATCATTTAGCCCTAACATGAAATTATTTTGTGAATGACACCAATCTGCAAAGTGCATCTAAGATTGCTCAGTCAAACTAACCAGTGAATCATTGCACCCTTGGAGGCTTTTCTATGGTGACCCTGAGAGTTAAAAGCTCAAAAAGAACATCTGTTATTGCAGTTAATTCAAAAATCATTCAGCTGAAATCCTTAGTCTACCCACACCTGTGAACATAGATTAAATGTGACATTACAGGTGAAACACAAGACTCCTGATTTGGGCTGTGGTCAACTAAAGAAATTCTAGGTCGACTAAAGACTAAACAAAAACAACTATCTATACAGAAAAGAACCCTTATAATCTTAATAAAATAATGAGTCAACAAATAAAAATGTGTTCAACTAAGACACCATCAACCAGTTTGGCTAAACGACCACAGGACTACAAAAGGACTACAGCCCTGCTCCTGATGTAGTCACAATATAATAAGTGTAGACAAAAGTATAATGACAAAGTATAATGAAGACTCACCATGCTCAGTCAGCCGTGCACCGCTGAGGTGGACTGATGCTGACGTCTGCCGTGACATTTCTAGTTCACTCCTTAAAGCTGAGTATGAGTTTGCAGGCGCAGGATTAACAATGGCAGAAGTCAACATTTAGACTTTAACAAATTGTTTTATTTCTGTCAAGGAAAATGTTGATGACATTGTAAATCCTGACTGCTTTTTTAAGCCTCTGGCATTTCTGTCACCTGAAGCCCCTAAGGACGGTAGCGTTTCTCTGAAACAAAAACATCCACACCACAGTTGTGACCTGACTGTCAACTATAACATTGGTCTGTTGTGTTTACTGCATTTTATATTTTGTATTCTTAGGTCTTAGATGCACATTCAGTAAGTCACTATTCACTCTGTATTTACAATAACCCAGTCACTTTTAGTGGAAGATTGATTTGAATTGTTCTGATATAAATGTTAAGTCAAAGTTAAATATAAATCAGTTCAGTTTGTTTTCAGTCTCTGCTGGACACTGAAGTGCTGGAATAGTTATTTAAGGCCTGTGTCCTTTATAGCAAACCCACATTAATATCTGGGCTGAACAACCTTATCAGAGAAATTTGATGAATGATAATCTTGGAAAAATTCTTTGGTGACAATGTAATGTGTCTTTACGCCATTTAGAACATATTCATTGCATAGTAACACTCTCTTAGCCCTGCTACAGTGATGTTGTTGATGTTGAAAAGACTGTCTCCATGTCTAGGCTTTGTCCACGCTTCACCCAGAGTGTGAATACATTTTTCAGCTTGAGAGAGATGAGCAGCACTGCCTTGAGTACATCGCAGAACACACCAACAAAAGCAATAACGGTATGATTTTCAGCTTCTGGGTTTCCTATTTACACCATGGTGCAGTCAATTATACTGCTGTTCTTTTAGCCTCACACTAAATGTCAAAATAAAACAAATAATAAGTAGATAAAGATGTTGTCTAGTTGGCAGGGCCTGACACACATTTGAATAATTTCTTCCAAAGGGTGTGTGTCCATGTGGGATGCTGTTGTCTGCTGGCCTAATGCAGTCACCGGGGAAACCGTCTACAGGGCCTGTCCTGATGTCTTTTCACTCTTCAAAAATACCACAGGTGACAAACTAAAACTGAATTGAAATAAACAGGGGTCATCAAGTAAAAAAGGATTAAAATGAAATGCACTGTAAAGTTGGGATTTCATTTTTTAAAATTTTTTTTTTGAGAGTGCATTCTGTGTTGTTGGATTTGTAATGAGTTGGCCTCCACACAACTGGCATGCCATATTTTCACAGGACACTGACATTTCATTATTCATTGTTTGTTTTAGTAGATAGTCCAATGTTTAGTTTGTTACCTCAGGGTTGGTGGCCCGTAACTGCACCAGTGGAGGGTGGTCCAAGCCGTTCCCGCCGTACCACATCGCCTGCAGCGTGGAGGATGACCTCCCTGAGGTGAGATGAGAAGTACATCGGGAAATAGATGACAGATTATTAGATACTTTCACAAGTGATGTAATGCCAGAAGATGTTCACACAGTTTGGTGCCAAGTGGGGCTACAATAACAAATGAACATAATGAATTATCAAAAAATATAAATTCATTTACTAATGACCATCAATTAATGAAATGTTATGATAATGCTAGCAATTATATTTTTTACAGTGCCGCTATTCATGAGTTTCACCAATGGATTTATTAAAATAGGTTTCAGCGTCCTGTTTAGACTTTTTGAGGATTTTTGGCTATTTGAACCATTCTTATTGCTAGGTCAACTTTTCTTCAAGTTCAAATTTTCTTCACTAATACGCACAGGAGCATAGAAATAGCCCTCAAATAGCCCTTAAAGCTGCTGTATTTATTTCATATAAACATAATATCCGCAGTTCAAAATTCACTGGAACACCAAGCTATTTTACCGTAAACAAGCTCCCTCTGAATGCAAAGCAGCCAACAGGCCCATCAGGTAATTGGCACAATATTGTGTTTCACACAGAGAAAATGGAGCACTATCATACCACGTAATTTCTGGTTCATAATTATCATTGAAACAGTGTTTTATGCATTGCCACACACTTTTCTTTTGATTGTCATATACATTTTCCAATATTGAGAAAAACAATGGAAATGAATGTTTCACTAGGTTTTCAAGTTGGGTATTTACATCCCTTTTGAGAATGTTCAATGTTTTTTGTGGAAGATAATTTATTTTATTTTATGGACTGCAATGACATGTATTACATGATTTATGAACATACTCAAATAAAATTCAAATTCAAATTCAAATTTATTATTACTGCACTGAACATCTAACCTTCTCTTTCAGTCTTCTTTTGTGGCCACATTAAAAGTTAAAGCTATTCGGTCTCATTTTGATATATTATATTCATTTTAACAGCTCTAGCATGTCACACAGCTTTGATATTTGATTTGAACAACCTTTTAAGCAAATACCTTTTTGATGTGCTTTCAGACTGAGCTGTCATATTTTGCCACTCTGAAGATCATCTACACCATCGGCTACAGTGTATCTCTGGTTGTGCTGGCTGTGGCTGTGCTTATTCTGATGCTGTTCAGGTTCGAATATATTACATTTACAGATGGCCATTATTCAAATCAGGCTTAATTTACCAGAAATGCACATTTTTGTCAGAAGATAGTGCAAATTCCAGTACACCCTGTTAATGCACAAAGTCAGCGACCTTTGTAATACATGTCAGAGGAGGCCAGTGATTAAAGGAACACAATAAGAGCTGTAATGTGTATTATCCTAATTTTTTTGGGCTTCAAGTGTTTTATATTAGGTACACTAGCAGACCCCACACATCCACTCAATATTATAATCTGCCCAGTATGCAGCCCCATATGCTACTGCAATGCACTGTTTATATCTGAAAGGCAAACCAAATTTAAACAGAGGCAAGTTCTGCCAGGTATCTGATTCACTTTTTAGATGTATTGAATTGTTTATGCTAAGTCATTATGTCAATCGAAGTAAGGGAATGTCTTGTTTTTGAAAAGATAATATGTGATTCTGTTCTGCCTAAAATATTGTTTATTGTACTAATAACAGCTAGTTGACAAAATAAGGGTAAAACAACACAAAAATCTCCCTTTAGTTGGCGGCATATCATTTGCTGTGAGAGTAAAACAACAGAGTTTGTGTGTACTTCATTGCGGATGCTGAGTGAGAATCAAACCTTGCTGCCTCATTTAGCAGGTGACAGGATGTCAAGAGTCCTTACACCCCCCTCCCCCCGATCCAGCTCTGGAGCTGAGAGACTCTTAATGAATACTAGGTCTTCTCATCTCTTTAGATGATTTCATTATCAAGTCTTTTGGATACACTTACAAATAGGGGAACGTTTTCTGTCATTAATATTTAACAAAAGTGGGTTTAATCTAGTTGATTTCTTCACAGGAAGCTGCACTGTGCCCGAAACTACATTCACATCCAGCTGTTCATCACATATATCTTGAAGGCTGTTTCTGTGTTTATAAAGGATGCTACTTTGTTCTCCAGTGATGACACCAACCACTGCACCCTCTCCACAGTAAGATATGACATTCTAAACAGTATTGTTTTTATTATTTAATTGTTGATTACCTTTGGCTGGCACGGCTCTTTTCTTGTACTAACTCTTACTCTTTAATTTTTTTCTCCCATTGTTTCTTTTGTTTAGTTTGCCTGTAAGGCTTCTGTCATTTTCTGTCATTACTGTGTAATGGCCAATTTCTTCTGGCTCCTGGTGGAGGCACTCTACCTCAATTCCCTGTTGCTCTCCTCACTTTACCATATGCACTGCTGTATGTGGGGCTTCAGCTTGTTGGGATGGGGTGAGCACTATCTGTATGTAAGAGAAAATAACTACAGATACATTAAAAATACTTGTTTTCTATAAATTCCTATAAAGTGGCCATGCATTGCATGTTTGTCATTTGTTTTAACCATGACCAGTGTTTTTTTTATGTATTTGTTCAGGAGTTCCCTTCATCTTTATTTCTCTGTGGATTGGATCTCGCATGTATTTCGAGGATACAGAGTTTGTATTAATGAAGATATGCTATGATGTAATTTTATTCTAAAGCACTAATTTTTTTTTTGTATGGTTTGTTTGAAACAGATGCTGGGACATTAATGAGAAATCACAGTTTTGGTGGATCATCAAGGGACCTATTGTTGTGTCCATTGCGGTGATTTTTACTAAACAAAATTACACCTTGTTAAGCAGATGTAATATTACATTGGCAACTTAAATGTGTTTTTATACTGATTTAAATGTGTGTCTGACATTGCCCTGATGCCTGTGCTAATTTCACACCTCAGTGCACACTGCCTTTATTATTACCATCAACTAACAACTATAACCATGTTTTGTTGCAGAGCAGTCACTGTCATGGTGATATTAACATTTCTTTGTTTACAACAGGTTAATTTTATGCTTTTCATGAATATTATCAGAATCCTAATTCAGAAACTCAATCCTCGACTGATCCAGTTCAACAACTCCTCACAGTACAGGTAATCCTTCTGATGACACGGGTCAGGCAATTATATGCACATGCACAACATGCTAATGGCAAGGTTTCAATATAGAACATGCAATAGTAATAATGCATGGTTATGTCTTTGTCCTGCAGCACCAAAACATAATGGATGTGTTTTGTTGTATTTGAAAATGCTACCTGGAATTATCCAATTATAATCAGCACCTACCTGTTTAGAGGAGAGCAAATGTTTCAAATTATAAAGTTTTATTTCTCTGAGTTTGAAAAATCAAATATTGCCTAAGTGAACAAAATTTAACTTAAAACAACCTTACATAACACATTTTTTTTACTTGACTGAATCACAATCTATGATGAATATTTGATGAATATTTGATAAATATGTTAATCCCGGTCTTGACAGTGTAAATGTGTACAAGAATGCTATGCATAATGAGATTATAGGTAGTGCTGCTTGACTTAATTATGCTGCATAGAAAGGTAACTTCACTCAAAAGCAAAACCTCTGCTCTTATATTATTATTATTATTATTATTATTATTATTATTATTATTATTATTATTATTATTATTATTATTATTATTATTATTATTATTATTATTATTATTATTATCATCTTGAATGATCAAGAAGATGCATAAGTTATATTAAAAAGTTATGCATCTTCTTGATCATTCAAGATGCATGTCAATTTAATGATTGCACACATAAATAAGTTGGTCTGTTAGTTTACATTGGAAGTGCCTTGTCTCCTTCTTGTCTTATTTTGGTTATAGGCGTTTGACCAAGTCCACTCTTCTTCTCATCCCGTTGTTTGGGACTCACTACATGTTCTTCAACTTTCTGCCTGACTACTTCGGTGTCAGTCTCCGCTTCTGTATTGAGCTCTGCCTAGGATCCTTTCAGGTACTACTGCGAATTAAAGCTACATTTAGAAAACATAATGCAATAATATAACATCACATAGTTTTATAGTTTTCATAATAAACATTAGTGTCTTAACCCTTTATGTCCAATAATGCCCATATACTTATGCATATGCATTATGTTGTTATGTTATATCGTTAACTTCCCTAATGTTTACTCCAGCAGATTGTTGGTGACACTTGTTCTTGTTAACACTCTAAGGCCTTAGTGCGCTCTGTGGACTGACCCCAGTGCGCACTAGATTTAGTTCTGTTTACATTTAAGTCGGCCTTGTTCACACACACACCGCATCATTCACCCCAAACACACACCATGAGCCACGTGAGAGCCCATTAGCGGGACACCAAACTTCCCCTCACTTTCCCTGTACACAGAGGTCTTTTCTGCACCTGTGGCTAAATGCCCCATGATGACTACACGGAGATGTGATGGCAGAAGAGAAAAAGCTTTCGCAAGACACACAGACAAACCTAGGTTCACTGGCGCAGACAGGGGGAGGAGGAGATGTGCCGGGACCTCCTGTATGAAGCGCGCTTGGACTATTTACTGTGGCCCAAAATGAGACTGTCGTGTTCACACTGGCCCAAGCACACTGCTCTCAGAGCGAATGCTCTTTTATGTCGACCTAACTAGAGGCAGTGTGAAAACAACCTAAGGCTTGTCCGTTTTGCTTGTGTTGATTGTTTACATGTTCAATGCATTGTGTTTCTTGTCTGTGATGTGTACAGTTGTGTGTATGTTTGTCTTCCTGCCGGTGCCTGTTTGCCTGCTCATGTTTGTGAATGAAAATGAGATCACAAACATTTCACTTGGTTGAATAAAGGTTAAATAAACAAATAAAAAATAAAATAACAGAAGCCACTGACTTGACTGAATTTATGGTTTGATGACTTCTGAACAACTGATGAATGTTTTCTCTGTTGTAGGGTCTCCTTGTAGCAATTCTTTACTGTTTTCTCAATCAAGAGGTCAGTACCAGACTTCCTGATTTTCCATCACCTCCTTAATTGTTTAATTAAGAGACTAATAAAAGCCATTGTCAAATGTTGACATGGTTGAGGACCAGGTATCTATAATCAAGTATTTTGTCTGTTTGACAGGTTCAAAAGGAGATGCACATGCAGTGGCTGCGGTGGCACGAGAGGAGCTATGGTGTGGTGTCGCCTGTGGCCAAGTGCAGCCAAATGGACACACCTTTTTAGGACCTGATGCTGTCAGTGAGTCACGTAACATGTTTATATCATTGACCTGTGTGTTCCCTCTTTCACATGTGAAAATTACAGATAATATAAAGCTTTCATGTCTCTGTGTAGTCAAAAATTGCATTGTTGCATAGAAGGAACTGATAATTGTGTTATTGCTGTATTATTAGTTATTTTGACTGCTCAACGGCTGCAGAAAATGTTGTGTCACGTTAAAAATCAATACACACCTGCATAATTGTTGTAAATATGTTATTTATGTTATTTAACCCATTATTTAAGCTGATGTTTGTAACATTACTATTATTACAATTTAATTATTTAATATCTATTAAATAGTAATATCATTTTTGTTGTAAATGCTTTTAATATTTAGCACTGCTTCATAATGAATGTACCCAGAGCGGCATTTTACTTCCTCTTCAGGTTAAGACTAGAGCTTATTCCAGTGACTTGGTAACTGGGTCTTGGGTGAGGAATCCCTCATGGCCATTTTGACAGACAACATGCAAAAAGGTCATGTCTCACTGGGCGGAGTCTGTCCCCCTTGAGTTACTGTGGGTTCTCTCAGGTACTGCAGATTCCTTTAAAGACATGCTTTTGCTCAGTTAAAGACGGTTATTCTTAATTGCCCCTGAAGATTTAATTAACATGATCCAGGACCCCTCAGTCATGTTTCTGCTCTAAAATTACTCATAACTTTTTAAAGAGGATACATAACAGCACTATCTAGAAATTCTGGTGATTTTTAAATCAAACCAATTCCATGTAAAAGAGTGATGCATAAAACATGACTAGCTTGTTCAGTGCATGTGTGTACACAACATATCAGTATGTTAATAAATTGCGTAAATGACAAAATGTATTTGTTTTGTATTATATTATATATTATATTGTATTATACTCTGTAGGGTAGTGTGCTTGTAAAGCCCATCTCAGGAATAGTATATTTACTTTTGGACTGTTTGGTGGTCCTTTTATCACATAGTCATTGACTTCTTTATGACCTGTAGGTCAGGGTTTTACACTGGGGCATCTAAAGGTCTTTCACAGCCTGTCTCCTCCCTCTCTCTTCCTCCCTCTTGCTCCCGCTCTCTCGTTCTCAGGGTAATTTGGGATTTGGGGAGTGGGAAGTACAAAGTTAGACAGGATGTAGAGTCACTACGGCTGTGTACAGCCCCCCACACTCAGAGCAGACTGGAGTTCGCATTTGGAGAAGCGACAAAAGCTTTGTGGCATCTTTAAAATTCTTTGACCTGCTGTGGAGATACACACATCTGGCCCAGTAAATTCAACAGGGGTAAGTTGATTCAATGCAGCTTTAACTGTTCAAGTTTTAAGGAAAGCTCCATTAGCCATGAGCCACATCCATATCTGCATTAAGTTGTTTAATGGAAACCATCCACAGAGTTCCAGACATATTTTTAGCATGACATTAAAAAAACGAATGTTGAGATTTAAGTTGTGGTTAAACTCTTCCTGCAGCTGTAAAAGTGTTTCTATTGTTCCGAGCAGACGGTCCATGGGGTGAAGGTAATAACAGGGCACTCTTCCCTCATTTGCCTGCCTGGACATGTTGCTACATTACTGCTGTGCATGAAGATACTTTAATTAGGCCCACTCAGCTGTAATTGTTTCTGGTCTCAATAGTAATGAGGGGGCTCACAGCTCATCTCTGTTAAAACAGATTCTGGTGATGAATCACCTGTGGACTCAGCTGTCAGCACTGCTCCTGCTCGTGTCCTTCTGTCAGCCTCTGAGCCCCGAGGAGAATGAAGTCCTGAAGCCTCCCCAGGTCACCAAGAGCCTGGTTAGTGAAGTACTAAACAGTTAGGGCTAGGGTCATGCGAACATTTGACTCAACCAAACAAAAGGTGTGTCCACAGTTACACATACACATCAAAACTGGATCTAAACTGGGACTAATTTTGGAACTAATCCTGGACTAGACCAGGTCTAAACCAGGACTAGAACAGGACCAAACCAGGTTTACCATCCAGACTAAACTGGGCTCAAGCCAGGACCCAATGAGGACGCATCTAAAGCAGTGCACCTTCATCTGCAATACAACTTTCAAATGTCTGGATGCTTTTCTTTTTAGTTGGTCGACAATGTTATCGGAAATATAAGTGAAACTACAACTACACCTACCACTTGTAAGTTATTTTTTAATCATGTACTTTTGATGCGTTGGGATTGTCTAGTGAATAATGTTTTATTTATTGTTAGCTCCTCTTTGGAACACAACAATGACTGAAGTTCAGAAATCTACTTCAGCATTTTACTGTCCAGGAAACCAAATCCTTCTGGAGAACAGCACTGAGTGTGGCTGTCCGCTCCACCTGGTGAAGGACAGGGACAACTGCTCCTGTCCGCCAGGCTTCACTCTGGTGGGAGAGATGGAGTGTGAAGGTAAACCTTTATTTCTGTGCATTATTTTCTACTGAATCTCTCAGTTGTCCAGGTATGAGCCATGGTAAAAGAAAAATGTAAAATCAGTCAACTGGACAAAAAATTGTAATGAGCGCCCAGTTGACTGATTTTACATTTTTCTTTTACTATTTTCAATTGAGATGTTCTGGATGAGCACCTTATCAAATATTATACCAAAATGTTGTCCCATAGACAATGTGTGATGTTTATTAAATGAACCTTCCCTCAGACCATATAGTAATATTAGCCTTGTAAAGTACTGAGTTGTGCACTATCTCTCATACTGTGTGAAATGGACAGATGTAGATGAGTGCGGTGAAGAGGCATCTGGTCGTTGTGGTCCTGATGCCATCTGCAGTAACACCCCTGGGTCATACTCCTGTAGCTGTCTTCATGGTTACTTGATGGGAGCAGCAGGATGCCAAGGTCCATCTGTTATGTGAATGATAACATGGCATTAATGTATCTGTTGTCTTGTTTATTGAAATGCAGATATTTGTTTCTAATGCAGATATAGATGAATGTGAACTAGCTAGAGTGACGGGACTGCAGGCCTGCCCGGGCAATGCTGAGTGCAAAAACAATATTGGGTCTTTCACCTGTTTGTGCCCTTTGGGATATGTAATGGATTTAAATGGAAAAGCCTGTGTTGGTAAGACGATCAAGGGATCACTATGAGATCTGTCCATCCATTGTTTGTGTAAAGTAATGTGTTAACATTCACAAAAAAGTATCTGATTGTATTATTTATGCCTTTATAAACTAGTTTAGCAGTTTTTGGACTTACAAAATCAACAAAAAGTCAATTTCTAATGTTTTATTATAAATTGATTGACATCATTTTTGTGCTGTTTTGGCAGTGCATATGTTTTAGTTGATAAGTACAATTTTATTTACAGCAGTTGTACACGTATTAGTCACAATGTTAAAAGTATTGCAGCATTAAGAGGGCCTGCATTGATTATAAAAGCTTTCATGTTGACTCGTGGATGTGTCTCACAGATGTGGATGAGTGCAGCTTTGAAGAGCAGTGTCGTCGTGAGTTGGGGAACGTCTGTATGAATACTCCAGGCAGCTTCCTGTGCCAGTGCAGGCCAGGCTTCCGAGCAGAGCACCCCTCATGTGTCGGTCAGCCTCTGAAAAGATGTAGAAACACTGTTTTCGCTTGTGCATCGTGCCTGCTTTCTTTGTATATTTGTGGCTTTTTACTCCCTCTCTTGTTGGACTGCAATATCTTTTCTTAATGCCAAAATCTGAATCTGAATCTTTGTGTGTGAGTAATGTGTTGCGCTTAATTCTTCTCTGTTTTTATGTTCTATGGCTGCCACACCTGCTTCTGAATGATTTTTACTGTAGGTCCAGTGTGCCCTTACTATACTGTATGTCAAGGTATGAAAACTATTGTTATTATAAACTGTGCCTTTTTGTTGTTTTTCTTGCAGGAAAAACATTATCCATTAGAACAGTTTATATACTGAACCCTTAGATCAGCCATTTTTTTGTTTGGTAGTTTTGAGTTGCTAGTTTGTGCTTCGATGAAATTTAATTTTATATTAAATACCCAGATACCCTCAGATACATATTTGCAAGTAATTTAAAAGCATTTTTGGTTGCCCCACTGTGTGTGTCCCAGATGTGGATGAGTGTGCAGAGAGTCCCGAGGTGTGCGCCGGTCAGAGTATGTGTGAAAACTCGCTTGGGAGCTACAAGTGTGTTTGTCAACCAGGTTACCATGGAAACGGCACACACTGCAAAGGTACGTAATTAGTACCTCTCTCAATGGAAAACTGTGCATCCCGTGCGCTGGGTCACCTTCCTCATGTGTTTTAATGTGACCTGTTTTGTTTTGTATGAAGACACATCTCCTTTGGTGATTTGTTTTCACCTGTGTTTGTGGAATTAGTAGTAACAACAACAACAATGATGATAATAATAATAATAATAATAATAATAATAATAATAATAATAATAATAATAATAATAATAATAATAATAATTATTATTATTATTATTATTATTATTGTTATTATTGTTATATTATTATTATTGTTATTATTATCATTGTTGTTGTTGTTACTATTGTCACTATTATTATTATTACTAAATAAGGAGCAACATGAAAAAAAGTTACATTTGTGCACGAGAAATATGTAAATGGGCAACTAAATGGACACCTTTGTTTTAAGATTGCTTTGTTTTTTTTTCCTTCTCAGATAAAAATGAGTGCTTGTCCGGTGACCATGGCTGTGACACCAATGCTCGCTGTGGAAACATTATTGGCTCCTATTTCTGCCAATGCTATCAAGGCTTTAACGGAGATGGACACTCCTGCTTTGGTGTGTGAACAACAAGTACAGGAGGTGTATGTTCAATAGTGTACCACCACAATACACTAAATCTGCATTTGTTTTATATATTACAGATGTTGATGAGTGTGCAATGAACAATGGCCAGTGTGCACATAACTGTACTAATGAATCAGGAAGTTACCGCTGTCAGTGTGCTTCAGGGTACCAACTCGACAAAGATGGACGTAACTGTACAGGTAATTTTGGCTTCTGGCAGGTGCAGCAAATTCTCAGCTAATATAATTCATTGGCTAAACCTGTCTTTTTTTTTTATTTCAGTTTTAACTATTTAAATAATTACAAGACAATAATCTAAGATAAAGATATATCTTTGATTTGCTGAAGATGAAAGTGTTCCCTCTAACTGTGCCAGATGCACAGCTCAAATTGTGGACCTTGTAGATTGAGTAGAGTCACATCTTGTTGTGCCAAAACCCTGATGAAGTGTTTCTGGTCTCTCAGATGTGGATGAGTGTTTGGCCCTCAGTGGAAGTTGTGCGCATGGTTGTATTAACACACAGGGATCTTATGAATGTGCCTGCAGGCCTGGATACCAGCTGCATATCGACGGCTCCACCTGTGTGGGTCAGTCACACTGACACCATCTCACTCTGTTGTGCATTTTCAGTCTCTAAATAAATAGTGCTTTGCCAGTAATGGGACTGATGTCAAAACAGTACATTTAATGCTTTAGCTAGCATTTAAATGTGCACCGATTTGTTAATGTGTATTTTTGGCTGTGTACCCAGACATTGATGAATGTAAACTGCAGAATGGTGGATGCTCTCACATCTGCACCAACTCTCTTGGAGGACACCTTTGTCACTGTCCACCTCCACTACTTTTGCACACAGATAACCTCACATGCAAGAGTAAGTAAAAGCAGTATGCTACAGTCTTGTTATGATCTATTCATTTTTACTTGGATAATTGTTTTGGCAGATGTAACATCCTGCAAGTGGAGAAATGGTGGCTGTGAACACATGTGCTCTGTGAGGGCTGATGGACAGATCCAGTGCAGTTGTAGAGAGGGCTGGAAACTGGACTCAGATCTGTGGAGTTGTTTGGGTAAGAGAGAATAGCTTTTCCTTTGTTCTCTGAATATCAACTTTTTTGAAACTTAAATTGCCAGTTAGATCTAAAATTATATAACATGTTTGTGGATAATGCATAGCTTTGCTCTTTAATGTAATCTTAGCAATAAGCAGGAAGATAAGTGTTATGTTTGAACAGTTAATGAAGCAGAAGATTAGCTACATAAGTGTTATTTGTTTTTTATTGCAGATGTTAATGAGTGTGGGGACTTCATGAATGGAGGCTGTGAGCAACTGTGCATAAATCATCCTGGTGGCTTCAACTGCTCATGCAGAGAGGGCTACGCTGTGAGAACAGACGACCCTACAAAGTGCCAATGTGAGTGAGAACAATTCACATGATCTTTCTTCACATGATTATTTATATATGTGCTTTTGTATTTCAGCCGTGTGTGATCCTCCTTGTCAAAATGATGGTGTGTGTGTGGCCCCAAATAGCTGTGACTGTCCACCAGGTTATCCAGGACCAGGCTGCTCAGGTAAATGGTCTTCGCTTTGTGAAAAATTGATTTATGTTTCTACTGAGCATTTGATTTGAATTGATTTCTTAAGAAGCTATTCTGTTTTCTTTTGAATACCTGTGAAAGATTCCATACAACATACAATGAAAGATGATTGAGCTGTCATTGTCGCATACTTCTGTTAAAATGTAGTCAATGTTTCAGCCATGTGCTCTCCCCCTTGTGCACACGGGGGCAGCTGTATAAGGTGGAACAAATGCTTGTGTCCAACAGGCTGGACTGGAATAGGCTGCCACACAGGTAACAAGTAAACACACAGAAAATGCACATAAAGATAAAATGCTTATTATGTCAATGCAAACTGTAGATCACAACTATTTTATTATTAAGGCTTTGATGTACTATGCTTATATATGTACACATTGTCTACTTAGCGGTTTGTGAATTGCCCTGCGCTAATGGTGGTCGCTGTGTGGGGCCTGAAACATGCCAGTGTCCCTCTGATTACACAGGCCCCCAGTGTCTATTGCGTGAGTACCAAAACCACTGGAACATCTGGCTTTAGTTACAGCTGTTGTGCATTATTTACAAAAGGCACACAGGTATTTATAGTGGGGGGATATTTCTACCTGTAATGTGTCTATTGTGCAAGTGTTAAATTTACATGACCTTTCTGATGTACATAAGGCTGATGCTGTCACTCTGTGTGTGGCCTTTCAGCCCTCTGCACACCTGCTTGTCAAAATGGAGGGAGATGTGTAGATGTGAACAAATGTATTTGTGTGGGGGGATGGCAAGGAGCACGCTGCCAGATAGGTAATATGAATTTTGATGTGTTTGCCTTTTCTGATACGGAAGGTTTTCTTTTTTTCATTTGAAAGTATGTGATTGGTTTGAACCAGCAACTTAACATCAACTGACTACTGACCCATTTGTCTTTACAGAACCTGTACAGTGTCAAAAGCCTTGTACAAATGGAGGAGTATGTGTAGGTCTTAACAGGTGCCGCTGTACCAAAGGATTCATTGGGGTTTACTGTGAAACAGGTAAACACTGTTATGATTTTTATAAAAAGTATAAGGGTTAAAACTATTTTTGTTCTTCCAGCGGTGACCATTCCATGCGTTCCACCCTGCCAACACGGAGGTACATGCAGCCCTCACAACACGTGCACCTGTGCTGCAGGCACCACCGGCCTCCGCTGTGAACGACTGTTTGTATCAATGCTGGAGCTGTCTGTAACCAATGAAGGTTTTTAAAATTAAATCTTTTGTCGTGTCCTAGGACATGCCCAATGGTTACTACAGTGGTCAGTATGGCTCGAGCGGTAAGGAAGGCATTCAGAGAAAGTTATGTTGATCGCTGTGGACCTCTTGGTATACAGCTTTGCACTAAATACAGGTAGCTGGTGCAGTAGTAGTATTATATTTTTGTTCTTCTTAAAATAGTACTTAAAATTCTTTGTGTATGCGATTTTCCAGGATGAACCAGGCACGAGTGTATGTGCAGGCATATAGAGTGGGATATAAAACTCAGTGTCCAGAGAAGAAGAACACACAAACCACTGTTTAAACAATGTCACCAGGAAACAGTAGCCCACCAACAAGTAGGCTATGGTTAACAAAACGTGAACTAAAATATTTTTTCAAATTTATCACAGATGGGAGCTACATTCTATAGAATGCCTTTATCAATTATTTCAAATAAAATACAAATTAAATAAAATAAAATACTACAAAACAATTTGTGTTTGCTGTAATTCAATGCAGAAATGCAGTGATTCTTAACCATAGAGCTGGGGCCCCAAGTAGAGCTGCCATCGCCCACCTTAGGGCTGCAAAATCAGATTTTGTGTATAAACTTACTTTTAGGTTTAGCAACAGCCAACTTCACAGCCCTGCATGTGCCCTTGTATTTAATGTTGTTTCATAACTACAGCTTTGGTTGTTTATTTTTTCCAAAAATAAATCTCAACTCACTGTTAATAACTTGATACATACATTTTACACCATTTGATAGGCTTGTATTATGAGATGTTGATGAATGATGAGTTATTGATATTTTATAAATTGACCCTCCTCTAAACAAAAGGTTTTGTGCAGATTTGGTCTTGGTTATTTTATTCTTTTATATATATATACTTTTTATTCTGAAATCCGTTACCGGAAGTTGCCAGAGCCGGTGTACTGGAGTGACCTTCTAGCGCTCGTGTGTTGTTGACAGCCGCTTACGAGGACAAATCCATTAAAATGGTTTTTGAAGAGAAAATGATCATGAATGGCGAGCCCGATGAGGTAAATGCAGTGTCTTATTATGGAACAAATTAACTGCTCTGATCTACTTGTCCAGCTAGCACTGGTTTGCTAACGGAAGCTATCATCACAATCTTATGTTAGCATAAGCTTCCGTATGTCTTTTTAATAGATCCAAGGTTATCACACACCCACGGCTTTTTATAAATCTTAAAATGTGAAATGACTTAAACTAAACTGTATTTTGTCTTGTTTAATTTCAGGATGAAGAAGAGGATGAAGAGGAAGAAGAAGAAGAAATGGTGGTATGGATGTCCTTGTCGTTATATTCTGGCATTTTATTGTGACAAACATAGACTGTGTAAAGAAGTGGACGTCACTCATAGTGTTTGGCTCCAGTCAAATGAAGCTTGTCCAGGCCATGGATCTATTAAAAGGCTAGCAGTTAAAGGGGTGAATTTGGAGCCAAGTTCCACATTTGGAATTCCGACCCAAGTATCATAGCAACCAAAGAGCCAATCTGGAGCGAGGCTGTTGAAAGCAACGCCCCTTCCCATAACCAGGAATGCTGTCAATCAAACCTGTCGCTAATGCTAGCAGGAGTTACCTCAGAGAAAGAATGTTCATATCTTGATTTACAGACACAATAGTGAAATACAGTGGTCCCTCGCTATATTGCGGTTCATCTTTTGTGGTCTTGCTGTTTTGCAGATTTTTAAATTTTTTTTTTTGCATGCTTTTTCACAGTGTATGAACGTGCATTGTGTTCTGCATCCTGATTAGCTAAGGGACTGTAGACCATTGTTAATCTGTCACCTCCGTACCATGTCTCCTGTACAGTACAGAATGTATTCAGCCAAATTTACATAAATGTTCGATTGACACTACAGCGGAGCAGTGCCAGAACCAGGAGGCAGGGTCAGAGGAACTGTGAAATACATGCGAGTCACTATTAATTAATTAAACAAGAGAGAAATGCGAGGAAATATGAATGCCTGTATGAGAAAATTGTATAAAGTGTGTGGTGAGGTTTTTTAAAAAACATATATAATAATAAAAAAAACAGCGCTGACTATTTTGTGGATTTCGCCTATTGCATGTTATTTTTAGAATGTAACCCCCGCGATAAATGAGGAACCACTGTAAAAATACCAGGATCATGTAGAATTTTTTCAATGTAAAGTGAATTGGAACCAGAGGCAATGGAGTCGGAAGAGCACCCATGCTCACTTCTTATTCGGAACGTGGCGGCTAGCAAGTTAGCTCTGTTCATTTATATATACAGTTTATGGTGACAAAGCATATATTGAGGCCCTTTCCCAAACAAACTCATACTTCCTCTCCCTAGCCCTTCATACTACGATTGCTGTGCTTTTCCCAAACGGCTCCTTTCTTCCTTCCCTATGTCCTAACACTCGGTTTTGTTCCCTTTATATTCATTTATAAATGCTCAGGTGGCATACTGAATGTCTAAATTATGACATTTACATTTCGAAATAAACTTTAATAAAGGTGGAACTCAACTGGTTTGGTGCTTTGGTGTTACACACACCTGTTTAGGGGCCATCCTCACCTCTCTTATGGTGAAGAGCCTTAGCAGCCAGTCTCCCTCGGTTCTTACCATTTTGGACTCCTTCATGGTAATGCACAAAACCGAGTGTTAGGGCATAGGGAAGGGAGAAGGGAGCCGTTTGGGAAAGGCCCCGATTCTGACATGAGTCACCAGCAAATTTAATATTATTTGATCTCTTATGCGAGATTGTGTGTTATCAGTAGTGCTGCTATTAATGGTGGTATTGCTTCATCATATCCAAGTGTTCTTTAAAGGTGTGTGTGTTTCTTAGGATCCCCTTGAGTCTTTGAGACAGAAATGTGAAGAGGCTGAACACTGCGTCCACACTCGGGGGCGTCTGGAAGAATGTGAGACCAGAGTGGGGTCTCGATCTTCAACTGAGGAAGACTGCACTGAAGAGCTGTTTGATTTCCTCCATGCAAGGGACCACTGTGTGAGTTATTAAACTGATTTCTGTGACTCTGTTTCTGTATAGATTTTCTCCGGGGAAGTCCCACTGAGAATGCCTGGTTGAATTAAGAATAAATAAGATGAAATGATTTGTCAGATTGAGATACACTGCCTGGCCCAAAAAAAAGTTGCCACACACTCTAATATTTCATTGGACCGCCTTTAGCTTTGATTGCAGCACGCATTTGCTTTGGCATTGTTTTGATAAGTTTCTGCAATGTCACAAGCATTAATTTTTCACCAAGATCTCACACCCCAAAGATTCTCAATGGGGTTAAGGTCTGGACTCTGTGGTGGCCAGTCAATGTGTGAAAATGATGTCTCATGCTCCCTGAACCTCCTCTTTCACAATTTGAGCCCGATGAATCCTGGCATTGTCATCTTGGAATATGCCTGTGCCATCAGGGAAGAAAAAATCCATTGATAGAATAACCTGGTCATTCGGTATATTCAGGTAGTCAGCTGACCTCATTCTTTGAGCACAGACTGTTGCTGAGACTAGACCTGACTCGTACCTGTTTGCTTAGTTAAATCCAGGTGGTGACTTTTTTTTGGCCAGGCCGGGTATATAATGAATAATAAAGTTAGATTTAAACATGAGTGAATGCACAACCAGATACATCGTGCACTTGAAAGATTTTGTTTGAATTTCTATGGGTCAAATATTGGTCAACTTATTCTTTTTATTTTATTTTATTTTTTCAGGTGGCTCATAAATTATTCCATTCTGTGAAATGAAAGCCTGTGGATATGGACCCAGTGGTTGAATGTTTTATTTTGTCATTGTAGTGTGTCTCCTCTGTCTGTCTAGCCATGGTGCTAGTTAGATACTAGCAAATGTTCAATAAAGTTCATAGCTGAAAATTACTTGTAATAGTTGTTGTTTATGCTCAGGAGCTCATTGTATGTTAGCATTGCAGACACTGGGTTACCTCAACAACTTTTACTGCATCTTGGCATAAAAGAACAGTGGCAGTGAACTTTTGAACTTTTAGCATATAACACTGTTATCTGCCCAGGGCTGTCACTGTACACTTTTTACTGCGGTACATGCCCCAGTATAAATCAGCTACATGGAAAGACCCAGTCCAAGTCCTGGCAGGAGGCAAGTGCCAAAAGCATATAATGATGTTAGGAGCGCCCTGCCACCATGTGCAGGTCACAATATGAGCGATACTGCACATGGGTACAGATTATAATGTTACAGTTCTGTGATGTGTGTCGACCGTAATCAGCGCGCGGGCCAGATACAGCAGGTGCGGGTGGGTCAAGTTGAACGAGCCTCCTCTTTACTGTGGCAAGTCAGCACAATAAGCCTCTCCTGAAATTCGGGAGCCAACAAGGGTCTAGTGACGCACTGCTCATGCAACATTGAGCAGTACCTCAAAGCACACTAGTTAAAAATCAATCCAAGTTCATCAGGGTAAACATTTACATAGAAAAGTCTGCAAATAACAAACGCTCAATAGCATAGTATAAGTGTGTTACTATCATGAAATTATCACATAATTTTGTGACACTATCTCAAAATGACGTGATGGTTTCACGAAATTTTGTGATGGTTTCATGTTAAAGCGTGATACAAAATGATCAAGCAATGTCGTGATAAGAAATGTAAAATGAGTAGTAGTAGGACTACTGCTCATCCATAAACGGCAAGGCCACATCATCAATATTAAGATGAGCCCATGAGGGAGCACTGAAATGACCGACCAAAATGACCAAACAGCAGGTATTGGTCGGTGTGTGGGCTTCTTGAAGACTTCTACCTGGAGTCGCTGGTCCACTCCTTTAGTCTTGTCATGATCTACTTCTGTGTCAAATTTCATGATTCTGCTTGCATTTTTGGGCGTTGTTCCTATACCGTGTGTTTATGTGTATGGAGTGGGGAGGCACGGACTTTTGTAAATTAGAAATAGCCAGAATGTAGAAGAAGTTTTAGTCGGCAAAGTTTAGTGAGTTTTCGCCATTGTTCACGGGGTGAAAAATAGGGGGTTGTCCCAAGAGAAGAAGAATATTGCGACACAAGAACAATATTATAATAGCCTCCTTTCCATTGGGCCGGTACAGGCGGTACGGTGCGGACCCTGACTTCCACAGCATAAAGCGATCCATCCAAAGTGGACCACTGGAGGTACTACCTTGGTACGACCTTCCAAAGGGACCAGGAACTATGAAGGTACAATTGTTCCAAAAGACTTGAATGTGTAAATGTTGATTTGTACACTGGTAAATAAAAAAATTTAAAACATTTAAAAGTATTTCTTAACCCTTGTACAACTTTGTAATTTTACAAGTACAAATTTGAAAATTACGCTTTCAAGAGTTTTGAGACATTTGTTGCGCCGAGTTTGTTGAGATTTGTAAACGCAACAGCAGATTTGAACCTGAAGACAGCAGGGGGCGGGGCTAGAGGGGAGCAGTATTGCTGTGGCAACGGCTAAACTGGTTTATATACAGTAAAGGAGTAGCTAATCCGAATTCAGACAGTAGGTCACCTGTATGTGATATTATGATGTGCATTATTAACTTTTTAATAAGTTGCATACCAAGGTAAATTGTGTACATAAAGCTAGCGTGGCAACAAAAGTGTTAACAAGTTTTTCAGAAAATGACTTTAGCATTAGTTAGTGCCTTATGCTAGAGGACATCTTCCCAACTTTTTCCTGCTAATAAGACTAATGTGGCATTACGAGTGGTCACAAACATTAGATGTAAAATTTTTAGCAACAATGCCACTCCAGTATACCTGGAGAAAGGATTCCTAAAGGCACTTATTACAGAACAGAGCATGCTCCGCCTAATTGGGTTTAATTAACAATGTGAAGACCTAACATACGTTTAAGTTAACTTCATAGCATCTCTGCAGAATACAAGTCAAAAGACAAAACAACAGTCCCGCCCCCATCAGTGCCACAGCTCCACTGTTGCAGGCCAATCAACCACAAATCACGTGAATGAGCCAAGAAAGAAAATATTTAATATGGGCTTGTTAAAGTAGATTTTCAGAAATACTGTAGTACTGTTTAAGGTAATATGGGCCAATTCACCTAGAAGCTTGAGGGCCAAGAAAAATTGGTCTGAGGGCCGCATCTGGCCACCGGGCCACAGTTTGGGCATGCCTAGTGTACTCTATGCGAATCAGTGAGCCATGAAGGGAAACCCGGCCGGTGCACCACCAGCAATAAAGCGACAGACTCCTGGCTCAGCTTTGTTCATTTAAGTTAATGGATCAGGTGCGGGGCTCACAGCGAGGCAGCGGCATTGAAAGAACAACTAAGAACGAGTGTATTTTTCTATGCCCAGATGCTGAATGATGAAGTTAACTCAAACGTATGTCATGATTGTTAAATTCAGTGCTCAGTGTGTAGCCTGCTCTGTTCTCCTTTCTCCAGGTTAACTGGAGTGGCGTTGTTGCTAAAAATGTAGGAGTCAATTCACACACAATGTGATTACAAGAAATTATTCACAATAATATGCAATAATTGAAAACAGCAAGGAACTGGTAAAACTGACATTAAATCAAATTAAATAAAAGCCTATATATTTGGCAATGTCAGCTTTTACCCAAAGGCAGAAAAGAAATGCCATTCATATAAAATAGCTGCATCTGGTGATTGCAAAAATAACTAAACAAACGGCTCCCTCTGTTGGCCACAAACAGTAATAAGTCCGCTGGAGCCCTGGCCTTGGGCCACATGATGTGCTTGGGGGCCTACAACCAATTAAGATGCACGCAGTGCGTAACGTATATAGGAATAATACAGGAATATGGAATAGTGAATCCATCTGGCAAGGCAGGGTACGAACTTAACACTGTAAATGTAATATGAGGCACAAGGCGTCAACGTAAAAGTAGACCAGAGCTAACACTTAGCACTGCAAAGACACATAAAATCCAATAAAATAATGCACGGTCAATTTTCACTCATCACAACACTTTCTTGCATAAGACGCACACAACGCACAAAATCAGAGGACAGCAGATATACAGGTGTAAGGCAGGTTAATAATAGTCTACGCTACTAATACACTGCTGCTTGTGGCGAACTCCCCAACAGACTGACAATTGCTGCGCAATACAAAGTCCAAGGCATCCTGTGATTGGATAAGAATCTAAGACGGGGTCTCAAACTCAATTTACCTGGGGGCCGCTGGAGGCAGAGTCTGGGTGAGGCTGGGCCGCATCAGATTTTCCCCAAGAAAAACTGTGTTAAAAAAAACATTACAATCTTCTCAAATTTTTTATTTTTTATTTTTTAACACAAAATATGATGAAAAAATAGATAAACAAATTAAGAATTAATCAGAAAATACATCAGTGAATCAGTAATAAATAACATGAATTGTCCTGAAGATGAATTGAACATTGAAAAACAAGAACTATTCTTCTGAACATGGCTTTTCCCCTACTCCTTATTGCTGGAGACCTGGCAGCGCTTCCTTTCACATAGCCGAACCACTTTTGAAAGAGGGAGGAAGCAGCTGAGACCCTCAGTATGGCTTGAAGATGATCATCAGTAAGTCTGGACCTGTACTTGGACTTATTGAAGTTCAAGGTGGAGAAGAGCTTTTCGCACAAGTATGTGCTCCCAAAATGTCACATGGTCCACTTGAACATTCGGGAAAACTCAGGGAAGAGGAGGGTCAGTTCTCTCGAAAATTGCCCAAGCTTGTCTGCTTTTCTCCTCACCTACCTGAACTTCGCTTTGAGTTCAGAGTTGCACTGCAGGTCAATGAGCTCCATTTGAAGCACAGGAGGGGCATCTTGCACATCAAAGGAGAAGGGGTCTGCAAAAATTTGAAATGTGGCTCTGTGCATCTTGAAGTCTGCAAATCTGTGATCGAATTCCATACATACTTCTTACCACTGAATGGTGTACCTGCATCCACGAGTGCCTTGCATGCTGGGAAATGGCAAAGGTTTGTCTGAGAGAGCTCTGCTTTCCATAACACAAGTTTTGAGAATGCTCTCATGTTGTCATAGGCAGCACTGACAAGTTGCACCTGGCCTTGTAACGTCTTGTTCAGTATATTAAGCTCATGTGTGATATCAACAAGAAAAGTGCATGAGCCATTTTGGATCACTTAGTACAGGAACAGCCATTCCATCCTTCTCCATGAAGGCTTTCACTTCTGCTCTCAACTCAAAAAATCCCTTCAATACATTTCCCCTGCTGAGCCAACGTACCTCGGTGAAGAAGAGCACATCCCCATATTCTGACTCAATTTCCTCTAAAAAAGCACGGAATCTTCGGTGCTTTAAGCCCCTGGATCTGATTTGGTTGATGCATTTCACAACGACCGACATCACCTTTTCAAACTTCAGGCATTTGCTGCAAAGAGCCTGCTGATGGATAATGCAGTGCAGAGCAATGGCCTCCTCCACACCCTCTTCTTCCAGTTTTTTTTTTAACAAGTGCCACCAGTCCATTTTTCCTCCCTGTCATTGATGGCGCTCCATCGGTTGTTATTCCAACAAACCTCTTCCATGGCAAACCGGCATTCTCAATGTCATCACATAGCTGGTGAAGTATCTTTTGAGCGGTGGTCTGGTCATGCATTGAAATTACTATGAGCTACTCCTCCATCACTTCAAAATTGTCATCAACACCGCGGACATACAGTGTGAGCTGGGCAGTGTCGGTGATGTCTGTGGTCTCATCAAGAGCAACTGAATATACACTGAAACATTTGGCTTTTTCACACAGTTGGTCATAAATGTCATTTGACAGGTCAGAAATGCGCTCTGCCACGGTGTTGGCAGAAAGGCTGATGTTGTTAAACTGACCTTACTTTTCCGGACAGACTATACTCGCAGCCTCTAATATGCAGTTTTTGACAAATTCACCTTCTGTGAATGGCTTTCCTGCTTTAGCAATCATTTCACTAATCACGTAGCTAGCTTCAACTGCTGCATTATTTTCTTTGGTTGCTTTCTTGAAGAAATCCTGTTGTTTCAGTAGACTTGTTTTAAGACTGGCAACCCGGTTGGCTCTCTCATCTCCCTGCAGTCTGCAACATGTCTCTGTAGGGCATACGTAGCACAGCAGAGGCTACAGGTGGTGCTGAAGGGGAGTACATTCCACTGGTAGACTGTGGGCTCTGTCTCACACCTAAGATCCCTCCAGAGAAACTTGTGAAAACATACCCTTGATGTCACTGCTGAGAGCCACGGAGTTCTCTAAATCGCAAGAGGATAGCGACCAGGGACTGACTGAGGGTTGGACCAGTGAGCAGGAGTTTGTTCAGGTCCATGTCTCGAAACTGAAAAGAGCACTTGACAAGGTGTTCTCTGAGCCCGGTGGTAGCCTACCTACATAGCGTGCTTGTTCCAGTCTCTGGATCTCAGAATTGTAGACATGGACTATGTCTGGTGCCTTCACCAACCGCCTCTCTGTGTTCCTGTGTTTAACCTGAAGCAGAGGAGTGGCATAGCGGCGGACACGATTAAACTTTACCCGAACAGTCTTTGTACTCAGGCATTCAAGGGCCTTCTGGTTCTGGTGTGATTTCATGCTAGCCTTTTCACTGTGCCATGAAAGGACATCCACAGTCTTTCAACGTGCTGGTGGAGCTCTGAAGGAGATGAAGAGGCAGCCCTGTGCAGTGCGATGTTGTTTCAGGTTATGAGTTGGACGCTGCAGTTCCTATCCGAAACAGGTTCGGGCAGCGGCTGGTGCCCCAGATAACCCAAGGACAACAGGTTCAACTGGGGCCACCAAGTGCGAATGGTCTGAGCCAAAAAGCAGCAGGGGAATAATCTCCTTGAATGAAGGGATAAGTAGTTTTTCAGATGGCTGTCCATTGCCGGCAGAGTTTTAGTGGGATAGGAGTGCTGGCGTAATCCAAGCTTGGGTGCAGTGAAGGCTCCCTGGAGGTTGTACACCTGCACTGGGGAGCTACTTGGCGAGATAGTGAATGACACCGCTGCCCCATGAAGCATCTGCAGCTCCTGTCTGACTGGCCTTGGAGTCCCAATTACTGTGCTGCTAGGTAGAGAAGCAAAGTGCGTTGTGAACAGTCATCCAGCACAGCGTTTGTTTCCAGTCACCGAATTTGACCGGGTCCGGCATTTTCTCCGCTTTGTCATATTTGACTGGACCCATGTCACTGATCTGCAGGGCGAGGAGGTGCCTGCTGCTGCATGTTTTTCAGTGCATTTTAAGATCACACTCACACACCACCAGCATTGTTTGTTGTCCTGAATCCAAGACCGTTTCTAGGCAGTGCTGAGGAACTTGGAAGTTTGCACAGCTGTTCAATGGGTGGATTTGGCACTTGTGTCTTTCCTGGTGCGATACTGTGCAATGTCTTCCTGGATTTGAACCTCATACTCCAACCACTCATCTTGCTCCAGGATTGGTAGGTGCAGAGAGTGGATGTAGCACCTGAAAACTGAATCTCAGATTGTGTGGCAGCTTGCCCAGCAGACGAGTGGCATGAGATCCACAGTCCAGCTCAACTTGTCCCTTTAAGCCCAGCTGTTCCAACATGCTCACCAGGAACCTGACATTCAGAACAAACAATCTGACTGACTTGATATCACAGCTTTGAATGTTGGGGTCATCCATCAGTTCAGCAATACACTGGGTGCTAGTTGTTGTAGCTGCCTGTACTGCTGGTTTGAAGCTGCCATAGTGTCCGTAAAGGGGTAGCCTGAGTTGCTGTAGGAATCGGCAACTAGCAACGCCTCTTCCAGTTTCAGTTGGTCCACCAAGAACTGTAAATTAAAACGCCTCTAGGGAGGAGATTGTTCAGGGCAATGCAGAGTCTGGCAAACTCCAGAGGATTTGGTCGGCTAAATCCGGGATAGAAGGAGTGGGCCCCCTATAGGTCCACTGCTGTCTGGACTCATTGCTTGATGTCTGAACTTGTGTCGTGTTGGAGGAGAGGCGTGCCAGCGTTCGGGGGAATTGTCAGCATGGTGTGACTGTTCTCTATATTCTCTGGGAATGAGGGTCTCTGTGGCCGGCATGGCACTCAGGTGAGCAGTGGTGACTGATCCACTTATAGCTGCGAGGGCTATAGTGGTGCCCCTCTCTGCACTTGTAGCCATGGGTTGGGCGTAGGTGCATGGAGCGTGCTGTCTCAGGAGAGTGCTCAGTTGAGTGAGAGTCGTAATGGTATGATCTCCTGTAGTTCACTGACTCTCTGCTGTGGTCAGGATGCCTGACAGAGATTTCAATTTGTTGCCACAGCAACCCCTGTCCCCTCTGCTTCTGAGTAGTTAGAACTATATAATTTACTGTAAAAATTGTGTATTGCCCTATAATAAATCATTTAGGTCATAAGTTATTGCATCATTATGGTTTGATTTTCTCTTTCTACATTAGATAACAATGCTTTGGAACATAAGTTATTAATAGCAGATAACAGTTTCAGATAACAGTTTTGTTGAGCACTTTTTTGTTGATCAGAGAGCTTCCCAATTGTAATTGATCTTTCTTTAGCTTTGAATTTGAACCATTACCACTTGATTAGAGGTGTAGAGTTTAGAAAAGTTATTTCAGCAACAAGATTCTTGATATACTTGATATATAGCAACAAGATTCTTGAATACAAAAACAAGATTCTTGAATACAAAAAATGTTTTTATGCAAAAGATTACTGTTAAAATCCCAAACTAAGATTAATGAAGATATGTTATTGTTTAGAGTAAGAGTAAGTGGTCTGTTAGAGGAGAGGCAGAGATTTGACATTTTGATATATTATTAACCCATTCGTAAAGAATAAGCCAGTAATCCAGCCTAGAGCATTGACTGTTGTTGGCTGCATTAAACCAGGTGTATTGTATTTTACTATTGTTTCTTAACCTCCAGCAGTCAACTAAAACTGTGTTAGAAACCAGGGCAGTAAAAGTGTCAACAAAGGAGTTATATTGCGCTCTAGACAGAAGGCGGTCCACTGCATTGTCTGGAACCAAATTGAAGTCCTGACCTAAAATAACCTCATCATAAGACTATGCCAGCCTCCACTGGTTAATCTTCCTACATAGATCTGCTTAGAATGTCTTGTTGAGAGCTTTGTTGTTACTACCATAAACACATAATAAGATCAATTTAACATTATCAATTTCTACCACCATCATTAGCATGTCCATCTGTGTCATTTTTAAGATACTTGAAACCTATAAAATAAAATCATGGCCCCAGCTGAATGAGATGCCCCGTGACTGAGTCTCCCCATTGAAGTTTACAAAACTGCGCCTCCTCTTCTTCAGAATGAGTCTCCTGAAAAAAAATACAATTTATGTTCTCTTTACAAAAAAAGAGTAATTGCCTTAGGTTGTGTGTTGTTTTTCAGTCCCCTTGCATTTAACAACAATAAGGATAACCATAAGTCAAAAGGTTCAAATGTGTAAATATAACAGGAGGGATGCACAAGAATGAGTAATCATACTTTCCACTAACTTTGTGGTATAGTGCAAAAGTCCATATAGGTGAGAATACACCTTTGTAATAATATTGAGATTAATTAATCAGGGTCCACTCATTTGTTGTTGATCAGAGCATAGCCCCCTTTCAGGTACGTGTGCTTCCCTCTCTTCCAGGCTTCTTGAACCAGTGGTCACAACTTAGCAGGCGCAGCACGGTCCTCTTTGCAAAAATCTTACTTGAAGCTAATGTGAAGATCCTTGCAAACCTTGACATCCTTGTACCTTCCAGACTTCATCCTGCACAGTTTGCATTCCAAACTGAATGATGATAGCTCTGGGAGCGCTTTTGGAGGTGCGGAGTGTCTACAGTGTCATGCAACTGACATCACCTCAACGCAAATAAAAACTTAATAAATACATCTAAGCATAACTGAATAATACTTTCATACGGCTGCTCTCAGCAAATCACAAAACATATTTATAATTCCAAGTTTGTGGCACTTTGAGAGGAGGCTAACGCTAGCGTAAACACTAAACTAATTTTGTTTTATCGTCAGCTTTATGCATTTATTTAATTTATCTGCACCTCTACGCTGTGTTTTAACCTCTCTTTATTTAATACATTGTGGTTTGCTAGTGCTAGTTACATTATACACTGCAAATGTAATTATTATTATTTATTTATTTTTTTTATCTTGAGGGGAGTCCTATGCATCGATAAGTGAGCAGTGGACAAGTGAGAGGTTTTCTGTTCAAACAAGATCAGAGAAACAGCATGTGGTACCAACAAAGTGAGGTCAGAGTAACCCACGAGGTCACGTGATGCTAAAACAGCCTTCTCAGCTGCGGCAACAGCACGTAAACACCAGGGCAGACCAGCAGCAACAGGGTCGAGCTTAGCAGAAAAGTAAGCGACAGGACGAAGGGTACCCCCATGTTTCTGAAGGAGAACAGAAACCATGCATCCATCACGTTCATCCACTGTCTGAGTGAAAGGTCGAGCTGGGTCAGGCAGACCCAGAGTTGGAGGTGTCTGCAAGGCTAGTTTCAAGTCACAGAAAGATTTTTCTGCTTCCTCAGTCCAGGTAATTTTGTCACATGTGCGTAGAGTTTTACCATGAATGAGCGCCCTCAGAGGAGCCTCTAGAACTGAATAATTAGGAATGAACTGTCGACAGTAACAACAAATACCTAAAAATGACATGAGCTGTTTTTTAGTCTGAGGCTTTGGAATGTTTTGAATGGCTGCAGCCCGTTTGATAGGAATAGTTTTGCCTTTTTCAGAAATCACATGACCCAGAAAAGTGACTTCCTTTTTAACAAATTGCAATTTGGAAAGGCTAGCCTTGTGGCCATCGGCATGCAAATGTTTCAGAAGTGACACTGTGTCACGTTTACACTGTTCCTCAGTAGGAGCACACAAAAGAATGTCATCGACATATTGCAATAGGCATGTGCCTTGGGTCAACTCGAGTGGAGTTAATGAATCACGCAGCGCTGCATTATACCACGTGGGAGCATGAATGAAACCTTGACACATCCTAGTAAATTTGTACAGGTTGCCATCATATTCAAAAGAGAACCAAAATTGAGAGTCCTTGTGCACTGGGACTGAGAAAAAAGCATTTGCTAAATCAACCACAGAAAAAAACTTTGCTTCAGGTGGAATCTGTGATAGAATTGTGTATGGGTTTGGAACCACTGCAGCAACCGGCTCAACTGCTTCATTCACAGCTTTCAAATCTACTGTGAATCGCCATTTTTGAGGTTCACCAGGCTCACATTGCTTTTTGACTGGAAAAATTGGGCTTCGAACGCCCCCAGATTCACTTGGGACAATAACACCTGCTTTGCACAAGTCATTGAACACAGGAGCTATACCTGCCCTAGCCTCAGGGCGAAGGGGGTATTGTGGCCTACAGGGACGCACGTTAGATCTAGGCGTGATTACCACTGGCTGACAACTGCGTATGACGCCTACATCTGTGGGGCCTTTCGCCCAGAGATCAGCTGGAATACCCCTCAGTTCTGGTATAGCTTCTGCTTCAGCCTGGGACAAAAAACAGCCTGTCTCAGCACTGTTATCAGGGAACACACAAACACACCGGGATGCCTGGAGGGAGGAGGGATAGCCCATTCTCCAGGCCTGAACAGAGTGAGAGAATGAAACAGTGACGTCACTGGTCTGTGCCCAATCGTGGGCAGCCAAGCATTGCTCAACAAACAACCCCACCCCAGTCCACTCAACTTCTTTTGGTTTAGATAACGCTATGTAGGGGTGAGCATCTAAAAATAGAACAGGAGCCTGCAGAGACTGTGGGTTAGACACAGAAATAGCAGAGTACTGATTTGACCAGTACAACCATTCAGTAACTAACACATCCCCACTACTCTCAACCCAAAGTTTTTCAAAATCCTGAAATGCTGTCACAGGCACATCAACAGAACACTGCACGTCTCCCACGTCCCTCAACTCTGTGCTCTCTGTTGGGCATACTCTGTCAATTGCCAAATCAAGTAAGTCATTTGAGGGAATTGGGGACAATTTCCAGTGAAAATCATAACTGGGAGTTTGACTTTCCATGTGAAGCCCTATGAAATTTGGTTGAGTCACAGCCAAATCTTTTGTGGTCACAACTTGCAGACCGTTTGGTGTGGAAACTAGACAAAGGCTCAATTTGCACATAAAATCGCGTCCAAGTAGATTCACAGGACATAGTGGAGAATAGAGAAAGGAGTGCCTAAATTAATTGCCCTCAGAGTCAGAACAATGCAAAGGAGAAGTGAAACGTTCTCTTGTTGCGTTACCAGATGCTGCTTGAGAAAAAGTATACCGACCACTCATTCATGGGAGAGAGCTGAGGTTCGTATTACGGAATGCGTAGCCCCAGAGTCCACTAGAAATTTAATTTGATCACCATTAACAATTAAAGTGTACTCGGGAAATTTATCATGATTCTGTGATAGTTGTGCATACATGCCAATTTTCCCCTGTGCTCCAAATGAGGTGTGTGTGTTGTCTGGTGCATGTTACCACCTTGTGGTGGGTGTGGTAAGGCCTTTTCTCCGGTGCAGTCAAGTCCATCCCCCGCCTCTGCGCCGCCTAGTCAGTCTGAAGATCGGCATCGGTCATCCCGTGGTGCCCTGTTGAAGCGGCCACGCTCATTGCGGCGGTCAGCAGGCCCCTCTGACTGTGGCCCCTCCGGGCAGTCACGAGCAAAATGTCCACTCTGGCCACAGATATAACAGACATCTTGACTGTACCAGGTTTGACGTCTACGTCCATCTCTGTTGTCAAACCCAGATCTCCCGCGGCCTCGCCCACGGCGGGGAAAGAATTGACGTTGTCCCCGGGCCCGTGAGAATAGTGTCATTGTGGCATTGAAAGCGTCCTTGTCTCTTTTGGCCTCTTTGGCCTGTAGCTTCTCTTGGTAGGTCAGGTAAGCGTGGCGTGCATGCTTACGCAACTCATCCAAGTCTGGTTCCTCAAGTCCACCCACATAAGTTTTGTCCAGCAGCGACCTCTGGGATCAGGCCTCTACGAATGGCATGGCAGATGTGGATATTAAATGCACGTTTTTGAACAGGGTCAACGTCAGAGAAGCCACTGTTAACAGTAAAAGTCTCAATCAGGCGATGTATGAATTGGTCAGTGTCCTCATCTGGTTTCTGTTTGCACGCTGTCACAGCAAGCATGTTGATTTTGGCAGGAAAAGCAGTTTCAATGGCCTTGCACAAGCCCTCCATGGCCTGGATGTACTCGCAATTGTCCAAAAAGCGCGGTTCGGAGGCATGCATGCCTGAGTCTGGGAAATGGTCTCTGATTTTAGCTATATCGCTTGCTTTCATCAAATTCGACAGTATCTTTCTGCATTCTCGCCCAGATGGACGGAACTCCTCATAAAAGGCACGAAACTCAGTTGCAAATCTGGTTCCATTCATTACAGGGTCGGGCAGGGTACGTGCGTTATTTTCCACCTCGTCCGTGCCCCAAGGTCGATACACAAACACAGGACCATCCGGACCGACAGCCTCCACCAGAGGAAATGAGGTGGATGTGCCGGCTGTTTTTGCGGTGCTGCGCAGAGCCACTGGTGTCGTCCTGGTCAGTCTGGGTTTAGCTTTAGGTGGTGGTGGGGGTGGCGTGTCTTCCTCGTCATCCTCTGATTTAGGCTGCTGGGCTCGGCTGACAGGCGGGCAAAGGTCGAGGTCAGGGTCGATGTGCACAGCAGAAAGGGCGCTCAGATCTGGATAGAGACGAGAACCAACAGCAGTAACTCGTTCTTTAACATTGTGTACTTGCGTGAGTGTGCTGGATCCAGTGTTGTTTGCAGGTGTATATGTTTGAGTAAAAGGATTTCTGGGTGAATAAATTGGCGGACTATCCGGCCCCGTCTTACTATCACACACATTCTTGTTTTCCCACTTGGGACCTTCCCATTTACTTCCTTTCTCACATTCATTCTTTATCTCAGTGTTGGCATGTGCTGCCTGTTTGCAAATTTTCTTACGATCACGCCTTTCTGCCTCATTCATCCACACACTCAAACGTTTCTCCTGATCATTTATCATTCGTAATTTTGCAGTAGGAACCCTCTTAGCCTGCATTAGTTTCTCTCTTTCCTTTTCAAGACTTGCTTTAAGTTTGTTCAGTTGGTTTAAGCTAAAAGACCCACTCTCAGGAAACCCATGTTTTTTGACCAAATATGCAAATAATCAAGACAACCTTGACCATACTTGCTGCGCATGGCTGCAGTGACTGCAGACTCTGGGATCCGCTGAGCCTCGCTCCTGGATTGGTTCTTTCCCATTTTCTCTAAAATGGTCAGCGCTCTGAATACCAACCTCTACGCGTCCGTAGGGTGAATTTTTTACTAGACGTTATTTTCGTCTCCTCTCCGTATTCATAAAAACCCACGTTACTGCGACAATTTCAGCCCAGAACACACAATTTAGGAATACGGTAGGCTTTGCTCCACCCTCCTATTGACAAGTCCTCATTCATGCGAGGTGCATCAAGGACTAAATTTATTAGAATAAATGTCGTCCAACGTCTTCTACCTTCAGAATGACAGAATTGAACCAATACGGTGAGCCTTCAATCCCAGCCAGCGCGCTCACAATAACAGCTAGATACCAGAGTGGAGGTCACACCAGGGCACAGCAAGTAATGGCAATGTTTTTAATTTAGTATTAGTGTTTCAGTATCTTAGTTTCCCCCTTTTTTTTTTTTTTTTTCCAAGCGAGACAGCCCCCTTGAAACAAGACAACTCACCACAACTTCTAGTAGATCAGGTTCGAGGCCTTAGCGCCGGCGTTTTCCAGCGAGAGCCATGCAGCCCTCTCACTCAAAGGCAGAGATGAGGCAGGAAGGGAGTGCCCTCCCCGGGTGGCCAGCCGCTGGATCACTGTCGCCGAAAAAGAACCGGACGAAAGGGCATGCCGACAACGCCAAATTGTTGTGGAATTTCTAATGGTCAAGAAGTCTTAAAGATATAAAAATCAACAGAGAAGTTGTCTTGAATCAAAGGTCTGGTTTATTGAATCAACTGTGCATAATTGTCAAAGAGCTGTGTCCCTAACGGTGTCGTCCTGCCCTCAGCTGACAAATGTAAACAATACAGAGTATTTATACCACCAAAACAATCTTGCCAGTCTGGTCTAATCGAAGTGGCTGGAGGCCGCTAGACACACAGAAAAGACATAACAACATAACATACATAACAGATGGTATTATGAAGGTTAGGTCAAAATGATCCATAATAATACAAATAAAGATATCTGCTAAAGAAAGCCATAACATAGGTCCAGAATGAAAAGTTAGCACTGTAGACATGGCAATTAGCAATTCAAAACCATAATCTGAAAAAAATCAAATGATTTAGCTGTTTAGAAAAGACTACCCCGGGAGCAGTGTGTTTGGGCCAGTGTGAACCCAACAGTCATAATATAGGCCCCAGTAAACGGCCATCCCAAGAAAGCTTCAAACAGGAGGTCTCAGAGCGGCTCTACTTTCACTTTGGAGCGGGGAAAGTGTGTTCTAAACGTGGCCAACCTCAGGCTGACCTACACAGTTAGTGGTGACAGTAAAAGTGCTTGGACACCGCAGAGCTGCTGTTTGACATGTTTGTCTGATGAAGCAATTTGGATCAACTTAATATCAACGACAGTCTTCTGCCTCTGCACAGGTGAGCCTGGGTCTGTCTGTCTATCGTTCCAAAAGCTTTTTCTTCTCCACCATGTAGACTTTCAAACGTGACTCTTTATACTGCACCTTTAATGTCACAGTTCCTGAGGAGACCTATTTAATGATTCCCAGTGTGATCTTTACTGATCCACCAGACCCCTGGGGTCTCTCCTACAATTTGATATACCTTCCATCTCCTCTCTTCCCAATTCTTTTGGTACTTGAAGTGAAACCCTTAAATGAGGACAATAGAAATAATGTTTTGGCTATTTATTGAAGTTGAGGAGTCAGAGTGCTGAAAGAGCACTGCACTTGGTCTGTGAAGTACGTTGCAATCTTCTTTCTCCTCCTGTACATCTATCTTGCCAAGTTTTTATACTAATTCTGGTCCACCCGCACAGAGGTGACTGCAACCTGTCAGTTTTTTATGTGTCAACCAGTTATGACTGGTCCTGGCTAATTTCAACTGCTGTTGACCCTTTGACACAGGATGTGACCATGCATGTAAGCTGCAGGTGCAAATGCATATTTCCTGAACAGCACAGCAATAGAAAAACATTTGTAATATATATTTGTATTTGTAATCCCCCTGTTGAGCTGGTTCTAAGTTCAGCTCACAATCCATGCTCCTTAATATAGTAAAGTTAGCAAGTTTCGCAACTCCCCCGGTTGATGTGGCCTAAATAGGGTCACATCACCTAAACTTGTTCATACCATGTGTGCTAATTTTTCTATATGTGGGTGTTGGTGTGTTCCGGGCTTCCCCCCAGACCCACTCTTCCACCCCAGGTGGTGGAGTGCATAACAAACATTGTTTATTCATTTTTCTAACAGTTCTATGTGTGTAAAAACAAGTCAGGGGGATATATATATATATATATATATATATATATATATATATATATATATATATATATATATATATATATATATATATATATATATATATATATATATATATATATATATATATATATATATATATATATATATATATATATATATATATATATATATAGGAAAAGTAAATGCATTTTACTTTTTATTGAGCAAATTTTGGCTTGAAATGTTGGTGGCATATTTAATGTAAGTTTTTTAACAACACATTTAAACATTGTCTAATTAATTTTAATAGTTTTTTAGCATAATATTTAAGTGTTTTAAAAATGTCCTCTGTAGTGGACATTTGTAATTATTTCCTCCATTTTGTTGTATTTTTTCAAATGTTCTTTTTTTTCACATTGACATTCCAGAGTATGAGAAAAAAGTGATCTCTTGTGGAGAGTCAGGCCCCTCTTGACCAAAGTAAGGCAAGGATGTCTAAATTTGCCAAGGACAGGAAAATTGTGCATTGACGAGCAAATGGTTCCATTTACTGGTCTCTGCCCAATGCGCCAGTGTGTACCACTTAAAACATACCCGACTGGACTGGAGGTGTTTGTCTTGGCCGCACCAAATGGCTTGGTCTTGGACTTTGTACTCTACCAAGGCAAGACTACTTTCAGAGATATGGAAGGAATGGGCATTGGAGAACAAGCTGTTCTTCATTTGGCAGAGTCTGTTCCCCAAAGAACCCACCTGTTCTTTGACAGGTTCTATACTTCAGTCAACCTCCTCGACACCCTGATGAGAAAAGGGCTGACAGGAACTGGAACCCTCAGGAATAACAGGGTTCCAAAGGAGTGCAAGATCATAGGAGATAAGTCCTTCAAAAACAAAGGAAGAGGGACATCAAAGATGGTAGTTAGATGAAACCCTCCTGAACTTGCTGTCATAAAGTGGTTGGACAACAAGTCAGTTGGGATCATGGGATCCTCAGCCTATGGCATTGAACCTGAGGACACACGCAGAAGATGGTCCAAGAAAGAGAAAAGGTTTGTCCAGGTGTCAAGGCTACTGGCAATCGCTTAGTACAACACCAACATGGGTGGCGTGAACTTGGTTGACCAAATGTTGAGTTTCTACAGGATAGCCTCTCACACTCGGAAATGGACAGTGCGTGTAGTAATTCCGCTTTTTTGACCTGGCAATCACCATTTCATGGCTTCAGTATGACAGCTATCTTCCAAAGATGGTGAATGAAACACATGCATAAAGGTGTTGGAGATCTGACTGCAAGAGCAAAACATATGTGATGTGCACAAAGTGCAAAGTATTCCTTTGTGTCCCCAAGAAGGGGAATTGCTTTTTGAAGTATCAGAGCAAATAAGCACAACAAAGCAAAATAAAACAAACAAAAGTTATAATTGACAGTAATGTGGATATTAAACACATTCTTATGTTGAGTTTTTGATATTTTCTTTGGCACTAATTGATTGCCATCAAGGGTCAGTTTCACATGTATGGCGTTCCGATGTCCACTGTAGTGGACATCGGAATATATATATATATATATATATATATATATATATATATATATATATATATATATATATATATATATATATATATATATATATGTATATATGTATATATGTATATATATATATATATATATATATATATATATATATGTATATATATATATATATATATATATATATATATATATATATATATATATATATATATATATATATATATATATATATATATATATTCTCACCCTCCGCGGGTGGTCTCTCATCACCTTTCTTTTCCACGCTTCGGCCCTCTACCAGAGGCCTGGGAGCTTGAGGGTTCTGCGCAGTATCTTTGCTGTTCCTAGTACTGCACTTTTCTGGACTGAGATGTCTGATGTTTTTCCTGGGATCTGCTGTAGCCACTCCTCCAGTTTGGGGGTCACTGCCCCGAGTGCTCTGATGACCATGGGCACCACTGATACCTTCACTTTCCAGGCCTTCTCCAGCTCTTCTTTGAGCCCCTGGTATTTCTCTAGTTTCTCATGTTCCTTTTTCCTGATGTTCCCATCACTTGGTACTGCGATGTCCACCACAACGGCTTTGCTCTGTTGTTTATCCACCACCACATTGTCCAGTTGGTTCGCCATCATCATTCTGTCAGTTTGTATCTGGAAGTCCCACAGGATCTTGGCTTGGTCATTCTCCACTACCTTTGGAGGTGTTTCCCACCTTGATCTTGGAGGTTCCAGTCTGTACTCTGTACAGATGCTTCTGTACTCTATGCCTGCCACTTGGTTATGCCGCTCCATGTATGCTTTCCCTGCCAGCATCTTACACCCTGCAGTTATGTGCTGGATTGTCTCAGGGGCCTCTTTGCACAGCCTACACCTTGGGTTTTGCCTGGCATGGTAGATCTGGGCCTCTATCGCTCTGGTACTCAAGGCCTGCTCCTGTGCAGCCAGGATGAGTGCCTCTGTGCTGTCCTTCAGACCAGCTCTCTCAAGCCATTGGTAGGATTTGTTGATATCAGCCACTTCAGTTATGTTCCGGTGGTACATCCCGTGCAGGGGCGTGTCCTTCCATGATGGTTCCTCCAGCACCTCTTCCTCTGCGCTCCACTGTTTGAGAAATTCGCTGAGCACACCATCTGTTGGGGCCTTGTCTTTGATGTACTTATGGATCTTGGATGTTTCATCCTGGACTGTGGCTCTCACACTCACTAATCCTCAGCCTCGTACCTTTCGGCTCGCGTACAGTCTCAGGGTGCTGGATTTGGGATGGAACCCTCTATGCATGGTCAGGAGCTTTCAGGTCTTAACATCTGTGGTCTGTATCTCCTCCTTTGGCCAGCTTATGATTCCTGCTGAGTATCTGATTACTGGCAGGGCGTAGCTGTTTATTGCCTGAAAATCAGAAATCAGAATCAGAATCACTTTTATTGATCCCTGAGGGGAAATTCTCTTCATTACAGATGCCACCAACCACAAAATAGAAAAATAGAAAATAAGTAGCATCATAATAATTCACAGTGTTAAAAACAATAAGAATAAAATAGAGTCTATAAATAATTTACATAACAACATATTTGCATCAATGTACAGACAGTAAATGGGATATGGCAGTACTTGTATGTGATCAGTTACAGCGAAGAATTGAACAGTTTGATGGCGACAGGCAGGAAAGATTTCCTGTGTCTCTCAGTGGAGCAGCGTGGCAGTAACAGTCTGTGGCTGAATGAGCTCTTCTGATTTGCCAGCACCTTGTGGAGGGGGTGGAAGGGAGAGTCCAGAATAGTCCTGATTTTGGCCAACATCCTCCTGTCCGACACAACAGTCAGAGAGTCCAGCTTCTCCCCCACAACATGGCCAGCCTTCCTGATGATCTTATTGAGTCTATTAGTGTCCCTCACACGCAGACTGCTGCCCCAGCAGACCACAGCGTACTGGGTCTTGTTCTTGCCATTGAGCTGACTCCTTAGGACTTGCCTTACTCGTCTGAGGTATTTGGCCGTGGCTGCTTTCCTTGTTTCCTCTTCAAGGTTGCCATTTGCTTGTGGGATACCAAGGTACTTGTAGCTGGCCTCAATGTCTGTTATTGTCCCTTCTGGGAGGGAGACCCCTTCTGTGTGGACTACCTTCTTCAATTTATGTGCTATGATATAAAATAGATCCACAGCACCCCGCTGAACATTTGAATGGGGTCAAAAATTGTACTTTATCAGAGACAATTGAAATTTGGGACACTCACACTACTTGCCAAAAAAGCCAATGAGGACATGCCTCTATCCAACACTGTGTTACCGTGGAAAATGTGCCACTGAAATACAATGGGGTTCAGACTTCAAACTGAGGTAGCAACATCAGAACATATCTGGGATCAAAAGTTGTTAAAAGAATTTATGGAAGGAAGTTGGTCATGACAAGCTCTTAATGTGGCCATTTTGAAAGTAAAAACATTCCTTGAAACTTTTCGGATTCAAACTGCCCAATGTGGCATTTATGTATTTTTATAACCCAGACATAACCATATGCAACTTAAACTTCTGTCGTTAAAAATGGCTCTCCAGCGCCCCCTGCACAGTTGCTATGATTGCTCCCAAAGTTTTTCGTATATGTACAAATAAGCCAGGATTCAATGATGCTCAGTTATCTTTATTTTGTCTCTATAAGATGCTAACGTTTCCCGTGAAAAACTAAAAAGACAAACACAATTTTATCAGAAGATAGACATTAACACAAAAATATATAATAAAATAAAATACAAATGTGTGTCTTATGACCTTTAAACTTTAGGAGTTGTCAGTCCTTGCATTTTCTCTGTGTTGTCCATGCTTTCATCTTTCTTGATTACCGGAACCACATTTTTATTGTCAAATATTTATTTTATTGCCAAAATGTTTGTACATTTTGATACACTGCTTCAATTTAAAAAAAAAAAACAAAAAAAAAAACCCCGAAACTTCAGCACTTCAGCGGAGCCTCGTGCTGTTGGTAGGTCATTCTGCCTAATCTTGTGTGTATGTGAGCGTGCGTTCATACGATATAAGTATTGTTTGTAATTGGGTATGAATGTTGTATTTTTCCAATTTATTTACAAATGTGTATATTTTATCTTTTGGTGCCATCGCTGTTATACAGAGGACTGCTCCACGTTCAATTACTACTTAAAGCATCAATTGTGTCTATCTACTGCCCATCCTTTTGCAACAGCCACACTCACAAACCTGCACAAGCAACTACCTGTGTAATAATGACTACCTTGATCACAAGCTCCCTCCTCCTAAATAAACATCCCTGAACAGTACAAGTTTGCCTTTTCCTTCTGACCGAGGACGACTCAGTTGAAGATGGATCAGTAAGTAGTACATGCCAGACGCACACAGTACCTTACACAAACTTGTATGAAGTAGACTACATTTTCTCTCCGTGGAGTGACTGGATTCCTTGGAAAAAGCCTGCAGAGCGTGGCGCTCCCTGGAGCTCACTTGGCAGGGCTCCTCTAACAGGTGGAGTCTCAGCTCATACCCATACTCCGTTCTACTTCGCCTCTCTACTATTCTAAACACTGGTACTTTGCCCACAATCACCGTTCAAAGATGTGCTCTTTGTGAATAACGTAAGCCCCTCATTATGGGCTTGTGGAGCCATGCGCACTGAACAGCACCGGTTTTGCGCACCTATTAGAATGTAGCCAAATCTCTAGTGCCACTGCGCTGTCATGTTTCTGTGGCCATATGGTTACAGTTTAGTCTAATACACAGAGCTGAAGCCGGTTTCAGTCCCTTATCTCGAATTCTTCCCCAGTACAGGGTCTGGAGCCCTGCGTACACCCTGTATTCGTGGATGTTCCAGTTACACTGCGTGCAAAGACTTCTTCATCTGTCGGTGTCCTGCCCATGCGCGCTCTGCTACGCGCAGAGGCGCATGGGGGTCATTTCTGGGGAAATGATTGAACAGTTGTTAATGTTTAAAAGGCCAGCAATGTAAAGTTCTACTATCATACATTGGTTTTAATTTAATGATTTACTCATATAAGGGTCATTCTCTTGCACTCTAGTCGTGGCGGTGAATTGTTCTTGCCGCTAAATCTGGAATCTTTATGTTGACTACTTTATTCTTGTAAAATTACTCAAAAACCTTCTCAAAAAATGTGAATTTATTCACGTAAAATTACGACTTTAATATTAAAATGTTACAATTTCATTCTCGTAGCGTAAGTGACCCTTACAATCCACTGTAAGAATAAAATCTTTTTCTGGCTTCAACTTTATTCTCACTAAATTACGACTTTAATGTAGAAATGTTACGACTTTATTCTCGGAGAGCAGAGTCCATAATAATATTTTTGAAGTGACTCTTGTGCTCCGTGGTAATAACGGTGCGGCCGGTATAGACTGAAGCGGGAAGTTCACATCCAAAAATGGGCGGGACTCCGCGTAACATAAAAGAGCCCGTATGTTGGCCTCTCCGGGGACGTATTCAGTTGTGCTGTTCGCTGACCAATGTTAATCGTACTTCAAGACCTGTGGGTTCAAACCAATGGAGACTCTGAGGCAGCTCGTGCAGACAGACAGTCGGCTACACACCGTGACGGAGGTGGCGTTGGTGGCGTGCCTCTTCGGGGGGCTGGTTCTGGTCCGAACCGTGCGCAGCCGGCGACGCGAGAAGAGGCTGATTGCCAAACTCCAAAATCAAAGAGAGCGCAGCCTTCAACAGGCGGAACAACGTGTAATGAAGTATAAACAGGCGGTAGGTCGATGCTTTTGATTAAGTAAAATTAGAACGACTTAAATACAGTTTAGAGGATATTTTGTAATGTGGCGCTTTGTTGCTAGTTGTCCTAATTCATCTAATTGAATCCTGTATCTTTTAGCATCCTGTGACAAACTCCGCTTTCATCTTGAATCTGTCTTTGTCTGAGTTGACAAACCAGCTTCAAGAAGGTTCATTGTCTCCAGAAGAGGTCTTTTATGCATATATGGATAAGGTGCACTCCTCTTTAACCAGAATGTCTTTAAAAGTCAGCCAGGTAAACCACATCTAACCACCGTTTTGTCTTTATCCAGACTCTTGATGTACAACAAAAACTGAACTGCTGCACTGAAATTATTTTGGACAGTTTTGAGCAGTTAAAAGCTATTGACTCAGGAAAAAAAGGCCTCTTATATGGCGTTCCTGTCAGTCTTAAAGAAAATATCTTTCTCAAGGTACAGTTTGTTTTATAAGCTGATAAAGTATCATTATTAAACACAACAATAACATTTTGTTTTATCTCATATCAATATAGAACAGTGCGTCTTCTTGTGGAGTGGTCAGATTTGTACACCAGCCTGCTGATGATGACTGTGTGCTGGTGAAAGTGCTGAAGAAGCAAGGAGCAATTCCTTTTGTGAGAACAAACGTTCCACAGTCTTTATTAAAGTAAATATATTTATATGAACATAGTAATAATACACACACATGCTACCTCACACCCACACATAAAATACTTAATCTTTATCCTTGTTTTCACTCTTGCAGCTATGATTGCAGTAACCAATTTTATGGGCAGACTTTGAACCCATGTAATCTCCAAAAAACTTCAGGAGGTTCTTCTGGCGGAGAGGCGTCCCTGATTGCTGGAGGAGGGTCTGTGATTGGTCTAGGCTCTGACATTGGAGGTAGTGTTCGGATCCCTGCATCGTTTTGTGGCATTTGTGGGCTAAAGCCAACATCAGGTCGATTGAGGTGAACAGCACATGCTTTTGATGAATTTAGGACATTTTATTGTTTTATTACATATTTGTCCTTTATAGCTCCAGGGGTCTTAAATCCATTTACCGAGGGCAAAAGGCTGGTAAAGTGAAACATTCAAACACTTTCTCTTACAAATTTTCTATAAACATTTTTTATGAAAACAAACATGACAGATTTTACCACTTACTCTGATGTGTCATTAACAGTGCTGAGTTCTATTGGACCATTGGGAAAGGATGTGGACAGTTTGGCTCTGTTTATGAGGGCCATACTTTGTGATGACATGTATTCCCTGGATCCAACTGTTCCACCGCTGCCATTTAAGGAGGAGGTCTGTACTGCTTTGGCATTTGCTCACTACACATCACGTGACTAATGTAGTAAATTGTGAGGTAATACTACTACTAATAATAATATTATTATTTACACCTTCAAATAACAGAGTTTACAAAGTGCTTCACAACAGAGCAAAAAGTCAACCCAAAACATGCAGAATAGTTAAAATCCTGCAGGAAAGCTTAGCACAAGATCTGGAGATGGGTCCCTGAGTGCTGTAGCCCACTGCTCCTAACAGGTTACCCCAGCTGCACTGGTTCAAGGATGGGACAAATGCAGAGAATTAATTTTACGCATAAGGGTGACTTGCATGAAGTATATAAAATAGTATAAATTGTAAAAAATTTGAGAATTGTTATGACCTAATGCACAGTGATACAGTTACCTTTTCATTGTCTCTATGTATTCTTGTGTTGTTGCCTATGCTTATTTGAGTCTGCTGTTCTCCCGGAGGATGCAAATTTAGCTCCATTGTGTATTGTCTCCAGGTGTACCGAAGCAGGAAACCTCTGAGAATTGGATATTTTGAACAAATTGAGGAAACACCAGCATCTCCATCAATGATTCGAGCAGTGCAAGAAGTCAAGGCTTTGTTAGAGCAAGCAGGCCACACTGTAAAGACAACCTGCCTCTACAAAAATGCATATAATACAGTTCAGTTTTACCTGCAAGTCTATTTATTTTCTCTGTAGTTGGTGCCTTACAACCCAGTGAAAGTTGAAATGAATGAACTAGCAATAAAAGGGGCCATATCAGATGGAGGCGGCACTTATGTACAACAATTGTGAGTTATTGTTCTCTTAATTAAAATGAATTGTAAACTGAAATAAGCTATAGGACTACTGACATTCCTGGGATGTGGCTTGTTTAATCCTGGCTTGTCTGGCTTATCTCACTGCAAATATTTAACTTCTTTCTTTTTTGTTTGCATATTTCAAGGAAAGGAAGTAGGATTGACCCCACTCTTAGAGCTCAGTTTTTGATTTACAGAATTCCAAATTGGTTGAAGAAAATAATTGCCTTCATCATTAAACCTTTGGTAAATTGCTTTTATAAAGTTGATATTAAATAATTTCTTATCTCTAATATAATACCTTAAGCATTTTGTGACTAAGTAGTATTTTTTTTGTTTAACTTTGTAGTGGCCCTACGGAGGGCAAATATTACAATATTTCTCTGGAGTTGGGTGAGTCTTACACATGCTGCTATACGCCCACAGTTGTCTGTATTCAGTTAACTGTATCAGTTTGATTGAAAAAAAAAACAGACATTTTACTTTTTAGATCTGTTGCTGGTCTTTGGAAGCTGCATGCTTCAATAGAGGTGATACTGTTTTTGCATGTGTTTCTCAGTCAATTGATATACTTCAGATTATGCTGTTTTTAAAACCTCTTTGTTTGTAGGACTGTGTAAAGGACACAATAGCAGAGTGGCAACGACTCAATATAGATGTTGTCCTTTGCCCAATAATTGGGCCAGCTTTCAACTTCAATTATTGTGGCAAGCTCACTTGTAAGTTGTTAGTCAAATACAATTTTTATTGGCTTGATGCATGTCTTAGACAATGTACGAAGCAATTGAGTTTACATACAATGATGTTAAGGGTTTTTGCAATTTTATACCCCAGGTATGGCTTCATTTTCAATGATCTACAATGTGCTCAACTTTTGCGCCGGTGTTGTGCCTGTTTCCATTGTGACTGCACAGGACGAGAAAAACCTCTGCCACTTAGCATCAGGGAGTCTGTTTGAACGGATTCTAAACAAGGTAAAGATGAGAGCAGACTTTCATGTACTTCCAGATGTTCAAAGAGTAGGCACTTGGTAAATAGTTTTTTTAAATTGGTGAACTGAAGTTTGTCAATATCCCACCAGATGGCGACAAGAGACTGTTGTTGTATGGCTGTATGCTGAACATTGTACTGTTTGTAGGCTGCAAAAGGAGGAGAGGGCCTTCCTGTTGCCGTCCAGTGTGTGGCTCTGCCTTGGCAGGATGAACTCTGCCTGCGCTTTATGAAGGAGGTGGAGGAGCTCGTCAAGAAACAGAGGATAAATGAACGTTAGGAGTTGGTGAATGTTTGTGTGCTCAAGAAAGTTATGTTCAATTTCAGTTGGCTTGGGATGCATGGGTACATCACCAGAATCCCATACATCCCAAGTGAAATGTTGAAGTGATAATTAAGAACAGTGGGTCTCATCACATATTTGATATGTTTATGTACAGCACACATTTAATGTAGAACCAGATCTACCAAAACTAATGACACATGACATATTAATGGGTCCAGAATGAAAAGTTAACACCATTAACATACCAATTAACAAATCAAAACCATGATCAGAAATAAACTTAACTCGAAAAATCTAATAATCAAATTTTGACTGTGCCACATAACTGCAGCCTATGTAGGTGGTCTTTCCATTTCATTTGTCTTCTGTATTCCAGAAATGAAATAAGGAGGCAAGTGTTACCGCAGACTAGGCAAAGAGCTGAAATTGAGAGGTAGTTCTTAGCATTATATGTGGCACATGGAGCAGCTCTGACTGTGCCGCTCAGTCAGGGAGCGCTAAGCTTTTAGCGCCTTCCATGGTCTTCAGAGAAAACTTGACATTGTTCCTAAATCCCTTAGGATCCCAAACTGAAGTCATAACAAACGATAACAAGCTAAATTCACATTGCAACCTTTGTCTATGCTTGGGCTAAAATATGTGAACCTTTTTCACTTTAAGAAACAAGTTGACAGTTTACACTGAAATGAAAACCTTGTCTTCATTAATTACTCCAGTCTATTAAAAATCTATATACAACTGTATTAAACCAAACAAAATTTTTGAATTTCTTTTTTAGAGCATGAATTAATCAATGATCAATGCATGAACAGAATATGTGGCACATAAATTACTTGTAAAAGTCAGGTAATGGAGAGTTGCACTAGTGGAGCCACTAGTACTGTAATGATACTGCAGATCTAACGTGTGGCCCTGGGATGCCATGGTGCTTGCTCATGTAACGTCTCATTGGTAAGAGCAAAAAACACCTCATTTACAGAAACCTTAGGCTATAAGATCAGGTACTTTAAAAGCCATCCAAACACATTGGACCCTGCCTGTGCACTAGCAAATAAAACACCTTGAGATTGCTCCAACTAAACTAGGATGATTCTGTCTTAATGTCTCATTTCAGGGACCAAGAAGCTCATGGTCTTTATGACTGCAGAGAATTGCACATAGCAATGTTTGACACAGCAGGAGTCTACCTTTTGAGATGATCAAAGTCGCAAGTTCAACCAGCAACCAGGGCCACTTACAGCAGACATCACGAAGCTGAGAGATTGGCAGCTTTTAGGTCTTTGGTCCATTTCATGAGCCATTACTAGCACAGAGGCAGCATGCTGCGCAGGACGAGTGGGAGGAGGTGAAGGCAGCTTAACAGACAGCTGATACAGGTGTATAGGCGGTATCAAACAGCAGAGCTGTCAATGCTGCAGCCTCCAAATTTTGTCTGAAGAAGTTAAGTATACGACTGATTTAACTATGACAGGATTAGCCAAGAGCTTTGAATGATTCTCTCAGATTCTGTGACTCAACAATTCAGTGATCCACGTTCTATCAGCTTTAAAGGCCCTATCCAAAGTTTCAAGAGCTTACCCTTTGGACAAGGGCTACTTTTCTTTTTCACAGCCCTGCTTTTCCTTTTTTGCTGCTTTCAGTTGTTCATCAACCCTACGTCCACACCAGCTCTTCCATCCGCCTTTCTCTCCACATCTGCTAGGTTTGAGTTTTCTTTCTTTTCTCCAGCACTGAGCTTGGCCCAAGGCCCTTATAGCCAAATTGGTTTACATTGGAGAGATAAATGCTCTGCAAATGCGCTTAAACACGTACAGTAAAAAATGCAGACAGTGCGTGTCAGGATTATCACCCAAGTCAGGGGGAGAAAGGCGAGCGTCTCAGTAGCACAAAGCTGGGGAACCCGAGTGAAGCCTCAGATAGAGTCCGTCTCATCCACTCCGCAGGAGAAAGACAGAAAAGCAGAGGGGTTTAGCATTTGCAAGCTGGTCTGTAATGCTTGGCATTATATAACCTGTCGTAAACAATTAAAACTCCAGTGGCTTAGAGAAAAGATTGTTTCACAGGTGAGCAAACTCCTGAACCACTGGCAAGAAAAGACTGGGTGGTCTGTGTTTTAACTGTAGTGTACAAACATGGTAGAAACTGTTTTTCTCTTATTTTTTTAAGATTAATTATAATTTCCACTTGGGCTGCAGGCAAAAGGTACACATGCTCTTATTTTTTCACTCCACCTGCTGCTATCTACAAGGAGACACTGAGCTGGAGTTCTCTCACTTCAGTGTATGGTCACATGCTTCACTGAGGGGATTTGGATGTAAAACTTCCAAGAAAGACCACCGTCACCCCCCTCACATAGTCCCCCCTTTTCTCATCTCCATGACCTTCCCCGCCTCTCGAATCTGTGCCACCCCCCAGACCTCCCAACACAAAGGCCTGAGAGCGAACCCGGCACAGAAATCATAGCACACCATTCAATCATTGTTTTTTCCCCTTTCTCACCCCTTTTATGGTCCCACTAAAGGTTTTAGCTGGGCAGAGAAGGAGGGCTGTCACTGAGGAAACCTTAGCCCATTGATGAAGTGACAGGAGCTGCCAGAATATGATCCTAATCCTGTTTCTAGCATTCTTTTGGCCCGCTGGCATCGCAATTCCTCCACACATTCTCTGGGCTGTCAACGAGGAAAATCCCTCTAATAGTGCATTGCCCAGATACACATCAAAGAGCTCCTGGAAACCTTCAGCAGCTTAGCTGCCAAAGACACACTCACACAGCCACAACCTTCTCCTTTACTCCTGCTGTCTTGGGAGGAGCCAGCAAGCATGTGCATGCTACATGGACAACTGAATAGCTTAACTTAGTTGGCAATTTATAGTTTCAACTGTATTTTTTATTCTTAATTCATTTAGTTTTCAATCGGGGGGGACCCTCCCTTTTTCTTGAAATAAAATGATATAATAGTTTAATCTTAATCTTTATAATGTGAAAAACGCAGGAAACCCCTGAAGAAAACAGGTGTCTCAACTTTGCTGCCTTGAAGAGCCCTTTAAGTCCTATTTCATCTCATTCTTTTCTTACTTAATCCATCGATATCCCAACCAAAGGTAATCTTCTTATGGCAAAGCGTTCTGTTTCGGTGCAGCCAAAACCTCGCTGACAGGGTGGGGTGGGGGTGTGGGGGAATTACAGCCTCATACACTGTGTCACTCATTTAATTTAAGATTAGATTCTGTTGAAGAACAACAAGTGCGTCTCTGTGCTGTTTTAGGAGGTTTCTTGTGTCATCAAATTATTTACATCTCAGTGGTACGTGTCCAGCACTTACAGGCCCAGGAACAACTGAATGTTAAAGCTGATGATAACAATGGGGTGCCATCAAATATATTATTAAATAAATCTAAGCTACTTGCTGATAAACTAATAAAGGCATTTTCATTTTCATTTGCAGTTTATTCATTTGCATTAATGATAAATTACTCACATTTAAAACGTTTCTGAAGTACATTTTACAATAAAATTACAATATTTTACATAATTTGTGTTTTCTCATGATTCTCTAGGAGAGCCTCCAGTGTTTGTTTTGTGTTTACATTGATGTTCCTCTGTTCACGTAAAGGATGCTTCTTTTTCAGCCATCATTTTGAGTTGGCAAAACAAAAACTCCTTCCACAAAAGACATGGAATGACTTCAACCTTGTATACAGTAGATGTAGAGTACACGTGTACAGAAATATTGTATTTACAGTTTTCATGAGCTTTACCACAATTCAATTGGGCAACCTGTCCTGATGTTGTGACTGTTTGGCCGACGTGATTGACTGCTGCCCTCTATAGGCATAGTCCATGCATGCATGCACAGTTCACAGAATTTAATTGTTTTTGCTTTTGTATATGTAGTTGGTTTCCCTTTTCATGAGCTGTGACTTTGAGCATCTTCCCAGATCCATGTATGTCATGAGCAGATGTGCTTAAAATAGTAATGCGGGCAACTTAAGATAAATGGTTGACTTCACATAATGTCTTTGAGTCACTTTTTCAGGTGAAATTGCTGGAGAATTTTGGAGAGGGGGATGTGTCTCCAGGGAGATATCCATGCTTTTTCTAGAATACTCCACAATATGACATTATCCTTATCTATCCCCCCTGCACATATCTGACCTGTGGCCTGATGCTGTCTTTATGGGGAAAGGCTTCTTTAATGCGATACTGTGGAGCATTCCACACAAAGCAATAATCTCCATGACTGAACCAGGTGGACGACCCTCGATCTGAAAAGTTACATAGTGCAGCTTTAAGTCAGTGCTGTAGACATGAGCAGGGTCAGTTGGGGAGCGTGTCCAGTCCCAGTGATGCCGCGTGCTGCTTGGCCCTCAGCCGCAGGTTCTCGATACTTGTGGTCTTACTGTTGAGACTACCTGGGAGACTTCCTGGAGCTGCCTGTAACAGTGGGCTGTTCCAAACCTGCTGGGCCTGGGACAAGGTCTGATAGTAGGACTGACAGGGCAGAGATCCCAGGGGCGCAGACATGTTGACATTCATCCCCAGGTAGGGCAGGGAGGAGGGTGCACTCATGTCAAAAGACGGGTAGTGTACCAGGTTGTTGGTTGCCGCCATGTGCTGCCGAAACTGCTCCTGAAGACGGAACAGGCTAAGAGGGGAGGAGGCGTAGGAGTTACTCGTCACCAAACTGCTGGACACGGCGCTGGAAGAGGGCAGGGCCGGAGAACTGAGTGGAGAGTCTGAGAGGAGGAGAATACTTTAGCCAGGTATCATAGCTGTACAAATGCAGAGCAAGTTTTTTTTTTAATTGTTTTCTGACTGCATTTTTGTACTAAAATATTTTCAAGGGCTTTAAAATTTGAAATTCTATCCACTAAAGTTTTGTACACATTTTGGCTTTTCTGTAAAGAATTATATTTAAGCATTTATACTTTTTCCTTTTTTTAAAACTAGGCTATTAATCCTGAACTTGTTGTGCATTCAAGTTGCTAGAAGACTGTTTCTACTGTTTGTGGTGGCACTGTCTTACCTGATGTTGGACTGAGGCGTTTGCAGGATGGAGAGCCGCTCCCTGGTCGTGCGCCCCCCTCCCCCTGCACCTCCTCCCCACTCTTCACCCTGGGCTCCCCTCTTATGGTCTCCTCTTCTCTGTCAGCATTATCTTCTGCTGCTGACTCGCTGTCCGATGGCTCTGGGGAGGTGACGTTCACTTCCACACTCATCTCGGCCGCCTGAGCCTGAGCTGCTGTCAGTCTGTCGGAGTCTGAGTGACAGGATGAGGTGGAGGAGGGGGGAGGGGGAGAGCGGGTGGAGGGAGCTGGGGTGGTGTCAGTGCCGTCACTTTTGGGGTCCTCTGCTGAACCCTCTGTGGATCCTGACGCCTCCTTCTGCTTCTGGAGCTGCTCTTTCTGCAGGCTGCGCTGCTTCTTCCGAAACTTTGCTCTGCGGTTTTTAAACCAAACCTACAAAATATGAAACATGCCTTTGAGCATATCATTTTTAATACTTGACTGTTACACACCTGCCTCTACCGTCTGTACAGTAGTGTGCAAAATATACCTTAAAAGAAAGAGTCATGGAAATTCCTCTTTCTGGAAATAGCATCAATGATTACACCCAGAAATATTTAAAAGATATAAAGGGAATGTTGTTGTAATCAAGATTGTAATAAATACTGCTTCTTTGAATTTTTGACAATACGTATTCTAAAGATACTCCTAAATTCATCAAAGTCCCCTGATCTTATTTTATGTAATTGTAAGAGCAGACATACCTGTACGCGGGCTTCGGGCAGGTTAGTGCACATGGCCAGGCGTTCCCTCATCACCACATCTGGGTAGTGGGTCTTTTGAAAAGTCTTCTCCAGAGCCTCAAGCTGCTGTGCGGTGAAGGCCGTCCGACTGCGACGCTGCTTTCTGTGCTGGGAGCCATAACGGGCCTCAAGAATGATATCTTGAAATGTACAGCCGTTGAGAAGAAAGAAATAGAAGTTTAATTGAAGTTCTGCATTTTTTGGTCAATGCTTAACATAAAATTCTAAAATCTGATTGGCTACACTGCCTGACAATCAAATGCCAGGCACTCACAATAAATGAGTGTGAACTAAATGGAAAACAAAATGAGCTACTTATTCTTACCAGCCAATCTCTCCGCCAGAGTGAGGGCATGTACCGAGGGTCTATAGTCGGGGGCGTGCTGGGCCTGTTGCGCCGCCTGCTGGTGAAGATTGTACATAGCGCTCAGTGAGTTCATCGCGTGCAGTGAGTAGCCGTTCACCCCGTAGTGCTGCATGTTTAGGTCTGCAAAAAATGGACAGAAACGGACAAAAACGCCAACTGTTTAATCAAAGTAAAGAGATACAATTACTACATTTATCAATAAATAATAAAATACAAATAGTAAAAGTACAAAATAATTTAAAATATGTAAATTTAATCGTAGTGTTTTATTTATGCTAAATATTAGACTGAGAAAACAATTAAGCAACAGCTAAACATCAATCATTTTTAACACAAGAAAAGCAAGAAAAACTAAATTGACACATATTAAATTGTTTTAAAAGAAGTATTTTATAGAGCTAAATTATTCCTTGTGGGAAAGATAGGCTGGCGTGAGCAGACCTGTGTTTTAGTTTTAGTTTTTCCTGTGTTTTTCCTGTGTGAATGGTCATGTATGTTAGCTTGCTCTGAGACTGAATATTTGAAATGAATAAACAATCAATAAAAAAATATATTATAGGGTACATTATATTTAAAAATAAGAAAATGAAGATTGGATTAATTAAATTCAGCAGAAAAAATAGGCAATTGGAGGAAAAATACTGAACAAGTTTAGTGTATTCAAATAGTTTGTACTAATTCAAATTTATCTGCTACCTGTCAAAATAAAAAAAAAAATATAATAACAATAAATGTGCTTTACAAATAAATTATTCGTTTTTTCTCTATTAGTCATATCTCAAATAATAATGCCTACAGTAAATGAAAATGACTTTAAATAGTATTTATGCAATGCGCCGTGTCCTTGTTTATGGATTCACTAATCACACTTGGCTCATACGGAGTCGCTGAGAGCTGCTTTTAACAGTCCTCCAAGGATCAAAATATGTATTTTGTGTTTGAGAGACAGACTCAAATTGAGGCCGTGTATTTGAGTCTGTGGCGGGTCCCAGGCCGGTGTCAGGCGCCTGCAGGCGGAAGGACAGAGGGGACCAGGCTGAAATATGCACGAGGTTCCCCAGTGGAGCCCTGTCTAATGTGGTGTAAATAGCTCTCCACTACAAGGCCATTCATTTATCCGCCCGCCTGACACGTGAAAGGTGCAGCGTGCACTTAAACCCGGAGTCAAATAAAACTACTCTTTTTTTTCCTTGTGACTTTCCTGCATTATTTTAAAGGAGCCTCTGGCTGAATCTGTGTAATATAGGCGATTTGTAAATCTTCCGCTTAAAATTTCCCATAATGCTCTTCTCTCAGGACAATGTCACAGCCTCGGGCTCCGCGTTAAGCCTAATTATGCTAATTGCCGTGGATTTATGAGTTACAGCGTTTACTAAAGACCGCCCTGGGGCCAGAGCGTTTGGCTTTTCTGTAGCTTCTACAGAGCAAACACACTTCAGTCAAATGGACATTAAACATGGAGGATGATCCTGGAGACGGCTCTGTGTTTACCTGCAGGGTACAACACTTTACACCGTCTGACAAAAATGTGCCTGTATTATATATTCTATTTAACTTTGTCTAAATATGGGGGAAATTGTGGAGTTCACAGAGTTTCTAAAAGCCCAATGTGAGCTTCGATAATAAAAAAAAAAAAACTTTAGGCTTTAACAACGCATCTTATCTTCACTAACTTTAACAAGGTTTTAAAACTACAAAACAAGAAAAACCATTGTTTTAACATATTCAGTAAAAGTTAAATGACAAAATCCTCTTACTTCTGCCGTTTGTCAGTTGAACAAACTTACCTCTGTGGTCAGTTTCCTGAGGTTAAATATTTCCGGTGCTCTCACAGTATGTTTCCTCTGGATCTTTTAAACGTTGTGAAAAATCCGCTCGGTGCTGCTCATGTCCCGTGTATCCTCCGGAGCAGGCCCGGTGCGTGTCGCTCATGTCCCGGTGTGTCGGGGCTCTGTGTGTCGGGGCTCGGTGTGTCGGGGCTCTGTGTGTCGGTCTCAGAGTTGGAGGATGAGGATGCTGCGCTGCCATCTCTCGGCCTTTAAACGGCGCGTGGGGAGACGCACGCGCTCTGGCTCTGGACCAATCAGAGCGCTGTCCTCCGCAGCTGCCCCACGCCCTCCGCGGGTCCCATCGCAGCAGGTCCCGTCCCATCACTGGTCCCATCCGCGGAGAGGACTTTAGTGACCACTGTAGTATTTATTGTGATATTCTACTGGGGGTGATTATCAAGACAGAGTGTTTCGCTTTTCTAAATAACAAGCCAGTGATGGACTTACAATGTTCAATTATTACAACGTGGCATGCGGACGTGGTCATTTATGTATTTATGTTCATTTATTTTGTATTTATTTATTTTCATGAGGGTTATTATTTTTAGATTACTATAATAAACTTGAACATTCACACTGTTTGTCCCCAGCAGGAAGTGAAATAAAGCTTTATTAGCGCTGTTTTAATTAAAGCTTGTGGTCTTTAGTGTGACTCCAGGTTCATTCTCCTTTTTAATTGTATTTGCCCGTGGCTCCGTGAGTTTGGCGGGAACTCTGCAGCTGACGGAGAGCGCGAGGTGCATGCCGGGCCACAGCCTCCAGGAGCTCCCGGCCCCGAGGGATTTAGGTTAGGATTGGGACGACAAGACGGCATTTCACCCTCCAAAAATGTCTTAAAATGACTGCTGGTAAGAGGATTAAAACAATAATGCCCCTCTCTTCTTCAAGGTTTTGAGAAAAGATTTCTTCTACCGAGGAAAAACCGTTTAGACTGGAATTAAGGGCAGCGGAAAGTAGCCTTTTAATGTAAAGCTTGCATATTTTGTTGAATTCTCTTCTAGACAGCGAGAAAGGAGGTGGTCCTCAAATCCTACACTCAGTTTGATCTTTAGACACATTCACTTGCACCTAATTGTGTATGGAAACAAAATCTAGATAATGGGATGCATCCTTTGTTATTCTCACGTATCTTTCCATATTGTATTTTTCTTAAACCAGACAATTACTTTACAGCATACTTCTTCCTTAGTTAGGCTATTTGAGAAGCTACACAGTCTTTTGTTTGTCCAAATGCTATTTTTTAGCTGCTGCTTTTGGGCCCAAAGAAGAAAAATCGGATTAACTTGTGAACCGATGGAAATAAGAACTTAAACTGGATGTAAAGCTGGCCAGTGTCTCTTTGTGGGAACCGTTTCTAAAGCAATTAAAGCGAGAAGGAATTCCTCTCAGCTGCTCTTCGTCAAATGTGCTTTTTCCGGGCCTAATGCGGCTAATGTCCAGCGAGACTCAGGGCTTCAATGCAAGTGTCAAGAGGCTGCTATTAGAGCAATATTAGGCCCGGCCAGCAGCGTCTCCTCGCCGTGAAGAGGCCACTGAATCTGCCCTCTGCAACAGGCTTTGAAATATACACGGACATTTTTGTTATTACATTAGCCTACTCATTATTACTACTGAACAAGTCCACAAAATACAGTTGAACCTAATGGTGCACTTTATAACCTTTGTTTGTCTACACAATTACTCTGAAGGTTCCTTTGTAAACTAATAAGTTGTATTTCTATTTTTGCATTTATTCAATTACACATTTGAATAGTTTGTAATACCTTGAAAAACATAAATTCTAACTGTGAACAGGCTCTCCTCTCCACATATCTGACCTGTAACTTGTGCTTGTGCATGGACATGGAGAAATGCTATACTGTGAAACATTCCAGGCAATGCAATGATTAATATTAGTGTCATATTCAAGTATTTATTAAATCGTGCAGTTTGTTTATTTGTACAATCACATGATGCAGCGTGATTTGCACATATGTCACATTCAGTGGAAGCATCAGAAACTGATGCCATAGTTTGCTAAACTTGTTTATGATTATCATCTCAGGCCTACTGCCTCCAGTTATCAAACTTGAAACTTTCTCATCCCCAAATTGATCTGAGATTTCCCTGGATTTCCTGTGGAGTCTCATTGTTCTTTGAGACTGCATTCAGCTTTATTATGGAAAACCCTCTCATCTCTCTCAGATGTGAGTTATCGTCTTTGCTCTCAATCATCCTCTCGTCCGCTTTTGGAGTCTCAAACTTTATCCCTGTATCAGGACTTTGGCAGCCGATTCGACGCTCAGCTCAGAAGCTAGAGATTTATGAATCATGTTCCGTTTTTAATCAGGTTTATTACGCATGGATGTTTGTAATTTTACCCCTTGAGTGGCTCTCTGTGTTTACAATTGGTATTTTACATCAACTCAAGTAGAAAGTTGATGCCTTCAGCCTTCAGAGACCATTAACTTTTATCATTAGGTTTTTGTTAACTTCATGAATATATTACATTTCATTTGTGCTGCTCTGTCCTGCGCATGCTCTTAGTCAAGGTTAGCTTGTGCTCATTTGGGTGAAATTAATCATTTTGATGTATGGTTTAGAGTTGACTGCTTTCCTGGGACTTGTGTGACTGGAGTAACAAAGCAACTTGCCATTAGCAATCTTCAGGCAGTGTCCAAACAGAGTAGACCTTAAGTACTTTTTCATGGATGTGTTACTTCTACCGCACAATGTATATTATATGTGTCTACTGTGTCGGACCATCATCTTCTTGCTTGAACCTATATCAGGTGTATTTATTTTACATTAATTGATAATGATGAATTATTGTCCTTCTTACTATTGAAATACATTGCACAATTTAAAAAATATAAACTTTTACTGTAAATTCTGTTGCCTTGGTGATCCTTTGTTAAAAGCCACAATGTTTTAAGTGGATTACTTTTTCTCTTTCACACTGTACATTAAATACTACCATTCTTTGCTCCACTATCAAACCTGTGTTGTATAGCTAAACTTTTTGGGACCGTGGCTGCAGTCTGTGCTCTAACTATTGTTTCTTGTTCTCTGATCCCACAGATGAAGCCCGGTGCAGCTCCAGTGCTCCTCTAAACGGTTTCTCTGGCAGTCTTGACATATCGAGGTTGGCAGGTTTGTTTCCTCCCTCTTTCTCAGAGCCGCTCTTTGGTTGTGCCCCTCAGGCTGCGGCCCAGCACAAGGGTTCCTATTGTCAAGGCCTAATCCAGGGGCTACACAGCTTTAGCAACATGGTGGGATAAAAGCCCATCAAACCACTACTTTATGGGGGCAAATCTTTCCTAATCCCTCGCTTTATCTAAACAAAAGGAGAGAAACAAGAGGATAGAATGAAATTGTGCAGACATAGGGCAAGACCAGGAGCTAAGATGCAAAGAAGTAGTTTCACTGGAGAGGCTAACCATTTCTGACAGGCTCTCACTAAAGGGCTGATAAAAAAAACGGACACCAGGATTCTAAAAGGCCCGTACAGGGTCTTTGTCCATTCTAAAGTTCGGCTTTAAGATCCTTAGGGGGATATGTCGAAATTAGCCAGATTAAATTCAAAAACCTTTACTATTAAGAGAACTTGGCAGGGGGCACCTGTCAGTTTGGGGCTCTTGGTTTACTCACTGGATGTAAACAAGCGACTACTGTGTGATCTTAAATCTATTCTTTGCTCTTTTTTTCTTGTAATGGAAAAGAGAGTATGGGAATTTCTCATTCCCACCTCACACACTGCCTCATAAAGTGGATGGTGACTCCTACTCTTAACTATGTAGTATTTACAAACAAGAAGCCTAAGTCAAGAATGTTATAGTTTCAAGGGAAAATATACAAATTGGTCTTTGTTTTTATGCTCTGATGCTCAGCTCTGGTACGCGTTTTTACGTGTGCTCACCTCCATCGTGTGCATGTGTGTGCCGAACAAATCCCCCGACCCCATTTCACATAGGCTGCCAATTCCAATTTCTATCTTTCTCTGTGGCAACACGCTCCGTATCCCGAGTGTCCCATCTGCAAATGACTGTGAGTTAGAGGCTCCATTTTCTTCCACCGACCAAATGCTCCACAAGAGGACCATTTTCAGCCCGGCGGTCACAGACTGAGAACACGGCAGTCCGTCCTGACTGTCTATCCATAAACCAGCTACAGGGCGGTCGATGTCTGACCAGCCCAGAAACTGTAACAAGGTGACATTCTGACTTACAATCAGAGTAAATATACTTGATGGACTGGCATCACATAGTGTAGATCAGTAAATAAAAACTAACACATGTAGCACGCCCCCTGCTGGCTCATCTTGATGCCTCCCTGGATGGGGTAATTAAGAGATAATAGGCTGGGGATGTTCGTCAGGGACCCTGTGATTAGTGATTCATTACATGAGCTTAGAATGAACGAGAAGAGAGGAAGGAAGTGGTTGGGTTTGTGTGAGGGGGGCCATAGTGAAGTGGCTGACAAATTGCTGTTGGATTTATCCTGGATAATTAACTATCACTTAGGGAAAGGGTTGGGAACTCATTAAAATTAACATGGTGTGTTGTTTAATGTAACTGGTATTTTCACAATTATGTAGCTTAAATCTACATATACATGGCGAACCTACTTTGTAAAAATCTTGTAATATTTTAATCCTTGTGTTATTAGAGTTAAATTAATTACAAGGAAACTCTTTTGTTTTGTAATTCAGATTCTGTTAGGAAGAGGAAAGAGATGGGAAGAATGTGTAGTATTTTCTACCAGGTGAGCCACTGTACATTTTGAAATGTTTAAAAGTTTAACAGATATAAGTGTCTATCTAGTATTTGACAGTCATAATTCCACAAAGTACAAAAGTCTGTATTTCCATGTTTCAACTCCTACTAAAGCTAGTCTCCCGTCATGCAGTAATCCTCTCTGGTCCATATCACCACTCAAAGTACCACACACTTACACGGGGACTCTGATGTGCACTGTCTGTTTTATCTGATTGAAAAGCACAAGTTTTTTCCCCCACTAAGAGACCAGGGCTGGTGTGATAACTGCTTCCCAATCTGCTAGGTACAGCTCTTAACATCCAACATCTGCCTATTGTTGTTAAACCTTCTCAGTGCTGCTTTAAAACATCTGTGGGTCATCTGGATTTAGGCATTTAGAGAATTGAGGCTCATCTTTTGGGCTTAAGTCAGTGTTGAATTTCTCTTCAAACCCAGCACTAACTCCAGCTCACTCATTAGACTAATGACTGTAACAGAGGCTTTATGTCAAGTAGTGACTCTTTTCTGTTGTGACAATGACAACAAACGAGAATGTTGCTGTTTAAAGCTACAGCACATTTTTACCGTTGGAGGGCCAGTCCACTAAACCTGCTAAGCCACGCTGTGTCCATCCATAAGCTTTTTATGAAATGATAATAAGGGATTGCCATATTGTTGTTATATTTTTACAAAATCCCTCTTTAAGGACTTTAGTTTGCCTTTTGTATCAAGACATATCCAGCATAGTCCACTGACTAAGTGAAGGGTCAGAGCAAATTTAAAAATAAGACTTTTGATCACTTAGAAATGTTAAGAGATTCATGCGGCACAGTGCCTACACAAGTGCTGAGGAGTCTGTATTCTGTTTGGTCCATATTATTCTCTCCATAATATATTTTTCATTAATGTCTTTAAATAGTTTGGAGCTGTTTCAGGTCACATGACACAATGTGGTCAAGTATAGTAAAAAAAAAAAAAAAATGGAAAAAGTAAATTTTTTTACAGCTCGATTTTCCGACTAAAGAAATGAATGTAGCTTCAAAGACAAAGTATTGATAGTGTCTTCAATATTTTCATGTTGTTTATCAATACTTCAAATAAGTGTCTAGTTCTGGTTCTAGTTTCAGTTTTCAGTATTCTGTATTAGTTTGTCAATAAAGTAATTGATGTATTTTCTTACCCTACCATAGTTTGTTTCTAGAACAGTTAAACATAATTCACACCACCATGTACCAGTTACAATTTATCACTGCATGATTATATCCCTAAAATGGTCACATGAAAAATCATTACAATATCCTGTGACAACAACAGGTAGTTGGATGATTCATATTTTATTGGGTTACCTTCAGATCAGCAGGTCTGCTCTCAGCCATTTGACTCTAATTACAGCTTGGTGGAGGCCTCTGCAGAGATGGTTAGCTAGTGTAGAAATAAGTGCTTAAGAAATGACTGTGTGGGATGGCCTGAAGGCACGAGGCTCTCTGCAGGGACACCGCAGTTGGCCACTTAACCTGGATACCTGCTAGCTTTAGTCCAACCAATCAGAACAAGTGAGGAAAATAGTTCAGGTACGCCGTCTGAATGCCCAACTCAAGTATTACAACAAAAAGACCATTATACTCCATTGTACATGTCTTCAATCACCATCAATGGGAATAAAGCAGGGAGGGTGTTGGATCCGAACTGAAAAGGATCCTTGCTGGGCCCAACTGCCCATGTAAGCGTAGGGCTGTGTGGGCTGTCAGATGGAGGAGCTGTGCCGGTGTCAGATAATCCCCCCAGCACAGAGCAGCCACAGGGGGCACACTACAGGCCTGTTACCGAGACTCTGCTGATGGATGTCTGTATGGATCTATTTGTCCTTAATGAGAAATGATTAGCAGCCCACTGAGCAGGAACCACATGATAACATAAACAAGGAATTTTATACTAGATTTTAATGTGCATTCATGCAAAAAATGTATATATTTTATATAAGATACACTGTTGCTGGGTTTCAATAGACATAATATTCTATAGACCAATAATATTTCATACAGATGGATGTTGTTTCATTAAATGAATGTTGTTAAAATACAGAATTTTGTTATAATAGTTAGTTCTATGGTCCAAAAGAAATGATACAGCTCAACATTTGTGAATTTACCTTTTGGACATTTCATAACAAAATGGCATGTTATCAATAGAAAATTGGGTCGTGCACCTCATCTGGGAGTATCATTAAATTTTAAAACCACCAGTTGGAGTAAATGTCTGAAAGGTTGGACATAATCAAAATGTGATTATGGTTATGATTAAAATACAAATAAAAAAAAAAAAATCTAAATTATCACAAATTTGTTTTAATTAATTTATTTTAATTCAACTATCACTCTATAAAAATCCATGCTTGCAGCACTCCTGGTCTGGTCATTACTGGTAGGATGCATCTGTTCTGCTTCAGTTGTAAAGTGTATACTTATGGATGATTATGGCAGGGATCATTTATGTTTCATTTATGTGTATTTTTCTTTTCTTTCGCCTCAGGGCCCTTCTCCACACACAGTCACACCGCACCCTGCTGAGCAGCCCTTGAGAAGAGATCGGACTCTGCATGAATATGGATGAGGAGGTAACACACATGGGAGAGCTGATCTGATGACAGTGCAGGAAAAGACCAGAGCATCTATGCCGACCTAGGACTGCTCAGCCCTGCCACTGATTTGATAAAGTGGTTGAATTCAAATGTGTGCGTGGGTGTGCGGTGAGGCCTGCGTATAGACCACAGAGAGCGCGTCCCGTCAGATGGATATGAATAATGTATTGATAGGCGCCCCTCCCCTGTTGTTGTAGTGAGTTCTGTGTGTGATGTGTTTAGCCTTGCCCAGCTGGCAGGGTCACAAGGGATGCACACACATTATGTCCAGGTCCCATGAGAGATGTGGTGCATGTTCCCTTTTCATCATCAATCAACAGAGCAAACTGTTTAACACCAACAATGAGGCTGTTAAGAGGCCCCTTAGCTCATGCCAGAAATGGTGATAATTACCTAAACATGAAGTTGTCACTCTCTTTCCCATCTGGCCTCTTTGGTTCAGCCAGGGCCCACAAGTGAGTCAGACAGTAATGGGAGTGATTGATTCAAAAAAGCTTATTCATTTGACCTGCCCTTTGTCCATATGGGGCACTGTTATTAAGCCTGATAAATGCTGTGTATGTGCTTTGTTTTTTTCTTTTTTGTGATTTTTGCATCACACTCTGAACTTACGTACAGTTATCTATCAGTGACTCGTCTGTGCCTCGTGGCATTGTTATCCATGTTATAGATTTAACCATTGCTACTTTCCTTGTGTAGTCCCCAGGCAGGTGCATATAGCAACAAAAAATACACATTACATTTACATTCCTATGCCAACCTAGTTTATTATATCAACATGAGCCTGGTAAAACACATTAAAATATAGGCTGCAACAATTTCTTGAAATGATCATGAGTCAACTATGTAAATATTAGCACATGCCTTTCATAATAAAGTATTATTAGATCAAAATGACAAAAAGCAATAAACCGTCAGTCATTTTAATCATTATTATACTTTATGTATAAATATTATCTATGTAGAAGTCTTCAGTCAGCATATTTCAATTTTTACATGGTAAAATTTGTACATTTAATTTAATTTAAATAATATTAATGCACAAACTACAAAGCAATAATTGTTTGACTAGTCAGAAACTAAGGACTACTAATATAATTATTAGTTGCAGCCCTAATGAAATGTCACCATTTCAAATACACTAGTTTCTTAAAAAACAAAACAAAAAAACAAGCAAACAGTTTAAATGCTGATGCATTTTATTGCTAGGTACAAGTGATGAGTTGTGCAGCACAACGTATCTAAATAAAAGTTACACAAACTTTTATACTTCTTACTAGAATTCAACAGAACTTCCCTTGTTATTAGAGACTGAGGAAATGTTTTTGTTTCCAGAGTTGCATATAGCCTTGAAACACAGAAACTAATCCATGATATTGATCAGTGTGTTTCATATTGGCCCCTGTAATCCATCAAGCTAACAGTGTGGGATAGGCCTAATTTATATCATCTGAAAGGTGTAATCAAAGATGAATGAACCCTGACGTGATAGAAATGTGCGCTGGGTCATAATTTCTCCCACTGTGAGTAATGGTGGAAGAGGATAAACAACAACAAGGCATAGCATTATGTTGAAGTTTATACCTTACCTTAGCTGGATAAACAACTGTGTATTGTTAATACAGATACAAAATATTCCAGATCAGTACATGTGACCTCAAATGTATATATTCTTTTGTTGCTTATACTAAATGTGCAACTATTTTATATTACTCAACAACTTGCTCAAAATATGATGGGATAGGTTGAGGTAGCGAGTTTCCAGAATTGAGTGTAGATGGGTAAATCAGCTGCAAATATATGTACAAATATATATATATATATAAACGTTTCTCTTTAAAAAGCCACTTAAGAATCCCAACCCTTTAAATAAGGCCAAGTATAATCTGTTTCCTCCGTTGCGGTAGATCCAGTGGGGATTTGCAGAAACATTCGCCAGTGACACAGATCTACATAATCATTTTAAGTTTCTACCCGCTCCTTCCAATGATTCTCCTGCTGTCACTTTAGATACCGCTAAAACTGATTTGGGCTCCCTAATCTCCCAGTATTTCTTAGACTTTAAAAATCTCTAATATTATAAGGAGATTATTTCATTTATAATTGATTGAGTGCATTTGCTGGAGTGCCACTTCAAAGTTGCAGCATTAAGGATGCATTTAAGAAGGCTGGACACTGTGAGACACACGGATGGGGTGCAAGGTTGTGTTTGGGAGAGGGCAGCCGTTTGGGGCTCGGGAGAAGAAGTGGGATAGGATAGAGAGCAGCTTGTGTTTTTCAGAAGGGTGGCTGATGCCGATTTCCCTAAATAGGGTCTGGGAAAGTGTCTCAAAAAGGCACTGGAGGACACCAACCAATAACCAGTTCAAGTTATAGTTCAGAGGTATTGAATCAATTCCTGTCCATCCTCTAAGGACACTTCAAGAAGATGATACTGCGGAGAAGCCTGCTATACCTGTAAGAGCCTTTTACCCAAATACGTTTTTTAAGCCACTCCACACCCCAGAATACGTCATTTGAAATCCCACCTTAAGCTTTCTATTTGGATTTTGCCTGCATATAGATACCCAAAATCTTGGCAGTCCAGATCTTAAATCTAGGGCTGCTTCTCTAGTCCAGAACCAGTCTGTGGATCTTCATTAACACACAGTGGAAGATATAGAGTCCTTAAAGCAAATCCCTGAAGAGCCAAAGAACAGGGGAGAGTTATGGCCTATTGGGAGCTCAGGCCTATTGGAGTGCTTAGTTCTGACTAAATGAATCTTGACAGTGAGGAGGATGCTCTCGTCCTACCCAGTATTGTGCCACCCGCCCAGCCGCTCCGAGTGCCCCCCACCATCCCTTTGCATTAGATAGTTCAACTCCCCTTCCCCCAGTCCACCACCAGCACTGCCATGGCCCTACCAGATCATAATCCTCTTAACGCTTTGCCTTATTAACCACTCATCTAAATGACATGAAAGCAACGGGCTGCAGAGAGGGGAGAAAAAAGTAAATTATTTCCCCAGGAATAAAGTCCTGGCCCTTTCACCATACACTACTTTGTATTTCACATTTCATTATGTGACAAGTGTATCTAAGTCTGCTCAGGGCTCAAGAGAAATGTATTTCAGAGCCCATCAGGCGCAGCAAATTTAAAGCAGGGTCCAATGTGCCCTTTGTGTATATACAGAAGCACACACACATACACACGGGCACACACATTAAAATATACCCTGCTAAATTGAATTCCAATTAAGTCACTTGCACAGATGAATAAATTGATTTCTATTGAAGAAACTGTAAATGACTGATCCTGCTCCCAGAGGAATCCTCTCATTAGGGGCCATTTCCTGAATTAACAGCTCCATTTGCTACTGCTCAGCTCATACAACCTGGTGAACCTTTGTAATAGTCTCAGCCACCAACCTAAAAATTAATTCTCCTCCAACCATTTGACCCACTTCTTGCTCTTTTCATAACGGTAACAAAGGTTTGTCCCTGAGTGTATTTCTGGAGATAGTATCACCATACATGCAAGGGAATAACCATAATTCCTGCAGTGAACCCTATATTGACATTAAAAATATAACTACTTTAATAACAGTAATATAACGTTTTACCAATCATATTTTTGCTTTTTTCATTTCAGAGTTTTGTGCGTGACTTCAAATGTAAGAAGAGAGATTAATCTAACAACTATTGACTCCCAAACCTCCTTCTGCTGTTCTGCTTATATTTTATAATAAAATAATTAGTAAAATTCTCATCAACTAAGATACAACTGACCAATTAATTAACTAACCAACTAAAGGCCTACAGCTGTACTGTGTTGTGCTGTATAAAGCTGGAATATAAGGAGCATGGTTCCCACAATCATTGTATCATTGCTAGCATTCACATACATGCATTCTTCCAATTAGGCTATGCAGTGAAAAGTGTGCTTATATTTAAAAGCCTCATATAGTTCTGTGCCCCCGAAGCCAGAGTGAGAACTGTTATCGAGTTTATGACTCACTTATCACTTATTTCAGACATAATTTGCTTGTCCAGGCTCCAGACTTTAATTGAGATAAGCTTGAAATGTGTCTTCATTTGCAATATTTAAACATCAAAAAATATCTGCTTAGTCAGCAACTTTATTTGATTATGACCTGTGTTTATATCGACCATTTCCCCATTTGGAAAAACATGGTGATACATCACTAAAGAAGAGAAAGTGGTCCAAAAAGGTGCTCCTCGAGAATGCGTGAAATATAGCAGTGGTCTATTTGACCTGTTGAGATAAAATAGCGTTTGAATTTGCCTTTCCTTTTACTACCCTGTGTGAGCACCGTACTCCTGTTAGGTTGACTAAAAACACCATGTCCAGGGCTTTGTAAGGCCTGTTTGGTTTCCCCACATCTTGTTTTCTTGTGGCTCCACAGCTCTCTAAGTCCTTTTCAGGCAGTTTATGAGGCCCGCCTTGTGGAGAGAAAGCTTTGGCTGTGTTTGCTTTGGGAATAGTCTGCTGACAGGGTGCTAAAGGAGCATGTCAGAGCACGGGTCCCAAAGTGTTTGGGTAAAGAGAGCTGCTACCTCTTGCCACTGAGGAATCCGCCCTTCTTCGGTAATCTGTCACACCTCCCTCTAAATAAAATGGTTCAGAGGTTTTCACACAAGTCCGTCAGGGTTAATATTTGCCCCTGCCCTCTGGTCAACGGGGAGAGCAGTGGTCAGAGAGAGCGACAGAGAGAGGTAGGCATGTTTTTACAAGGCCTGACAAGACAATACAATATGGACAAACAATTGTTAGCTATCAGTTAAGTGCAAAGTGTATATTTTATACAAAATAAGTGTATATTTTTAGACATTTCAACTCCCCATTGCCTCGTTCTACTATCTTTTATCTTTTTGTTTATTGTTTTGCCTGTTGACAAGGCAAAGACAGTAAATTGTATACCCTTCCTCAACCATTTCCATTTATTTGAGCTTGGGACTGCCACACCATTTGTCTCCCCTTCTGGCATTTTTATTATTTCATAGTCTTACTCTTGGCTGTCCATAGACACGTGTGGCAGAGGGTGAGGCTGTGACAGAGAAAAGGGCACAGATTTAGCGTAGCCTGTCGGTGAGCTTATTCTCAGTTCCAGTGCTGCTCAGATATTCAGATTTGGGCCGGGCTGCCATGTGGGCTCGGAGATACTCCTCCCCCCTGTTCTATTCAGGGCCTGCTAGGAGCCTGGGATGGCGTTAAAAAAGGAGATTAAGTTTCCTCTGGAGAGTAAAGCTCCTTAAGGGGGTATCTGTGTGCCTCTCAGCTGCCTGGTCAGTGAGGGAGGCCCGGGGGAACCTCGCTATGAACCTCACAGAGGTACAGGGAATACTCTGAGAGTTTGAGTGAGGACCTGAGCTGGACTCATCTGACCAGACCTGGTCTAAGTCACAGCTCTCTTGACCACTGCTGTTTGTACTTTCAGGAGAACCTTGATGATTTGATTGGTCATATTTTTGGTTGCATGGTTCTAATGCCCCTGGCCTACCTATTACTCTCAATACATGGAAGGTGGATGAATGACTAATACTTTAAAGTATTTAAACTATTTAAATGAATTGAGAACTTTGTGTAGTTTTGATTTCTTTTAAAGTAAATAAAATAAATAGAATAGATGTGATAATTCATCAGATCTGAAGTAGCCACTGATAAATCAGATTTTGGTTCTGAAAAGAGACTATCCTTCAAAGGTCTTAGAGTGTCCGTTGAATCAAGAAAGGCCGGATTGCAAAAGCAAAACCCCTTACACATACCTTTAGTTGATTAGTAATACTGATGACGGCAGTGAATGAAAGAGAAATCTAATGACTCCTTGAGCTTTGGAGCTGGAAAAGCCTTATCTGCTCCATTCAGCAGCGCCTCTCCTGGGATGTGAGGATCACTGTGCGTTGGGACTGTCAGGTCCTGCCAATAGTCGTAATGGGCCCTAATTCCACATTAATGCAGTCTAAATGAAGTGTCACAGAAGATTGATCTGCCGAGGGCGTTGCCTTGATGGAGCTTGTTCTAGTGAGTGTGTGACGTAGTGGACACCTGTTTACTCCGCACTGTGCTCCAAGGGTTCTAACCGGGGCGGAGCAACCGCTCACTGTGTGCAGACAAAGAGTCCCAAATATGTCAGAACAGGAGTCAGTTTTCTGATGTATGAAACTAAATTTAGGCATGTAGGCGGGTGAAGCTGTTCAGTCTCTGATATTGTTGTCTCATAGTCTGGAGTGAGTTTGGATGAAGGTGCACCCTCGTCATGTCACGTCTGTTGTCTGACAGGTGCATAGGCCGGATAATGCTGCCTGTGGGAGATTTTGCAGGGAGCTTAAACACAACCGTCCTCCTACTGTACATATCTAAAACCCTATTTTACTCTGCTCCATTAACAAATCTTGTCCACAGAAATGGATTTTTACTCACTGTCAAGCCTAAACTGCTACTTTCCCTGTATGCAGAGTATTAGGCTAATCATGCACTAATTCTAGTTTTTATATTCTTGTCAGAAATATAGTCTGTGGGGTACAGGATAACTTTGGAGGGTTGGTGCCCCCCCCTCTCTCCACGACATTTTTGTGTATTATTTGGGAAGACAGTTCTGGTTGTGTCGCAGGAAAAGTTGTACAGAATATTGGCAGCAGGGTCATTTATAAAGTATAAAGACATTTTTTTAAATTATTATTTTTAAACTCTAATTCCCAACATAGTATCGCCAAAAAAGTTATGTTTTATTTATTAATTTACTGAACATTTTCCCACATTTATTACAATACATCTCTATCATACATTTCTAAACATTCAGTTATTTATATTCAGTGGTATTTCTCCTTCCGTATGGAGGAGATTTGGATTTTCTAGATGTGATTTTTAATAGCTGAGTGTTTGGCTTCTGTTTTTTATTTGATGTTAAAATCACATTGATTCAATCATTAACATTCACACACACAAACTCCACTAGACACACTTGACTTCAAACAGTTCTCCACACTTCATTTTCAACCTCATAAATGGTTTAAATGTAGTTATGTCCATCTGTTTGTGTGTGTCTGATTGCCTGAGAAAATACATGTGCGCTGAACATTAAAGGCAGCGGGTCGCTGGATGAGCTTCGTAGGTGACCCAGAAAAGAGGAGAGAGTGTCGGTGTCACTTTGATTAAGTCTAATACCAGGCTTTTGGCACATGTGGTCAGGTTAATGAAACTCAGTCAGAAGGAGATCTTGCCTGGGTTCATCCTTGCCATGAAGCTGCGGGTGATGGGATGAGGTTCAGCAACTCACTCCTATTCCCTGAGCAACCCCCATCACCTGCAATGGAGCGCTCTCCCTCCTCTAGAGCCTGCCTAGATATATGGATGTCAATTATAGCTGCTATATCAGTGTGCACCAATGTCATATCTTCATGTCATCACTACACAGACGCAGTAGTGTTATATTTAGCTAAATACTTTTTGGCTACAATACTGTTCAATACAAACTCCAGTTAGGACAGTGGCTTAGGTGGAACAGTCATTGCCTTATAACCAGACGGTTGGCAGTTGGAATCCTGTTGTAGCCATATCATGTGATGCCCTCACGCACCACCAATTTCAGTGAAAGATTGTTAATGGTCAGCGAGGCTGATGGCACAGAATGGCCGCCCCCTTTGACTGTGGTGGATGAATGAATGTTAAAAAGATGCTATCAATGCGCATTTATTAGTTTCTAAACAAAACAATTTTTGATATTTTGTTGTAGGTCTAAACCACAACTAGATATTGTTTAAACTATAATCTATTGCTAATTAATTTTCACTTGAATTCAGTTTTGGCTTCTGTTTGGAGAAATATAAAACAAAAAAGTTTTTCACTTGATTATTGAAACTATAACCTCCCCAAATTCTCTTAATGGTGTTTGTGGATTGCTAAGGTTATCGCCCTGACCCCAGCTCTTTAAAGGGGTTACTCTCTGCTCTTTCTTTCTTCCCTGACACTGAAGTAGGGCACACTGGAGAATAAGAAACACAATTGGGAGGCATCCTGTCGCTTTAAGAACGGAACCCATCTAATCGCTGCCATATCCACTCCAGACCCAGGATTTATAAATTTTCTCTCGCAATCTCAATTCTCAAAGCCGTCTTGATTTGGAGTGTGTGTTTGGAAGTGTACCACTGGCAAGAGGAGGTAGTACTGGGGAGGGGGGTTGTGGTTTGTTTGTGCTGTCCTTTAGAAAAAGAGCTTATAGGTTCAGCAGAAGAAACGCGGGGAGCTAATGTGAAGATTTAGGACTTTCTCCGAGGCTTGGCCCCGTCTAAGCTCTGTTTGCTTGAGCCGTTTGTGGGGTCCTGCTCACACTAAACCAGGATTAATATTCCCCCCATATCCAACCAACCCAGACACCGACTCCATGGCCTCCTCGCGGCCCTCTCACCCGCCCCATACTACCCCCCTCTCGTCCCCTCCCTCTGCCCGTGATCGTCTCCCTAGCCTAATCCAAGTCCGCAGCCTCTCATCGCTCTCTTTATCTCGTCTAAGTAAGCACCTTTCTCATGGATGCTTTCGTGAGGGGAACCAGCGGGAGGAGCGTAAATATGTTTTCTGCCGCCAAGACTTTTCACACTGTTCACTGACCTGTGTGCGCTGGTATTATCAGAGCCAGAGCTAAGCTTATAGCCAGGTTCACCGAGAAAGAGGAGAGGCTAGATTTAACAGAACTCAATTGGTTTACAGAGGCCTCCCAATTAAGTGATGGTTACTTATGGATACAGGCAAATAATATTTCATGGAATGGTGACGGTAGTACGTACAGAAATGCACAGAGATCAAGTTTGAATTAAAGCCGCAAGCGGCATCGAACGGCCCTCGCGGGCCGTGCTTCGCACTCGGCCGACCCGGCACTCCCTGTGGGTGGTGCTGACGCGCCACTTGCCTCTGTTTTATTGCGGCTTTGGACTCCGTGTGGCACCAAACAAGTGAAAAGACATCGGAAGTGCTGATGCACAAAATGGCAAAATTTGGCTTTTTCCAGGCATCGCCATGGCAACACCGTGCAAAATACAAACTTGGCCCGTTGGACTTTTTTGACGGGGACAACCTGAAGAATCACTGTGCAAAATTGTATGTCCGTCGTTGACGGTAATAAGTCGTTATAAGACTTTGAAATGTACGACAATTTGGACATTTTCCCATTAGGATAACATGGGCGCTCTCGCGCATCGCCATGGCAACACAGTGAAAAATACGACATGGGTCTGATTGACTTTTTTGATCAGGATGACATGAAGAGCCATGGTGCCAAATTTCACATTATTCCATGAAACTAATATTTTTGCCATGAATGGGAAAAATTGTGAGGTTTCCCATTAGGATAACATTGGCAGTTTGGCGCATCGCCATGGCAACACGGTGCAAAAGACGACATAGGTCTGGTTGACTTTATTGATTGGGATGACCCAATGGAATTTTGTGTCAAATTTGGTAACATTTGGGAAAACTAAATTTTCGGTCCTCCATACAAATTTATTAGGTGTTCTGTAGGGGGCGCTATCGCGCCAATTTAGTTTCTACCATAATGAGTAGCTTTAAGCCCGAAAGTTTTACAACTGATTCGAATTTGAGCCAAATCGGACTTTGCATGCGCAAACGGGAGCAAATTTTGAAATTTGAAAATTGCAAAAATTCCGATGGAATTTTGCGGCTTCGCCGCACGGAAACCGTAAAAGGGATCATCATGAATTGGATAACTTTTGATGCCCCACTTGTCTAGATGATGTACAGTGATTTTCAGCCCTCCAGGTGAGGCGCCTTCAGAGGAGTTGACAAAAATGCGAGGTCAGCGAAAACGCTGACTCGGCATTTTGGAATTTTCAATCCAAGATAGCTGACTTCCGGTGCGTCCGAGGGCGTGGCCATTATAATCTTTTTTGTTTGGCATCACTTGAAGAATGCATGTCCCGAATTTCGTGGCTGTATGAAAAAGTTGACATCGACGTCTCCCATTGACGTCAAAAATTTGACTTTTGCAGGGGGCGCTGTCGCGCCATTTTTTTATGTCCAATGATGCACCACATAAAAAATTAAATTTTTCGCCAGACCTGAATTATGGGCAAAATTTGGTGAGTTTTTGAATATGTTCAGGGGGTCAAATTCCTGCTCAAAGTGCAGAAGAAAGAAGAAAATTAAAGCCGCAAGCGGCATCGAACGGCCCTCGCGGGCCGTGCTTCGCACTAGGCCGGCCCCGCACTCCCTGTGGGTGGCGCTGACGCGCCACTTGTCCCTTTTTTATTGCGGCTTTGGGCTGCACTTGTCACCAAACAAGTCAAAACACATCGGAAGTGCTGATGCACAAAATGCAAAAACATGGGTTTTCCAGGCATCGCCATGGCAACACCGTGCGAAATACAAACTTGGCCCGTTGGACTTTTTTGACGGGGACGACCTGAAGAATCACTGTGCCAAATTTGATGTTCGTCGTTGACGGTAATAAGTGGTTATAAGACTTTGAAATATACGAAAATTTGGAAATTTTCCCATTAGGATAACATGGGCGCTCTCGCGCATCGCCATGGCAACCCAGTGAAAAATACGACATGGGTCTGATTGACTTTTTTGATCAGGATGACATGAAGAGTCATGGTGCCAAATTTCACATTATTCCGTGAAACTAATATTTTTCCCATGAATGGGAAAAATCGGGAGGATTCCCATTAGGATAACATTGGCAGTTTGGCGCATCACCATGGCAACACGGTGCAAAAGACGACATAGGTCTAATTGACTTTATTGATTGGGATGACCCAATGGAATTGTGTGTCAAATTTGGTAACATTTGGGAAAACTAAATTTTCGGCCTTCCATACAAATTTATTACATGTTCTGTAGGGGGCGCTATCGTGCCAATTTAGTTTCTATCATAATGAGTAGCTTTAGGCCCGAAAGTTTTACAACTGATTCGAATTTGAGCGAAATTGGACTTTGCATGCGCAAACGGGAGCAAATTTTGACTTTTGAAAATTGCAAAAATTCTGATGGAATTTTGCGGCTTCGCCGCACGGAAACCGTAAAAGGGATCATCATAAATTGGATAACTTTTGATGCCCCACTTGTCTAGATGATGTACAGTGATTTTCAGCCCTGCAGGTGAAGCGCCTTCAGAGGAGTTGACGAAAATGCGAGGTCAGTGAAAACGCTGACTTTGCATTTTGGAATTTTCAATCCAAGATGGCCGACTTCCGGTGCGTCCGAGGGCGTGGCCATAATAATCTTTTTTGTTTGGCATCACTTGAAGAATGCGTGTACCGAATTTCGTGGCTCTATGGCAAAGTTGACGTCGGGACGTCTCCCATTGACGCAATGTATTTTGACTTTTGCAGGGGGCGCTGTCGCGCCATTTTTTTATGCCCAATGATGCACCACATAAAAAAATAAATTTTTCGCCAGACCTGAATTTTGGGCAAAATTTGGTGAGTTTTTGAAAATGTTCAGGGGGTCAAATTACTGCTCAAAGAGCAGAAGAATAAAAAAAAAAATAATAATAATATTTTTAGCAAAAACAATATATCCGAAAACATTACAATGGCATATTATACGTTTTTTGAAAGCTCTCAACTTTCCCCACGTCACCGTGGGGTCAATGGCGAATGACGAGCGCTAACGCGCTCGTCATTCGCCATGACGTCGGGGTCCGCCATTGACCTCCCATTGACTTCCATTCATTTTAGCAGTAACAAGTATGGCCCATGCCTGCGGCATGGGGGCTTGGATAGGGCTCAATGCCAGGAGTGTGTTTGGGGACATGAGCGCTTCGCGCTGCGTCAGCGTCAACATTGAGTCAATGGGCTTCGCCCATTGACTCAATGTTGACGCTGACATGCTAGCAAGAACAAATATGCATGTCCCATGCCTACGGCATGGGTTGCTAGGACACAGGAGTCTGTGCAAGGTCGCGGTGCTGCCACGAAGTTGCGCGCTTCGCGCGCAACTTCGTGAAGACAGTCTGCAACGATGAGTGCTTCGCACTCATCGTTGCGGAAGCAATAGGCCCTACGCCCTGTAGGGGCTCGGGCCTAAAAAAAAAAAAATAAAAATAATAATATTTTTAGCAAAAACAATATATCCGATAACATTAGAAACACATATTATACGTTTTTTGAAAGCTCTCGACTTTCCCCACGTCACCGTGGGGTCAATGGCGAATGACGAGCGCTAACGCGCTCGTCATTCGCCATGACGTCGGGGTCCGCCATTGACCTCCCATTGACTTCCATTCATTTTAGCAGTAACAAGTATGGCCCATGCCTGCGGCATGGGGGCTTGGATAGGGCTCGATGCCAGGAGTGTGTTTGGGTACATTAGCGCTTCGCGCTGCGTCAGCGTCAACATTGAGTCAATGGGCGAAGCCCATTGACTCAATGTTGACGCTGACATGCTAGCAAGAACAAATATGCATGTCCCATGCCTACGGCATGGGTTGCTAGGACACAGGAGTCTGTGCAGGGGGCGATGGGGGAGGACTCCTCCTATTGACTCCTGTTAACGCATGTCAGCGTCAACATCGAGTCAATGGGCGAAGCCTGTGACATGCTAGCAATAACAAATATGCAAACCCATGCCTACGGCATGGGTTGCTAGGACACAGGAGTCTGTGCAAGGTCGCGGTGCTGCCACGAAGTTGCGCGCTTCGCGCGCAACTTCGTGAAGACAGTCTGCAACGATGAGTGCTTCGCACTCATCGTTGCGGAAGCAATAGGCCCTACGCCCTGTAGGGGCTCGGGCCTAATTACCACATAGACCTTAGTGGAAATGGTTGTGTCTGCAGTCCCAGAAAAATGAAAGAAAAGTAGACATCTGTAGACACTTAAAGAGGACAAATGCTGTTTATTGTTGAGAACTAAAGGATGCTATACCACTTTGTCAATGGCGGATTGTGTCTGATCTCAGAAGCTAAGCAGGGTTGGGTCTAGTTAGTATTTGGCGAGACCACTGGAATACCAGGTGCTACAGTGGGGCAGCACTGTTTCTAGTCCAAAACTGTTATGGGAATGTGGTGGGCGTGAATGTTAGTCCTCATCAGAGGAGCTGATGGCCCAGATTGGCAGCCTTAAGCATTATGTCAGTCTACCCGAGGGCAGCTGTGGCTACAATAGTAGCTTACCACCACTACATATGGAGTGAATATTGCACAAGTGAGCATCTGAGAAAGTGCTATATAGAACTAAATAATGCATTATTGTTTATGAACTGAACAAAATGTACAGACTTTTGGGAGCTTGCAATGGGCTGTTGTGTTGCTAAATAACAATTTCAAATGTGCAATTACCTTTTTTGAATCTAAGTTACTCCTTGAGTTACTTGAGTTTGCATTGCATTGCATAGGCACACATCGCCCAGAGTAACACATTGTAACTGAAGCTCAACTCCCAACTATTTTCTGTTGTCGTTTCTACTTTCTGACTTGGTTGTTCCCATCTGGATCAAGTCTGAGGAAAGAATAACAGATGCATTTAGAGCTGAGAGAAAGGGATGATTTTGGCGTGCTAAACAGGCGGGCTAAACCCATTACCTAAGTGTTCTTTATCTTCCCATATGCTTTTGTTGCATAATCAGCTTTGTATCTCTCCAAATCCAGGATAGAGATAACAAACAAATGGATCAGCTCAATGTGGAGAGAATAAGAAAGCCTTTCTGCTGGCACTTTCACTCTTAGTTCTCTTCCTCTGGGAAAAAAAGCCTTTGGAGCAATTTCATTATTTCAGACCAAGACGAACGTCCAGTTTTTGACCATTTCATATCGAGAAGAGGTGCTGTAAATCTATATCTCACAGATTTTGCAATCAGTAGTCTTGATTTCTCTCTTCTACATAAGAAAAGGGGGATTCTAGATTTCTTCTGCATTCAGCGCCAGGAGAGTTCAAGACTGAAGACACTGAGGACTTTAGAACAAGAATGAGTACACATAAACCACATTCTTATCTAATTCACCTTTAGGTTGCAATAATATTGATCCACATATGATTCTCAAGTAATTTAAACTGTAATTTTAAAACCATAACAAAAGTATAGTAAGCTTTAATAAAATAAACAGTTTGAAGGCCCAACACTTGAAAGACTTTTCTTACTAGTTAAATAGGTAGACTATATTCAATGGTTATGTTGTTATTCATTCCCTTTTGACCTCTTTCTATTTTGCAGTGATTTAATTGTCAATTTGAAAATTATTGAGGCTTGGGATTTGCACTATAAGTACATTTTGTTGTGGTAAAGGTCCCATACCAGATAGTTTCTCATGTATTTGAGCAAAATTTGTAAGTAAATATTGTATAAGCAGCTTTTCAGGTCAAAATAAGTCTACTGTAGTTTTCATCTAATTAGTGTGTTTATAGTGTGTTTTAATAGTGTTTTATTGTTCAATAACCAGGAAGTAGCGAGTTAGCATGCTAGTTGTTGCTATCTCGGCAAAACTCAGCACTGAGAGTTGTCAAAAGCACTCATTGTGGTGAATAATTATGTTTGGAATACATGCGTAAATGAGGAATAACTTTGGACCTCAGCAAACCGTTTGAAATGAACTAGTACTGTTTATCATGTTTTTAATACAGTAAAAAACAAGTACAGTGCCTTTAAAGAGATAGATTAGAAGGAATAATTAGCTTTCTTATTTTTGAGTTTGAATATATACTTATTCATTATTTAAAACTAAAAGTAAATGTGAGATCCTTCATGTCCATGCATTTTCAAAATATACAGTTTGATATCCTGACTGAGACGTCTGTAACTTTATCATTTTATTCACTTACAAGATCAGACACTGTATTATCTGGCACATGGAAAGATACCACTCATATCTGGTCAGCACCTTTCAAACCCATGATAAATGACCCTACATTTCAAAAGGAAGTTTCCCATATAAACAATGCGGCTGAAGTGAGAGGAAGTCATGATAAGTGTGCACGCCGCTGACCTCAATGAGCATCTCAGTGCAGTTCCCCGCGGGTAGATGGGCTCATCACCCCTTCTTGTTCTCCCATCAGCTTCAAGCACACCTCTTTGGGATACACTCTCTGCACACACACATGCACACATGCGCACACACACACTCACACGCTGCCTGGGAACGCCGCTCCGTAATAGGCCTCATTTGTTATTGCCACGCGCCCTCGTCTCGTCCCCGTGGTTCAGCGAATGCACCGCCAAAGCACGTCTTCCACCGCCAATGTCACACAATTACCTCTTAACTGCTCAAACAAATAGAGCGACCCAGAGAGTGACATCAAATCAAAACTGTCACAGGTGATTGAGTCTAGTCATCTAGGCGGCCCGCGCGGCTGTACCTGTCAGGAGAGGAGGGCAAGGAGAAAAGGCGGAGGAATGTGATATCTGCGTTATAATAGACTACTAATAATGTATAAACAACTGCGCTCCCTTTTCGCTCTGTTCATATTAAAGTTGGCCACAGTGTGCGTGATGCCCTCCTTTCTTGCCTCTCGAGACCGGAGCAGATGGAGTAATGATAGGAGCAAATGATAGAGAGCAGATTGAAATTTCCATCCTCTCTGAACCATGCCGGCTCTGCTCCTGAAAAGACATTGGCTGCTAATGGGGTTAGATGACACGCATGAGAGTTGGAGGCCTGAGTGATGTTAGCTGTTGATACTCAGATTGAAAAAAAAAAGTACTCTTTGTAGTGGAAAACTCCCTAAAGGTTTGGGCATGTAGTAGAGACCCAGTAGTCTCAAGATTCACCCAAACAACCTGATGTGAACTTTCCACAGGTGGACATGGACAGAGGGGCTGGAGGATCAAAAGAGGACAAGTGACAGGAATGGAGAAGAAGAAGAAAAGGCAGTTGAGCAAAGGGACATTAGGGACATGATGATGTTGTCAGAGGCTGATGTAAATTGGAGAATGACACAGTCTACAGACACGCCTCGCTGCACGCTACCGCAACACGCCGAGGCCGTGACACTGACAAATGGAATATTTCAGACGACTTAATCAGAGGAAATGGGGTTTGGTCTGCAGGTGACATGGGTCCCGCTCCAGCGCTCACAAAAAGAAAACTGATTGCCTGCCTCCAAACCCCCACAACAGTCTCTCCATTTCTCTGTCTGAGTCTCTTCGGTCCCTGCTCCTCGCCCTTTGCTGTCGCTGCAATCAAAGCTGAGGGTTAGCCCATGCAAGTGCTACAATTACAGTCACTCACTGATGGCTCCTAATGCGTTTGTTTACTAATAGTAATTTTTTGCATTGTATTTAAAAGTGCAACTGAATTTGTCAGAACCAATAATATTTTACAATTTGTAATGGTAGGGATTGGTTTATTAGTGTTTAACTCAGTTTTGGTTTTATATTTATATTATAAGATTCATACTATAAGATTCAGCTTCAGATTGGAGGCTTCTGCTGGATATAAACAACAAGATTGTAGGTGGAAGATTTCCTATAAAATCTTGCAAACGGTATACTGCTTGTTGCTGTAGTCAATGTGTACCTAAACCACATTCTGTAAATAATCGTGACATAAGCAAAAGTGATTCAAATAGACCAAAAGTGATTCAAATAGAGCTTTCACTGACCCCTGTTCTCTTATCTTGGAAAAAGTTAATAATTGGCTCTCTCCAGTAATAAAGTGTAACTGGGGTATTCTTTGTTTTCTTATACACTGTCTGCCACTGATTACATTGATACGTCAAACGCCACGATTAGTGCTATAGGGCCACCTATAGGAATGCAGAAAGTTTACAGTGGAGTGAAAAAAATACTTTCACGTGAGTCTCACAAGAGGTTGTAAGAACAATAAGAAATTATAAAATGGGCATTGCGAGAATGTCCCACTGACTCAACAGCACTGCCTAAAAGTGGACACCTATGGGAGAAGAGACAAGCAAATTTGAGCATAAACTCACACAATTCAGAACAGTGATAAAGTTCCAAGAGACAAGCATACAAATGATTTGAAGTACTGCTCTATGTTGAACAGGAAGTTGGCCATATTGGATCAAAAATGTGTCTGCTGTATGGTCTGCATGTTTATAAAACGTATCTAGTCCTTGTTTTTTGGTCCAAATGAGCTCAGATTTGACATGCCACACCTAAAGAGAGACATTTTCAAAAATTACCATTTTTTTTAGATACTCCTTATGGTTTCCAAGTAAGATGTCGTCAAAAAACACCTTAATTTCCTCTTTCTCTGATGAATTCTCATGGCCACAGGCATTGGCCTTGAAATCTCAAATTTGAATCACTAATGCCTTCTCCCGGTCTGAATGTAATGGACTAATAATCATATGACCCGTGTACACTATAGCAACCCCTACCCTATACATGAAACATCAACATTATCTTATTTGTACGAAACTTGGGGATACAATTGTATGCATGAGATGAACAAAAAAAAGTGTGATGTGTCTATTACAAACATTTTTCAGCATGGCCGCAAAGAGTCAAAAAAAAAAGATTTTAAAAAATCTTACACGCACATACTTAGTCCGACTGATTTGAAATTTTTGATATTTATACTGTGGCTGACACTGATTAAATTAATAATTCTCAATTAATGATCAGTGCTATAGTGTCACTATAGGACTGGGGAGAAGAAAAATACTTTGATAGAAATGGTTGAAATTTTGCAGAAAAATCCTTTATGTGCCCCTGATCATAAAACATAAATAGACCCATGTCTTATGTTTTCATTTTTGGCTCTAGGGTTATCTAAACAGCCCATTCACAGCCAATAGCACTGTGACTCAAATCACCAAATGAAACATTAACCAAAACACACAATAATTGTTAGAGTTAACCATCTTAGTGAAAACTTAATTATCATAACAATAATATTTTACATGGGCCACACAAAACGGTTCTACAGAGTCACCTTTTAAGTGACCTCTGTGGGAAATGAGATACATATACCTTGGAGTTTGGAAGAGTCGCAGGGTACATGAAAACAACCCTAAAACATAATTGGAGCAATTCTAAAGCAATACACAGGAAGTCGGCCACATTGGCCACATTTCTGCCGCCACTTTGACATACTTTTAGACCTATCCAGTCCTTGGTTTTTGATCTAAATGAGCTCACACTCCACATGCCATATCTAAAGATGTTGATAATCAATAGTTATCCTTTTTCTTTTTCATTATGGTAGTACGCCATCAGAAAATGTCTTTATTTCCTGTTTCTCTGATACCTGCTAACTGCCACATGCATCAGTGCAAACTCAAAGCCCAAATAGAGCAGAGTAATGAGCGCATAACCAATGGTGACTATAGCGCCCCCTATAATACACATAAAATGTTCAAAATTATCCAGTTGTCAAGAAACCTGGGTGATTAATTGTATTCACCATAACATTCAAAAAGGTAAATTGGATCAACATATTCTTCATCACTTTCATACTGAACTTTCCAAATCTATATATAGAGATGTCTGTGTAATCCCTCAGTCGCCCAAGTATGATCCATAGTAAGCAATGTGGTCTACTGCATTCAGTGTCTTGAAGACTGGAGTGAGCATTATACTGGAGAAACAAAACAGCTACTCCAAAAGAGAATATACCAACACTCTCGCAAGAGCTCCTCAGGACCCCAATCTGCCCTACATCTCTATCTCAAAGCTACTAAGCACTCCTTTGAAGATAGTAACGTACAGATCTTAGCCAAAGAAAAGAAATGGTTTGAGTGGAAAGTTAAAGAGGGAATTTTGTGTGTTAGAAAAGACAATTTATGAACTGGAATGGGAGCTTAGACATCATCTAACTTTTTTAAACAGTATGCTAATAGGTGTGAGAGTGCTCATTAGAGGCCTGAATGTGATGATGCAATATATGACTCAGGCACAGTTTACACTTAGTGTAGGTCAACTGACCTAGCCAACAAACAGAAACTGTTAAAAACAGGTGTGTTGTTTTCAGTGTAGAGCTCCTCACGTCAGACAGGTATAAGGCAGTGTCCAAAAGCAATCTGACCAGAACTGAAGAAGCATTTTGGATGAGCAGCAAAATGTCTTCACTCAAAAAACATTTTTGTCCATTTGACAGAATAACATTTTTCTTCAACTATATACAGAGACAGAGACAGAAAAAACACACATTGTATTTTGTATCAATAACATTGTTTAAGATTGAAAAGCCAATTACACTATAGCTTTATTATTCATGAGGTTCAAATGAGAGTTACATCTTTGGTTCTATGATTCAAAGAAGCAAAGTGACTGAAAACTGACAGACATTGCAACCTTGTGTATTATGCATGAAGTTGCTGGTTTAATGCCCTATATCTATTGGCTCACTTCAATATAGAAATAGGATGAAGAGCAGAGAGGCCTAGGCAGCAGGAGAATGGTATGCCAGGCAGTCACAAAGAGAGCTGGTCATAATTCAGGAGCAGTTGTGATTCAGAGGCAGTCGCAAGTCCGTGGTGGGTGCATGGGAAGAACTGTGCCCTCATCACCGCTTGCAGCTGTAATGGAGAGTATTCTTGCTAGTGGTTATTTTTGTTTTTCACAGTTTAACTGAAAGATAGTGACCACAAAATCCCAGAGTGTGATGTCTTCTGTTCTCAGGACTTGTTTAGTACCTAGGTGCCTGCAGTCCAGTCACCCCTTGTTGTGCATGAATCAGAACACGAGCTCACTGCCCTGTCACCACAGCTACAGATCAATGATAATTACCACCTTGACATGAGTACGCTTATTACTGAACAGGATCAGGGACAGGGGCCCGGGCCTGGGTGACCGCAGGGCCCGATCGATAGCCCACGAATAATGACTCTCTTGGGCCCTAGATTGGACTTTGCCACTAAACAAGCCATTACAGCAGCACGCATGACAGCTTAGGTCTAGATATGCGCCCTAACTCGGCCGGTCCTGGAGGCTTCTCTGGTTTGGGCCGCCTCGCTATGGCTCCCACACGCCTCAGTACTCAATCTTGTCACGCAGTGTTATGGGCAGGCCAGACACTCGCCCCTGGCTTTGAGGCGTGTTAACCAGAAGTGAGTGATTAGGGGAAGCATGCTGCTACTACACAATCTGCTCCTGTTACAACAGAAAAAGGCCTTTGCAATGTGACCTGATGATTGCCACTGAGTGCTAAGATCAAACATGGCTACATCTCACAGTATACAGGCCTCCACACACAAATAGCACATCAATGCGTATGCGTGATGCTGATCCGTCTATGGCAGCCCTCATCTTCTTCTCGCTTTGATTTTTTTTACCACTTTCCACTTCCAGATCCCTTGTTTTTTTTCTCCTTCTCTTTATTTAATCCGGTCATACCTGTAATCGGGCTGTGCGACAGGAAACTTCAGAGAATCAATTAGTCCTCGCTTCATCCGGGAACCAAGACGATTCCTCTCGACTTGAGCCGCAAACTCCTTCTATCAGGAGTCATTCTGGCTGCCTAACACCCAGGCTCCTCTCTCCTGAGCTGGGATAGGTTTGACTCTAAGCCTCTAAAACGTTGACAACCCAAAGCGCCTTTCTCTGTGCAAGCCCTAACCGCCTGCCTCACCCATGCCCCTTTTTCCCTTTTCTCTGAGTGCTGTTGCTTTCTAAATAAAGACGGATTTGTTTTTCTTCCCAGCAGACGATGATAATATGGCGTTTCATCCACAATTAAATAAACATTTCTATGGAAAAAATAAGTTTGAAAAAGATTGACCAGGCCTTTCTTTGTCCTAGAGAAGTTAGCCAGAGCCGCATAGTGGAGGCTGTAGTGTTGTTTTGAAATACTGGTGCAGATACAAAGGAAATTGAAAAAAAAAACTGCTGGCACTTCTGCGGGTACTCGAGTAGAGCCTGGAACAAACAGAACATTGAAGGGTCAGATTTAATCCTCCGCCCCTGCCTTTTGTATTCAGATTAAAGACTAAGGAGGATTTGCAGAAGCCTGGAGTCTCTTGTTAAAAGACGGTGTTCTCCACTTAACCTGCAATTTACCTGTCACTTAAGCCAGCTGCAGCGATCAAGCACACCTCTATATGGAAAAAGAACTGCTATTTTTGTGTTGTTTAGCTTCTTTGAGCTAATGAAAGTGCTATATTGAATTCCCAGACAGATGCACATTAAAGCTGAGGCACTTTGGAAAATATATGCAGATAAAATTTCTCAAAATACTGTAACATGGGGGTTATAGACAAAACTCGATTTTCTTATTTTTTCAAATATGTCAAATATGAGGTTTAATTATTAGTTACTAATGAGTTACTATAAAATTACTAAATTACTAAAAGTGCAGAAAAATCACTTCATACCCATATTTGGAATTCTACAATATTTTTTTTCACTTTTAAACAGCATTCTTAATGATAAACAATACACTCAATATTAAAATTTTGCATATCTTCAAAACAATACAGTTTTCTCAATGTCTTGATAATATGCCTACCTCCACTACCAAGTGTCTGCCTGTAATAAACCAGTGTAACTTGTTGACCAGTCGGGAGAGATGTGAACAGGCTGTGTTTCCTCTGGAGGGCAGTAAACACAGATGCCTTCAGGACATCGAGCCGAGACACACTTACCAGCACCTTGATTTGATTTCTATTGTGAACCTTTCTCATCTGCTATACTGAAAAATATCCTTATGTGGCACCTGGCACTCTTTTTCTTTGCTATAACCCTCTCAGAGAAGCCAAATTCATCTGCCCCAAACCAAAGTCTAGGGAACGAGTCCTGCAGCTATTGCTTTGCTCCATACTAGAAAAGCCATAATGCTCCTTTAAATCTTCTCTGACCAGACCAAGACAGACTGAGAGCAGCACTAAAGCGGACCAGTCCCAACACAGTCAACAGGAGTAATAGTAGAGATGTTGAAACGCTATTGATCACTGGCTGCCAACACACTGATCCTCTCCTTGTATTGTTTCCTATGAGCAGATGCCCGGCAAACAAACACATGGCTCATACTGGAGCTTTACACAAGTCTTTGATATGTCCCTTAATCTCCACTTAACTATCTCCACTGGTTTTAACATCCTTACGCATTAGCCTATGTCTTATAACTTAAGAGTTTATCGTTGCAGTGCTAAATATAGACGTTCTTTTTCTAAGACTCAAAGGCAGCTTGGAACGGAAAGGAGCGTGCTAAATTATAAACCTTCACCAAACATAACAAAAGGATGTGAAAAAAATGTGCATTGTTTTATGATTCTCTTGAGCATTCATCCATAACAGATTAAAACTTTTGTGCATATAGTAGAGATATCTTTGAGCGGATGGGAGATTTAAATTAAAGAAAACTTTTTCCTAAGGATCAAGTGCTTACAAATAAGTGGCCTAAACAAGAGCATGCACAGAGCTTTCTGATCCACTTTCCCCTCTTTCTCTCTGGCATTTTTTAAATCAAACTCGCTTTCCTTTGCATCCTGGGAGAGTTGTCCTTTTTACTCTGATAGGAGTCCACCTGTCCAGCCATCCCCTGTGGGCTCCTGTGTTAAATTCCAAACTTAAAACCCATTACTGAGCTATCAGCCTGCTCATAATGCTGTCTAACCACCTCATTTCCCTAAGTGTCAGCTCCTGTCCATCACCGGGGGGGCTCAGTCAGTCAGGTCAGCCCTGTGTGTGTATGTGTCCAAGAGTGTCCCATCACTACCGCTGTCCCGCCTCTGTCTTCACCTCCTCCATCCCGCGCCTGTCCTCCCATCAGAAGCGGGATACAGCGCTCAATCTGTGAAAATATGTCAAGGCTAAAGTGACTGGGGACACAGGGGGTAAGAGACTTTGGAATGAAAGTGCTGGGTATTTCATTTACCATATCCACTCTATTAGGCAGAGCAGCGCAGTCAATCAAGGGCCCACCGTTTTTGGAGACGAGGGGAGCGATTTGGGACACGCGGGCAAATGGCTGACGGTCATGGCATGGATATACCAGCCACTGAACCCTAGACCAGTTTGAAGAGTTGTAAAAATGGATTATTACATTGGATGTCCTTGTTAAGGGGGAGCCCAACTGAGCATGTGCAGAAAAGCCAAGTAAGCCATTATAAGCTGCAGGTGTGAATGCAGGTGCTATGTCGTGTCTGCTAAGGGCCTCTTCACCCTATTCTGATATCCCTGCGTACCTCTCTACGAAATGATTTGGTAAATATGGAAAGGGGCCCCTAGGCCACGCAGGCCCAGGCCCCTCTTTAGGAGTGGATAATTGACTCCTTTCCTTTCCTTGATAATTCATAGCTTGCATATGCCAGCTAATACATCAGCTGCAAACTGCTCAGGCCCCCATGGTCTCCCCTGACACCCGCACACACAGCACCCAGAGGAATGAGCGTCAGAGTGGGCAGAAAAAATGGGGATGACAAATGGAAGCACTTCTAGATCTATGAATGAATTATGTCTTCTAAATACCTTGAGCAGAGGCAACTGTCAGCGGTCGTCTATACTAATCTGGGACAAAATATGACCAACTCCGCATTAAAAAAGCAGGGAGCAGCGCTGCGAGAGAATGAGGCGAGAAATGAACAAGCAATCAGGCCATTAAATTGCGGTGTCCGATTTAGCTTTGGTGGACATTTGCACATTTATCATCAGACGGAAATATGCTCCTCCTCCCCCGCTTTGTCATTTTAATGCAGGGCCCTCCATTGAAATAGATTAGGATTAGACCAACTGAACAGAGATATCATTAGTTTACAAAGGCCAAGTCAGCACTCGTGAACCTCCATTAGGAATGAAACAGAATGCAACTGTATACATGTTGGAAATGTATAAGCGTATTGTATGTGTTTAATTTTGTGTGGGGAAAAAACAAACAAAACAAAACATGTAAATTACCTTAATAATAATACAATAATACAATAGTCTTGTTTTTTTATTGTTCTGTTTATTGTGCTTTAAAATTTTGTAAATTTTTCAACAGGAATTTTGATATTTGTGGTATCGTCTACTATATATTTTTATTACAATTTAGTAAGCTTTAGTTTTAGTTTCTAATAACAATTATAAATATATAGACTTCACTGAGGAAAACACATGAACCTTGTAATTGTGCGTTGATTTACATCGCTTTAATTCAAAATATTACATTGTAGAACTGCTGAGGTGTGTGGAAATAAAAGTGTGTATGAAATAGTTGGGGGTCACTTGCCTGCCGATGATTGTGTTCAAACTGAGGTCAAAGACATGCTAACCTTGCTATTGTTCTATCTGCTAGTTATCTGCTGTGCTGTGTGCTACCTTTGGGAAATGTATTTTCCAGGCTGAGGTGGAGATGACCCGGCAGTGGTTTGAGGCCACAGGAGAATCACTGCATCCCTCTGAAAGGCAAAGCTCGGCACAAGGACGGCACAGGCCAACTTCAGCCGATGGGACTGTACAAGGCACCTCTCTGCATTCAGTCCTGGGACCAAGAAAAGGTAGGTTTACTGTAACATCAGACCAGATCATATGAGCATATATGAGCATGTTAAGCTTAAAATGTACCATAGTTTACCTAAATCAGCAAAGTAATGAGACTTTACAGAAACACTGTAATTAGAGATGCATAATTTTAGGAAAAAGTTTTGTGATAATACATTTTTTATGTTTTTAAATCAGGATTCAGTTCACAGTGCACATTTTAAACTCATCGAAGAGCATTAACATTTGAGTCTGAGTCTGAACTATTAATTGCTGAACTTATGCAAGAATCCTCTTTCAGAAAATGTATGTGGAGGTCTAATCAACCAGGTTAGATTTTTTTCCCCAAAACACTGAATATTATGTTGCTCGCAGAGGATATTTGTCTAAATAATTGCAACCTTTGTAATTTGATAATTGTGACCATTCAAATAGTGAAATTGCTATTTGAATGGAAACAATTATCAAATTATAAAATTATCAAAATTGTATTGCAATTAATGTTGCTGGCGTAAGTCTCATTTTTGGGGGGAGCTGATATTTTGATATTGATATTTGATATTTTGTTTATTTGACTTTCAGTATTAGACTGTTGTAAATCAGTGGTAGCCAATATTAGACAATTAGTTAAAATGTAATACACAGGGTGTATCTCATCACTGTTTTGAGTAATTTATTCAAGCAAATGTTAACTATGATTATCATATTTTATCTTGTTCATATTGGTTAGATTAGAACTAAACTGAAGTTACTGTTACACCATTGTAAAAAAAAGAGAGCTGATAAATAATTAACTTGCGCTCTATAATTTAGTAAAATACAATTACTAAATACATATTAAAGGTTGGACATGAAGATACCAAATGAAATTACATCTATTGGAGCAAGTGAAAGCTGCACTTTCGATCTTAAGAGTAAGACTGCCATCTAGTGTTTGCGGACATTACTTCAAAGAATTTATATTATTGACAAGACTTTATTTAATAGATATACTGTACCGTGTCTTTGTCATTTAATCATTTAATCAGCAGGCCTACAGCTCACTCTTACACTGCAAAGAATGTCTTTAGGAAAAACATAGCAAGCATAGCAAAGCATCTTGACTAATAGTCTGAGTTGTTATTATAAAGGTGTTAAACAATTTTTAAATTGATTGTTTTTCAGTCGATCTGGTGTTGAATGCATTATGTTGACCACATGGTAAAACACTGCTGCAGAAATAGAAAATCACAAATACAATATTATGTAATAGTCTGTTAAAGTGTGTGTTTGTGTGTGTGTGTGTGTGGGGGGGGGGGGGGGGTGTATATATATATAGTGTTTGTGATGAGAACTATTGATAACAAATTTATCTTTTGCCTTAGCTGACTAGACTATCCTGATCCGGTATCATCCATAAATCATTTTTGATCTAGTCATACATAGGCACTATTCTGTCCCCCATTTTTGTAATGCAATTCTGCTGGTTTTATTTTTCTGCACTAGTGTTATCCCCAATTTCCCCACGAGAGGTCGACATTGTCATTGTAACTCCATGTTGTAAGTTTACTTTTGAAAGTTTCTCTTTGGTAATTGTTTTGTACTTGGCAGCGTCCTTTAGCGGTGTTCACTTGCAAACACACCTCTGTGCAATCTTCGGAAACCCCTGTGCAAGACATTATCTGTAAATTACATGTGACTAAAATGATGTACACTTTTGAATTATTTGCTGTAATATTTATGTTAAGGCAATGTCTGTATAAAAACATTTTTCTCTGTTAATGAGAACAAACTAACTGTAATGCTGGTGTTATACACATAGACTGTATATGTAATTCGTTATACAATCTATGGTTTTGGCATTCACTTTTATTATCTTACATGATAATTCTTGTTCGTAAATTTATACAAATACTGATGTATTTCTTGTATCTCTGTTGCAGGTTTCCAAATTTAAGAAATCATTCAGCATCCTGTCGTTGTTTTTGGGGCCATTTTGATGTTAAGTTTGCTGTCCAAGTTGGGCAGATGGCAGAACAGTAAAAGCATTATCTACATGTCAATCAACTAAACATTCCAGATGTTCCAACCAGAGGAGTCACCAACCATCTCCCAGCTCCAGGTCCAGTCGAAGTGCCATCTCGGCACTTCATACAGCTCACGAACCTCGAATCAAGCTACAGCAAAAGACCCCGGTACGCCAAACATCAAATAGACTTGGAGGGCAAGAAGGCAGACATTGAGGCAACGCTAAATGCTCTGAAGCAAGATGGTGAGGCTGAAGAGGCACTCCACAGGGCAGTCCTGTAAAGACACCTCCTTTTATAAGACATGCACAACATTTTGTTAACTCTCCCTTCAAGAGGCAGCCACAGTCCCCAGCTAAACACACCAGAACAGACACTTCGATCCAATGCAGACCTTCACCAACCCCACAAATTGAACTGTCAGAAATAGCAATCTACCTGACATGTCATGATCCCCTGACAGTGGGGTAAAGGTTTTCAACAAGCCAGAGTCCTACCTATCCAGGAAGTCCATGTTCTCCAAAATCAGAGGATGAGGCCACAGATAATGCTCTTGAGAGGTACAAGGCAGAGCCCTGTGTAAGCATTGACACATGTCCCTCAGTGTGGTGGTCAGCACATAGTGGTGCCTACAGTAAACTGGCACATTTGGCACAGAAATACCTGGCTGTCTCTGCCTTCATCGTGCCTTGTGAAAGACTTTTTGTACAAAAAAGAGATCAGTACTGTCATCTGAAAATGTCAGTAAGTTTGCCTGAGCAATTGGTTACTGCAAGAGTAAATGCAGACATACATCAGTGCACTCAGAGTTATTTTCATTGCTATTTTGTCAATTTTGTATTGGTGTACATCAGCCTTTTGTTATTTGCATTTTTGCAGTTGTTCAAAATGTGCACTTGGTTCAACTTCTTAACAGATAATTGACATGCACCTTTTAAACATGCAACATTTTTTTAAAAGTAAATTTTCGTCAAAATGTTTGACAAAAATATTTTAAATTATTTTTTAAGAATAATTTTTTAAAATCCAAAGTATGATTAATCAGTTTTTTAAAAATGATTACTTTGACAGCACTAAAAAAGATCTTCCCAAAGATGAGGGAAAAGTATTGGTAGCTCCACTCCCTTTTCGGTCCCCCCAGACTGTGTCTGTCCAACAATAAGAACAAGCCCCTCACTCATTTAATGTCATATGTATGCAAAACACTGATAAAGAAACTTGAAATGAGAGAGCATTATGTTGACGTTATGGAAAAAATCTTGAGCAAGGGCCATGCTGAGACAACCTTTCCTTTCTCACCTGACCGAGAATGCTGGTACCTTCTTCCTGGTGTTTGCCACCCCCAAAAGCCAGGTGAAATTAGGGCAGTCTTTGATTCAAGTGTGCAATGTGACTGTCTCTTAGAAGAGGCGCCTTGTAATAATTAGTTTGCTTTTCATAAAATGATACAGTTTTCAGAATATTAGTGCCATTATAATGCCGTCTGGCTTGTGTTGTGCCCATTTTGTTGCTGTATTTTTGGCACAAAGAGAGAATAGCACCATTACCAACATAGAATTTGTCTTTATTTCAAATATCACACCTGCTCTGAAAGCCATGGTCTACTCAAACTCACAACTTTTTTGTCTACACGCGTGGACACCCTAGGAAAATAAATGTGTTGTTTGTCATTTATTTTCATTAATGCTTTCAAGACTTTTTTGCATTCATTTTAATAGAAATTTGCAAAGACAATAACCAAACATCAAAAAAAAAAATCATTTCCACTCTACAAGATTAATTTCAGCCCACGTTTCCCCAGGGCAGCATGACCTGGTTGCTAGTTACTTTTTAAATTAGCTCAGGTTGCCAAGACATCTCATTCTTTTTTTTTTTACACACATAAGCCATGACTTTTATGAATCTCAAGGCAATCATTTATGAAACCACAGGCACAGAGAGACAGTAAGCTGCAATATAATAACGTAACAGAGCAAGTGTCAGTGCAACTGGTGGAGCACAGTACTGTTTGTGCACAGCACATGTAAACAGTGGTCTGGCCTCTATGCTAAGTCATATGGAAACATGTAGAAAGAGCTTGTTTGCATTGCAGTGGCTGGTGGTTCTCAGATAAGAATAACTCCTCTTTTGCTCTGCCTTATGCCAGTAAAGTCTGTCTTTGACTGTTAATGATTAAATCCTGCCTGAGCAGCACACAGGGAGTGACAATCACATTTATAAAACAGACTGTAGATACTTTAAACGCTGTACATTCAAGCAGTTTTCATGCTAAGACCTAACAATATTAAATACAACACTATTCCACAAGGTCACAAACTAAGACTAAGACCGCTCCATGTAACATACTGTTATTTTACATTTTCATTGGTGAAAGACAACAGAAGATACATGTCCATCCTGTAGTGTGTCATAATGTCATCTAGATGTCAAGTTCCCGCTATGCTCTCACCCAGAGCCGCAATCAGACCGCCCCCGCTCTGACAGGGGAGCGGGGCACTATTGGCCCCATGGCTGGAGTTAGACTTGTGCGAGGATGCTGGAGAGTTAGTTGGACTGAGCTGAACGGCTGTAGTGTCCTGCAGTGTGTGCTCACTGGTCTCCATCTCAAAGGCCACGGCCCCCATACGCATCAGCCCCCACTTTTCTCCCCCCTTAGCCTGGTTAGCGGTGTGGGCTGGAGGCCTCCTGCTGACCACGCAACAACCAGTGAAGAAGCCCAGGGCCAATAATAAAAGCAGGGGTCCGATGATGATGGGTGGGTTACCTGAGGGCATGAAGGTACCAAAGGCAAAGGCCCCCACCAGAGTGATGTTAATGCCAGCCAACAAGATGCACAGACCACAGGCACAGCACAGGGCCGGAGAGGGCAGACTCTGCCTCCACTTGGTGGGCTGCCTGGGCACCTTGGTTTGTTTGGAGCTTTTATCAGGAGGCACCATGACGGAAAAGCAGCTCAGTGGAATCCATAAAGGGTGAAGAGAAAACCTAGAAGCCTAAATAAAAGAATAACATTTCAAATTAACCAATACTTTTGCATGAAAACAAAATAGCATAATTCGCAGGCTTACTCAACTGAATTAAAATGATGGACACAACCTGATTTGCTACGACTTACAGACACGTGGTTGAGCATCTGGAACAAAATACCTTCAGCTGAGCGCATCAATTATGAAGTAGGTCTACTTACAGTGTCAGTCCTATTGTAGGTGTTTGACGCGTGTTGATCCTGTGGTGCCGAAGTTGCCGCTCATCTCGTTCAGCAGAGAATCTGCAGCTGCGAGTCTCATCATCGTTTCGAAGTGCAAATCACCGCTGGGGGGCGCCTTATGGATGCTATGATCCAATTGGCTGTACAGAGTAGTAGTAGCGGCAGAAGAAAGTAGTTAAAATATATTTGCATTTTATGCTGCTGGTATAAACTATGTTCTGAATGCAAGAGAAAGACCCTCGTATTTAAATTCATAAAACATTCACAAAACATATTTTAAAGTCAGAACATCTGAGGTATTTTTTTTATTGAGAACACAGTATACCAGTGAAAATATGCCAGCATGTAAGTTAGCTCCATTTTACTGAGCTTTATGCATAGACTTGGAGTTTTGTCAAACCGATGCAGGCCTTCATAATGGCATACCAGTTACTACTTCTCAATGGCATTAGTCTAAAGGGAAAGACAAATCAGATGTTACAATTCATTATAGCAGACAGAGGATTTAACACAAGTGCTGGTTTCCTCATGTGTTTATTCATTCTGAGCAAATCTTGTACAATTCCTCCAGTCAGCCCTTTGTTGCTATAGGGATGAGGTGTCCATGGCAACTATGTGCAATCAGGAGAAGTGTCATTTTGAGGTTAAGGCTGGAAACATCAAAAAAAAAACTTTCCCATTGAAAGGTTCTAAAATATATGAAAAATAAAATCAATACACTTACAGACTCAAAAAAAAAATAAACTTTAGCTAATCAATCATTCACTTATTTCCCTTTCACTTTACCAAAACCATTAAAAACATCCCCAAACATTAACATTCATACAAATGAAATCCAAGAGAGGTCACAGGGCTTTTGATGGACTTACTTCGTACAGTAACACATGTTCAAACACTACTTTGAGGTAAAACACAATCCTTAACCCTCCGAATATTTATCATTTTGAAATAAACTTATTTTAAAGTACTTAAGTGCAACCAGTAAAAGTAAAACTATTTCGGTAACAGGCCTCACCAAAACCATTAAAGCTTGTTCTTTCATAATAAATATCAACCCTTTCACAAACCTTTTCAGTAAAAGCAATATCATTAAATAAAAAAAAAAATCCCAATTGAAACTATAAAAGAGTAACCCTGACCATAATAAAAAAGTAATGCTATAACAGTTCTGATTTAGAAATGTAAATATGTAAAAATGTAGCTTTGTTCAAATACTTTAAAATCATTAATACTCTGGAGCTTTGACCTTAATTAAGAGGCAATGGTCAAATATTATCTGTACCCTTGTTGCTTTTACTCTCATCCAGGAGATGAGATTACTGGCCATGGAAAAGAGCTTTGCCACCAGGAACAATTAATCACTAATAAGATGATTTAAGGCCCCCAATGGAAATACTAAAACACATAAAAGATGGGCAAGAAACCAGAGTTTGTAGATGAGATCTGTGTGTGCCAGTTAGCCTGCAAGGTCATCCGAAGCTGGCGCAAAGTCCTTAGTGCGCAGGGCGCTGGACTGGGCCCGCCTGCGGGCGAGTCTGGAGTTGGAGGGAGGGGACAGCCTCATGGAGCACACAATGGCTCCTACGTCCTCTTGTTGCTCATCGTGCTGGGACAGCTGCCTGTTGAAGGCAATGGCTTCTGCTGCAAACTGGGTCAAGTCTTTGGTGCTGCTGTTCCTAAAAAGAGAAATGTAATTTCAGTTTAAATTCAGATGTAAGAAAAGTAATAGAGACACTGAATACCTTTGTAATACATGAGGAGTTGGAAGACCTCTCTCTGGAGCATTCTGATGAAAATAAAGAGTTTATGAGCTTTTCAAATAACTTCACAGACAGGTAATATAGTACAAACTCTATCATGAGAGTTATTATACTTACTCCCTGTACCCAAGGGTGTATGAGGACTTGAGCAGCACTAAGTCGAAGAGTTGCATCACGTACCAGCAGTTTGGATATGAGATCCTTAGCTCCTTCTGTAATGTGGGCCCAGTCCCTATCTGGAAACTCATACTTTCCCTGCTGAATGCTCTCGAACAGGTTGTTCTATAGAGACAAACATGCCTTCAGTGCAGTGCAGTAAATTACTACTGTAGTTATGCAGATTATTTGACCTTAAGGAATCATAAGCGGATCACTTTAAAAAACACACCTGGCATGTTCTGCAGGTCTCACCGCGGTCCCAGCCACAGTCACTGCCACAGTGCCCAGTGAACGGAGGACTTCCACTTAAAAGAATGTAAAGGATAACACCAAGACTCCACAAGTCACAGCGCTTGTCATAGAAAGAGGCTTCATCAGTGAACACCTCCACTACTTCTGGAGCCATGTATTCTGCTGAACCACACTAACAAGCCAAAAATGTTCATAAATATAAATCGTCTTCAAGTACTGCAAATGTGCAGCAGTTTGTGGTTAAGCTGCTCACCGGTGTAGTAAGCTCTGGAGTAGTTATGGGAGTACAGGCACTGCTGAGTTTCACTCCACTCCCAAGGTCGAAGTCGCATATCTTCACTGGAGAAACCTTTACAAAATACAGATCAAAGATAATTATATAATGAATATTAGATTATTATTGATATAATTGATTATTATTGTATTTGTACAGAACTTTACCTGATCTGTGAATTCACAAAGTATATTTTCTAACTTTAGGTCTCTATGAGCAATGCCTGTAGAAAAAAATGGTTAAACACAAACTAGCACAACACCACAATCACTTATCTTTAAGTAGACTTACCTTTTGTGTGAAGAAAGTCAAGCGCTTGGGCAATATCCCTTACTACTTTGCTGGCCTCCAATTCATCAAAGTGCTTTCGGTTCTGAATATGTGTAAGAATTGAGCCTAAGGAAGAGAAATAAGAAACCCAGATTTCTATAAGGTATCATTAAGGGGGCAGGCTGACATAAAATTTACCTCCACGTAGCTTCTCAAATACTAAATAAAAACAGTTGCCATCTTCAAAGAACTGGATCAATTCCAAAATGTTCCTGTTTCAAGAAATGTGCACGATTACCATCTGTGTTTCACATTATTATTAATGACCACATTTGCTTTACCAACTGCACTCACTTATTTCCTTGGCACTGATAAAGTGTCTCCACTTCTCTAAAGACTCTGCTGCGACTATGCCCAGCACACTTCTCAATAATCTGTAAATACAGAGGTTTTAATAATAATAAAATATACATTTACTTTATTAGTCCATTCTAAACTCCGTATACAAAAAAGTATGGCAACGAAAAGGTTTTTTACAATAACCCTTAGTTAGATTAGTTATAAAAGATCAGCATGGTTAAATCACACAAATCTCACTTTCACAGCATACTCCATTCTGTTCTGCAGACCAATACAGCCTTGTACTTTTGCATAAGCTCCCTGGCCCAGCACTTCATCAGTGAGTTTGTACAGATCTGCCAAAAAAAGAGACAAAAGTGTCATTACTGCTGCATTAACAAAGAGTGTGCACCCAGACCAAATTTAAAATCACCATCAAAACTGCCGGTGAAGCTATCCGTGGCTCTGGTCCTTTTCTTCTTCTTTCTTTTAACAGCATCCGCAATATTTACTGCTTGGCTTTTTTCACATTCTACCATGTAAAGAGGAGTGCATTAAAAAGATGACTCTCAAATAAAAGCAACCCACTTTATATTCTCTGTGTGAAGTACCTGTAGGGCCGTCAGATAGTTGTTGTATTTGCTCTGCACTAAGCCCAGTGTCCTGAGATACCCCACAGCTCTGCCCAACTTGGCTCAGAGTGCTGGGGCTGTCCTGTGACAGAGGAGGCAACATCAGGTCAAGAGGGGGAAAGTGCTGGACTGGCTGTAGAGATCATGTTGTGTATGGAAAGCAAGGTCATTGCACTGCCCTTTCTAAGGTGTGCAAATATATATGCTTATTTTAATTCTGAATGTCTTGTAGTAACATGCCCAAGAATGACTATGTCAGTAAGTTAATTCTGCAGGAACAACACAGCAAGCCCTAACTCATCCTAAACATTACCAGAATGAGTTATAGGCCCGAGTCATGAAAAATGATAAAACTTCTTGCAAATAGGTGCAATAAATTACTTGCTGACAGTTTCTGGTCATGGTAATAAAGTTACCGTAAACACCATATTACACTTCCTACCTTTAGAGGAGCCTGGAGGGATTGTAGTTCCGTCATCATACCGTACCCCACCATATCCGCAACTGAGAAAACACAAAATGATGATATCGACAGGTTTATAGTAAAAATCGATACACCTGCTTCTATGATTTCAACATGCCGAGCTTATTAAGAAAAGAATATTCCTTTTTAAGTTTAAAATTAGGAGTAAAACTTAACCCTGTAGCAGTAGTAGTATTTTACACATAGCCTGAGTTGTAAGCTGAAATCAGTTCCGTTCAGTGTTTTAATGTTGTATAAGCTAACATGGCTAGTTAGCATTGACGCTGTCGTTGAATGTTCTCACTGCACCACTACCTGAACCACCCTACACAACATCTCACATGACACAGTGAAAATTAATCGCAGTTTCTAACCTGGAATAGTCCAATTCGGCCAAATCCCGGATGTTAAAGCCTTTGGCGGCTAAGGCAGGCATCCATTACTAGATGTGATCCATCAGTCAAACAACCAGTGACGCACACGCGGGAAAGACGTAAACAAAGAGAGTCCCGCCCCCCCGCGCGCTCCTGACCCTTTTCTTGTGTCTTATTGGACAAAAGAAGATGATGTTTTAATGACATCACCCGTGTGTTCAGAAGTTACGCCCAGTCCACGTCGAGGGGATTTCTGAAGAGGTCTGTCATAATATCTGCTAGTTTTACTAGTTCCTCAAAAATGAATTGTTAGATTAATCAGTTTTCATAGTTATTGCTTGGTTACGATTTCAAGAGCCTAATTCAGGTGACTACAAAAGCATTTGTCGCAGAGGTCAAAGTCAAAGGATTCCCTAAAACAAAAAGTATTAAATCATACTGAAATATTTTCATGTATTTTAATACAATCAAAACATAATCACAAATGGTCATATGGTCATAACTCAAAAGAAAAAAAACATTCATGCAAAAATTAAAAAAAATAAGCTGTGGTCTATTTCCTTGACTCCTAAACAATGGTATTGCTGCACCATTTAACATTATTCGGAGTGAAAATAACAAAGTCTCATAGTTGGCCATGCACATATGAAATGACAACATTAACTGAATGAAATGGAAAAATGTCCCTTGGGCTCAGATAAAGGTGAAAGGTAAACTTGTCCAACTTGTCTGTGTTTAATGGCATATCTTCTCTGTCATCTCCTTCTGTGGGGCACAAACAAAACAAATGACACATATAGAACATTAGCTCAGACAACTGAAATTGTGTCGAGTGATAAAAGCTGTTGTAATTTATAACAGTAATGGGAAATGTGTGCAGTAATGGGAGAGTCAAGACTATACTTCCTCTACACCTGTAACAAAACATTGCCCTAGGTTCTAACTGCAAAACAATAAAGGTTTGCTACATTTATCTTTAGTGATGTTGACACAAATGTTCTATCGAGTTCTCATTATAAGGACCTTATCATGTGTGGCTTTATGATGGTGATAGCAGAAATGTTTATTGATGCTTGAAAAACAATTCTTCATGTGTCCCATCCAACTGAAACATAGGCAATTGCTTTTCTTCATGTTGTGCATAAAACAATTCACCTTAAGACTGACTCTAACCTAACTTATAGGTTAACGTCACAGAACAGTCTTGTTGTCCCAAGCTGAATAAAGTGGGAGGACATCTAACTTACAACAAGTGCACATTTATATATTAGTGAAGACGTGACTATAATCTTACCAGAGGCTCCAGTTCTGAACTGTCAATAAGGTGGAACTCAGTGATGAAGTAGTAGTAGTGCTTGTAACATGTATTGATGTGGGCCTCTGCTCCCATGCTGCAGATACTGTCAAAGTGGTGGATGTAAACATGGACAAAAACTCTGAAGAGACGACTCAGGATCTTCTTGCACACCTGCTGGAAGTTCCTAGGAAATGGGACACCTGAAATTAAGAAGAAAACAGAAATATGACATTCTGCTAACTGGACAAGTATGAACTGTTTACACTGCCAATACTGCACAACACATAAACAATACAATTACATCCTTAATATTGAGTTTGTGTGCCAAATATATCACATTTTCCTCACTTAAGGGGATTTATAGTTTTAGAATAATGTCGAGGTCAAACAAGCATAAAAACTAGTCTCACATGCATATCATTTCAAATAAATACAATAAATTTGCATTATTTTGGTCTTACTGAGACAGAGTTGTGAGCTATACAGTAAGCATTAGCCTTTAGCCAGGCCTATTAAAGATATCCAATTACTTTTACCATCATTACTACTTAACGCTCATTTTAAAATACCTCACATTGCAGCCTTTGAAGAACTGAATAGAGAAAAGCCTCTGTGTAGACAAATATTTAATCAACACAGCATATGTCTTAACCAAGGCTGTGGTGGAGTAGTAACAACTAACCCATAAAACTCATGTACAGAAAATGTTGATAGCCAAATGACCACAGAGCGGCACAGCTATCCAATCTCCTCTAAATGTCAACATTATACAGTTTAATTAACCTCCCTCTGAACTGTGTTATCCAATTTCAGATCCTAATAAAGGTGAGCAGCTTGCCACTTCATCCCAGATGCGTCAAACACAGGCAGCAGTCAATTCTCTGCATTAGGTTACACACATTCAGCGATACAGGTCAGTTTGCCCCTACACACATACCTACTCTGGTGGGGAAGATGTCCTCGTTGTTTATAAGGGACTCTATCCAGTCCATCAGCAGATTCATGTACTTTAGAGCAGGGAGTTTGGTGGGCCTCTTGTAGTTCTCCCCATCCTGCCATCTGTACTCATACCGCAGCCCCCCTGACATAATGGGGCAGGTTCTCTCCGTGCAGAACTCTGACATAGTCCCATAGATCAAGTTGATTCTGTTGAAGAAATCCACCACATGTACAGCAATCCAGTCGTTGATATTCTCACCCTCTGGCAGCTGGACCACTCTCCTCAAGTCCAAGCCTGATTTCAGCGAGGCCTGGGCTTTCTTATACAGTTCAAATCTCTGTGTTCCTGGTTCAAATCTTTTCTTTGGCCGGAATGTTTTGTCTTTGCTGAAGACTTGTCCAAGACACAGAGCCATCAACTCAGTAGTTTCCCCTGTGATAAGGGGAAAATAGGCTCCCTGAAATAATGTGTACTTTTGTAGATCTTGTCTTTCCGTTGAGGTGACCACACTTTATCTGGCTGTCAGATCAGGTCATAGGGATCAGTGTCTTGTTTGGACAAGGCTTAGCCTCTCTGTTGGGCAGAATCACACATCATAAGTCACTCCAGTGTTGTTAAATAAATATGAGTCATGACAAAAGATTCAGTGACAAAATTAGAAGTGTGATATCACGGTGTAGTAAAATGCATCTGTATAAACATGTGTATTATGTAAAAGTAAAGCCTCTTTTTACTGTGTTCAGTACAATTAAAAATGATTTAACGAGGGTTTTATGTTCCTAATAATGTGCCAGTAGTCAAGAGACATATTTTAATTACATATGAATAATTATTTAACTTTTGGCTTAGATTAAGTTTAATGTGACAGCCAGTATATTTATGGTTTGGTCCTTAAGTTAACATTTACTATAAAAATGGCAACTTCTATTGCATAATTTCACACAGACCATTTGATATAGCCATGATAAGTTATGAACTGACCATCTTGGCTATTCATGTAGTTTTGTTTAAGCATGAGGTAACTTTTGAGGTAGCTTTAATTAGAGGAGAGGTCAAAGGTTGTGTCATCTAAACTATTATGTCTCTGGATTGGTATATAGAGCATTAGTAAAAGTGCGCAACGCTTCAGTGTTCTGCTATTTTCAACAATACTGTGAGGATTAATGCCTGTTTTGATGATTAAGATATAGCTCCAAATTCACATTCAAGTCACAGTGATTGCAACATGATACTGTGTCTGCATTTGAGTGATGGTTTAAAGGACTATGATCAAAACCAAAGACATTAAATTGACTTATTGTCATTATGTGCATGTTAGCTCAAATGTATGGTGTAAAAATTATGCTTAACAGAGTATTACCTATTCAAAAGCACAGGCGGTGTGGGGGGAATTGTCTGCCTCAATTTGAAGTCAGTACTGGGGGAAGATGAAGACATGGTCATGAGATATATGGCCAGAACAAAGCATTTGAGTTTCATATTACAGATCTTTGTGTGCTCTGACAAAGACACAGCCCTAGACAGGCATTCATATCAAGACACCCTTAGTTATGGTTTATTCAAAAGGTGACAGTATGTGGGAAAGTTGCTCTGCATGCCTTAGGAGTCTCCCAGGAAAGCGTGCCTGATCATGTAGAGCAGTTGGCAATCCCTGCATGCACATATTTCTGAAGATACTTTTATTTAGATGCATGAAGAAACGGAGTTAGAGCAGAGCAAAGTGAAGGTTAGAAACGGAGTTAGAGCAAAGCAAAGTGAAGGTTAATAGTAAAAACTTTGAGAAAACTATTATGTACCTTTTTAAAATAAGGATCAGGAGTGAATCAGTGTCAGATCACTTTGGCAGTAAATTCCCAGATGAGGAGTGTTGTGACACTTTGTTTCTTCCACTGCTGCTGTTAGCCCACCACTTCCCAGATTTCGTCAAACAACAGTAACTGAGTTAAGGCAGAAAAAAGTTGTTTGGCTTTTCTTCCTGTGGGTGATGTCACATCCTGACTTTGTCTGGCTGCTGCCGTCCGCGTCTTCCTTGTGGGTGTGTTCAAAGAAGACCTATAAAGAGTGGAAGAGACTTTTCTAAATCCCACTGGCTCACCCGCTCTTTTCCTTTTTCCCTTCATCCCAAAGTCAAGCCCTCTGGTGAGGTCCTGAGAAAGCCAGCCCTTCCAGTCCCGTGTTGGATAAAGAAGCACAATAATCCCACATATGGTTTTTGCTTGTTTGGTTGGCCAACTCTCAATAACATATGATTTAGATTCTTGGCCTTTTAAAGAAATTGGCGAAGGAGTCAAAAAAGGCTAGTCTTAAAGTGATAGCCCAGTCTGCTGTGGAAATAATCCCTGTATTTTAACTCTGGGGTAAATTGGTAAAGAATGTAGTTGTAAAAAGTATTTGTTGTAGTTGCTCTGGCAGCAGACAATGTAGTTGTAACTGGCTAATTGCTGTAGCAGGAAAGACTTTTTTCAATACTTTTATTTGTGGTTTTACATGAGAATAGATGACTTCTATTGTTATGATTTTATATATTCATGTGTTACCACACCAGTCTTCAAGAGATGTTATTACGTATGTACATAGATAGCTTCTGTATGTGGTTTGCACATTTCCAAAGCTTTCTACACTGATCAATAACACATGAATCAGGATCAATCAGCGTGTAGAATTACTAAATGTTTACAGAGAAATGTGGTACTCTGAAAGCTTGAAACAAGGCATTAAGATAACTGTTGATCTTTTATGTATTTTATGAAGCTGCTAACTGTCAAGTTTTAGCACAGTTATCTAAAGATCTAATCCATGTAATAAATGTGTAATGCTACTGTGACTTCTTTTTAAAGCTGCAGTAATACAAAATATCCACTTGATGTCACCATGGTAGTGTATGTGTACTTTTGAAGGCAAGCACTTTTCCAGTCACAAGCAATTTCCTTATCTCCTTGTAACTGTGTAAACAATAGACTCATTGATATTGTCATTTTGTCCTTTGGTATAGGACAAAGGCAGAGCTCAATGGCCATCACCATATCAGACTAAAAATACCCTCTTGTCTTAAATTATTATCTTACTTATTTACACAATTATTTGCATGACTAAGCAAGATCATGGAGTTTATCAGAGGAATAGTAGTATGTGAGTATTTCACAATTCAAATCTATATGCATTCCATGATGACAACAGGAAACCATGAGTCATGCACAGGCTCCTCTATGACAGGCAGGTCCTCAGTGAACTATGCTCTAGTTTTCACTCATCAAACTAAAATGTCAAACTGGGAGAAGCTCAACCAGTAATGCATCTTTCACCTTCATCTGTCACTCAGCAATCTTTACCCAACCACAATTTACAAAGTATGAATTTTTGGTCAAGATAATTTTCAACCTGTCCAACATTCCATTCCCAACATTACCTGCAGTATAACACAAGTATACTGAAATAAACTTAACTTTTCAAAAGCTCTGGGTACTACACTTTAAACTTTACACAGTTCAGAGTGACACCTGAGCTTAAATTACAGTCTCCGATTAGACGGTTGTCAGGAAGCCCCCAGGTGAAGGTGTTACCTCACCACTTTCAAGTTAACAGTTTCTGAGATGGATTACTCATAAACACGCACCGTTTGGCTTGTGGGCCTTGTGCTGCTACCCTGACCTGCCTCATGACTCTGATTCTCTGAATTCTCTGCAATCATGAAATCACAAACTACACATGACTCTATGAACCAACCAGGACTCTAACGATAATAAGGATATGACATGTTTTAACTAAAACAAGGTGCAGTTATAGTCAACCTATAAGTGGTTCAGTGATTCCCATTAATAGAAAACATGGGGGCCCCTCATATTACACATAGAGCAAACTGTATTTAATCTTTTTCTCTTTTAATGTTCTTTCTCTATTAATTGCATTAAGTAAAGTGGTTCAGATGTGGGTGGCTTGTATCACCACAGTCTCATAGGATGAACATGTGGGAAATACTCATAGTTTATATAAGACTGCCCTCTGTGGAGCTATGTAAATCATTTTGTTTCCATCGTCTACATGCAAAACTTTATCTTCACTGTGGATCATGTTCATGTCTTTCAAGAGTATCAAAGAGAAAAACAAAACACCTTTTTTGTAAGTTATCTCCCTGTTCATTTAAACTGCAGATCATGTGATATGAACTTGAGAACATGTTTGTATGTGTGTGAATTAGAAACGTTACTCTGATTAGATTTAACGTCTAACATTGTATTATAATTATTCAGCACATTGATGTGATGTGTCGATTTTATTGTTAAATCAGCACTTTTAATTATAGCCTCTCTCAAAAGTAAAAAAGGAAGAAAAGTGCCTATAATCCTACTGTAATTACAGACACCTTTTATCTTACAGCTTTTGTAGCTATTTAATTTATCAATGTAATAATAACTCCATATTAGGAGGACAGTACAGCACTGACTCCACCTTCTTCTTGCTACTCCATCAATGGGCTGGACTAGGGCCGATTTAAGCGCTAAGGAACTGTAGGCACGTTGAACTTCGCGCACGCCTTCAGCCTTTTTATTCTACACATTTTTGGCAGCCTTTGTGAGATTTTTGGTGAGTATCCCTTCTCTTCTTAACCTTTGGGAAACAACAAATGCGTAAAAGTGCTTTGTAAGTAGGCTGATGAGTGTTGCGTAATGTTGTGGCAGTTGTGGTAAACGCCATTGACGTTTCAGTGAATGACAGTTATATTTTTGCTTTTATGTGATGGTGCTCTGCTTCAAAGTGATCTCTGACTATGAACCTAAAAAGTATCCTAAGTAGTTTTCTAAGTGAAAGTTGTTGGCCCTCCTCGGCGCTGTTGATGGTATCGTCCTGTATCCGCTTCTCTCATCATCTGCACCTGTGCTGCTGTCTCTGGACAAAGCGCGCATTGACAGCTCTCTTGCCTCTGCCCAGTGACGATCTGCTGTTGTTGCAATGCACTTTGAAGGCTCTCAGCATTATTCACGAGCATGTTGTTGTCCATTGTAGCTTAAGCTCTTCGTAACTAAGTGACAGAGAAGATGATTTAGCCTCCACTTTCAACAGGTAGGCCATGACGTATGGGCTGTACTGTCATCATTAGGCATTGGGCAGTGTGTTATAGACTACTGCTGCGTGTGGATTCTTGTAGTCAAGGATTTCAGGTTTAAGATTTTAAAATTGTGAAGAACACTGGGATCAGTAGTTCACTATGATGCTCACCTTATCATAGTCAATCCCATTGAAGCCTAAAATTACCAGAAGCCTGCTTCTAAGTAACAACATCATACATAAACATGAAAGTTGTAGTTGGCTTTAGTCTTTCCAATAATACCATTCATTGCTTTACACTCAATTTTTTGGTCCAAACAATTCCTCTGAAGGTTTACACTACTAGTATGGCAGCATTTTTTTGACTGGAGCTGGCATTTTGATTTATTTGTTATCAAAATATAAAGTCTATTATAATAAAATATTGCTCCCTTGTTGAAGGAAAAGCTCCAAAAACAACTTTTCCAAAGCTTTTGCCTCACACTATACACTAAATGGATGTTTTTGAGATTCACATTTTGCTCTTATAGGGACTATATTGGGATTGTTATACCACCTGAATGACCAGTCTCATCTGATCTTTGAAGCTAAGCAAAGCTGGGTCTGTTAGAATTAGGATGGGAGACTACAGGAGAAAACCAGGTGCCCTGTAGTGGAGCTGCAGTGGCTCTAGTCTGGTTCATACTGTCATTGTTTTCTCAAGACCCTTCATGTGTGATATGGTGATGGTGGTGGTTGGAGGGGATTGATGGCAGCGATTGGCAGCCTCACTTCTTTCAGTCTACCCTAGGGCAGCTGTGGCCTGAAATATTTTACCACCTTAGAATAAATGAATGTATAATGCACAAATTATAAACTGAACATCTGGAAAAGTGCTATATAAAATCAATTTGTTATCTTTTCATTGTAGGTCTATGGCCTGGCTCTTTGTTGCTTAGAGGTTTGATTGGCACTGTAAATTAAACTACTGCAGTCCTCAGTTGTAGCTACATTACTCCTGTCTTCTTATCATCTGGATACTTGCATGTGAAAAGGAAGTGGTCACGTTAATGATAAGTAATAAATCTGACCCTTAATACCTGGGATATCCTCCAGTCACAAGCAATGGCCAACATGAGGAAGGATGTATGAATGAAAGGATGCACTTAAATTGTTTCTTAAATTGTTTTAAATGTGTTGCTGTTGATAAATCCAAGCAAAACGGTACAAACTGACTATTCCCCAATGCATCCACTGTTTTGCTTTAGTGAACCTGCATTTGTATGTTGTAAGGGTGTTGTCGGATGTTGAAACTCCTCACACATGCCATTCCTGTCATGTGTTTATATGTCACTTTATGTGTCTAAGTTGCATAAGACAATCTCACAAGAATCTAGACTATTGCTTCTGGTACATTGTTAAGCAATAGCATGCCGTCTGTTCAGTTGAACGTAGCAGTAAGTTTGTGTTGTCACATAAGTAAATCATTAGGGCCTGATCAATCTGGAATTTGGGTGTCAATATCGATATTAAGGTTGATTGTAAAAATGTACACTGATCCAAAAGTGTGCATTATGCAACATCATCATGCATGTCAATAGTAATAGTTGGCTTCATGATGGTCTGATTCCAGTGGCAGTATCTAATATCACAAACTGTTTTTTGGCATATTGCCCACCCTTTACTTACTTTACTTTTTGCATGGATAAAAACCCAAATGTTTTGTACATTCTATTGATTATTTGTCCTTAATACATGTTCTGCAAAATGATGTATGTCCCTACAGCATCATGTCTATTGTATTTGGGTTAATATGGTCATACCTGGTCATACCTCATTTCTTTTCTGGCTTTGGGAGTTGTACTTAGTTTGTTGTAACTTTCCTGTTATCCTCTCGTTTCATCTTATCTGTATGACATCTGTCATTCAGTTGGGTGTGTTGCCTTAACCCTATTGTCTTCCTATCTTGTTTACACTAGTTCAGTTTATTGAATATAAATAGTCTTAATACTATGTGTCAACACTTTTAGCTCCAATTCACTCTTACTATAACAGCTGATATTCTTTGGGTGGCATTTTTGTACTTTTTAGAGAGAATTCACTATCCAGAGAACTGCAGACTACTGGACAGGTAGTTGGGGGTGGAGGGTGGTAGTGGGGTGTGGGGGGTAATAGTGGGGTGTGGGAGTGGGAGGGGCACTAGAAGAATGAGGTTAGAGTTGCATGATGATACCCTCTCTCGCTCTTCTCCAAAGTTTGGACGACAGTATAAACATGTCAGTCTTTAGACCGGTTCAGTTACATTCCTGCTTCCCAACATCTCTGCATCACCATTATCACTGATCGTTTGTTTGCTTTTAGAGTAGATTGTGATCTTCTACAATGATTTGCTTGGAGATAAGTTGTTACTTGTTATGTATGTGTTGTGTCTTTGTGACATGTACAGTTTGTTTGTGTGTTTTTCTGCTGATGCCTCATGGCCAGGTTCTCATGTAAATGAGAATTAGTTCTCAAACATTTTGGCTGGTTAAATGAAATAAAGTTTTTAAAAAATCACTTTGGCTCATTCTTAATTTTATTTGTGTCACATTTGATTTTAATTACGCATTTATAGTAAAACCTTGGCCATTTGCTCTAAAGCTATCCTCAGACACTGAAGAATTTCATATTTACTGAAAGATGCACAGAATTGTACAATCTGCTTTTGTAGTGAGTAGTAGGCTTATTTATACGACACACAGAGTGGAGGAAAACCTAGGTTTTGAATTAATCCTTTTGTCGGCCCTTATCTTAGACATAGTATAGGTATCTACGGCCACTGTTTTGAAGATGATGGACTGAGGCGTGTCAGGTGAGTGCTGTCCCTGAGGCATTGCCTAATGTGCCCTCTAGAGATGAAGTCATCTCATAGACTTGAGAGGAATGTGTGTTATTGTTTTCAGCCTTAAGGGACTTTATTCACTTAGCTGCCTCTTAACTGCACCGTGCTATATAAACAGCCATTGGATAGGTGTTTCCATTGATAGGATTTTGCCAAAAATATCTAGGTCATGACCTACAGTAACATGTAGCTCTGCCCTTCACTTTTCCACATGGACTCTGCTGCAACAAACTATAATAAGTTTGACCAAACTGTTTTATTTTCATTCATGAAGTTCTTGCTGAGGTCTTGGCAATTAAGTCAGACAGTAGTGGTATAAATGTATAACATATTTGTATTTCCCAATCTGCCACCATCTGGTGATGCTGGTTCCACATGTCTGCATGTGTAGTATTGTGGTAATCCCAATCACAAAGCATGCCATCAGTGGCATTTCTGTGTGTAAGCGTAAGTAAGAATGGTGTTTGTGTCACCTGCCAAGATGGTGATCATATTTGGAATGGCATTTGTCTGTTTCTACTATAGACAGCGATGATGTATTTACTTGCCTGTTGTGTTTTGGTATTTTGGAGGAAGGGCTGAAATGCTCCAGTGCTGCCCCCACTTCTGAGTCAACCGTGACTTGTAGAACTGGTTTGGTCTGTCTCTGCGGAGACGGTGCAACACCACAGCACGGTTTACAGTGGCACTCTCACCTGTGGGCTCGGGTGTCACCCAGCTACAGCCAAGTTCAGCAGTTAGTCCTCACAAAGTCCTCTGCAAAGAACAAATAAAGAATGAACTATTCTAAGTGTACCATGACATTTGCATGTCAGGTATTTCTTCAGCACTTTTAACACATCTTTGTTAGAGAGGTAACAATTTCGACACTATGGATTTAAGTATCTGCGATACCCAATATCAACAAATGCCAGATAAACGGCATTAATTTTCTAAAAGCTAAATGCTTTGTAAAAAAAAGTTCAAACACTTTCTGGGCCATCTACGGCCAGTAAATGGTCTTTTTACATCAATATGTCCATCCAGGATATTGGCTGAACCAATATTTGGATATCTATCCAATCCAGCAAATTTTCTGGATCAGCGCCGATATCCGATACCAGTATTGGATCGTTTCATCCCTATTTTGTATGAATAAGTTTTAATATTGAGACGTTCTGGGCCCTTAAATTGTTTATAACATAAACAAATATTGCTAATCCTGAACTGATACCTGGTCCTGACTCGGCATTAATTCATTTACCACATGATTTACCATCTCAGATCACTTGTGGTCTAAAGAGTAAGCCTTTCATGTAGGGCTGCATGATTTCAGGGGGGAAAATTTAATTGAGATTTTTCTGACATTTTTATTGTATTAGATCTGTAATACAGTAATTACAGTGTGCACTCTGAATAGAATCCTACTTTTTAAACAGCTCCAGAGAAATATAAACTGAATGTCTGTAAACGTCTAAACTACAGGGACAATATTTAGTTTGTAATATTATGTAAATAATTGCAGCCTTTGCGATTTTGATAATTGCACCAACTCAATTTGTAATTTTCAGTTTGATTGTGATATATATATATATTGTGCAAACCTACTATCATTTAGTTACCACTAATATAACTATAATAATGGTGTGGAATGATTGGGTGTGGCTCTGGGATTGAAATCGCATGACCTCAAACATGTGGTGAAAGGAAATACTTCATTGACTCATTGTGTTGTTTAGTTCTCTGCTATCATCAGCATTTCATTCAAAGTGAGATTACTATTATCTTTATTTGCTTATTTTAATTGGGAAAGTGCATATGACCTATGTGTCTGTGGCTTCAACGTTAATGTGCCATCATTGGAGCAACAGCTAAATTGAATCTGTTGTATTCGTATCTTGATCTGGATATCATATCAGAAATGTATCAGTTTTAATTGTCGACTCCTACAGAGACAAAGAAAATGTCTCCAGTTGGTTTTGTGGCTTGTTAGTCAGGACAAGAGCCAGCGAGTCTCTAACAATAGTCCCCTTTATGATAACAGAGCTGCCACTGACTTTCGCCTGTTTAATGCCTGGAAAAAAGTATCCCCAGGCTTCTCCATACAGCTGCAGGGCCGGTACTGTCCAGGCGTGTGGCGGGTGTGTCCTTGAGATGAGAAACTATTAAAAACTGCAGCGATATTTAAATGTCCTGGTGGATGTTTTTAGGGGCGGGATTAGTGGGTGGGACATTGTAATTAAAAGCTGGGCTGTCGTACTCAGGCCCCACTTCTCACTCAGCGCTCGGTCTGCTCCTTGTTGCTCCCTGGATCCTACTTGCCCTGCCCCCTTTCTGACAGTTATTCATGCACTGAGTCAAAGAGGGTGGAGACTTGCAGCAGTGTACCACTCATTGCACTCTCGTCAGTTTACTTTTCCTCTTTCTCTCCCTTTCTCTCTTTTCCTGGCTGCCCCGCTGTGCTGATGCTGCTCTAGTCTGCCTGCTCTGCCGCCTGCTGACCGCCTGCCAGCCCTTCTCTTCCGTACTGCCACTACAGAGAACTTCACAACCACACCTGGCCTGAGATTAAGTGAGAAATTCATCTGAGCCTGGTAAGTTGCTCAATACCTGAACCAGCACAAGTCGAGTGAGTGACTTTGGCTCATGTGTCAAAGGGTTCACTTTTTAACACTTTTTAACACTTGGACTTGGTGTTGGATTTAAATTTTGTATAAAACAAAGCTCTTTCCTCCTTTAGGAAACTTCAAACGGTGGGATTGGGGACTAATATTGTCTTGTTTTTCCTTTTTAACTAACAATTTTTGTGTTAACTTTTTTATTTTCCATGTATGATTCACTGGCCTGCCCGCGTCTGGAAAGCCCCCTCCCTTTTTACAGTACCGTGTCATAGTTAAAGTGACCAAGCCACTTTGTCAGCATTTCCAGAGCACAGAGGATTGCACAGGGTAGTTAACAGTAAAATGGTCTTTGTTTTGTGAACTTATCTTACAGTAATGGGGAAGTTTCTGACTTCTGACCCCTTTACACAACAGCAACTGGTCAGCTGATTTAAAACGACTGATGCACATTAGCCTTTGATTGAAAACAGAAATGTTTGTTCACTGATATTCTGGGCAGCTGTGTCCACAGCTACAGTTGCTGTTGTTGAAATGGCTAATGGCTTATTGTTGCTAACCACCTTCTAGTGACTGAACTATTGATGATCTTTGTTTCTGCATTAAGTCTAGTCATGATGTTTATATTAGGCCGTTATTGACCTAAAATGAGGTTGGTCACAATATTATGTAATATTCTATTTAAGAAAAATGGATGCTCTTTCATCATACGTGTGACATTTGTTCTCAAGTGACCTTACATACCTCCAGTAGGAATGGTGTAATGCAGTTAACTTCACTGTAGTTGATGTCAAACACTAGTTTCCATTGACCTAGCCGGGGGACTACCTGGCTTCTTTAATTGTTCAGCATTTTTCCTCAGAACAAGATACCTTGATGTTTGCACTCAGCACAGAAATGATGGTGCATTTGTTGAACCAAAACCTACAACATCGGTTCAATAACAACCACAGGTTTTTAAGTAAGAGTTTTCTGAAATGTCATCTATTTGTTACAGCAAGAGAAATTGTTCTTTTTAATCCCAATTTACAACATGGACAAGTCTCAGTGGCAGTCTGACAAAGTTAATCATCACACGAAAAAGGACAAAGATTGGAGCAGAGATGTTGGGAATGACTACAAAAAAGGAATGTTTCTGCTGCTGTGTATTAAACGATTTTTTTGTCTGGATGGAAATCCCAACATGCATTTGTCAATGTCACCACTGCTTCTATGAGCCACTCCATATGCAAAATGAATTGTGAATATTGTACTGTGGTTTTGCTCAGGTGTTGGCTCAAGGTGGGCTCCTAATGCAAGGAAAACACTAAGCTAGTGTTATTGATTGTGCACTAAACAATAGTTCTCAGTGCACCAGAGGACACGCCCTGCATGTCCTTGGCTTTTTACGTTTACACATGATATGGTTGAGCCTTTGTCAACAGAACTAATGGTGTGTTTATACAGTGCAATACTTTGAATTTGTTACATAAAAATATATATATTTTGAATATTCGTGTGTTAATAATTGTTTTTTCGCAGATTGTGTCCACATTGTTTTGTGATGGGTTTGTGTAGAGAATGTGATAGGGTATTGTCCTGACCTCTAGCTCCCACACAAAGTGCAGCTTTACAAGAAGAATGCCCTCCCCTTTCCATGTGGCCCCTCCCTTCTGATATCAGGCCATGTCTGATGAGTGGCTGCGGAGTTGGCAAAGTATCCTGGGATTTTATGGGAGTGTTTGTTTGGTGAGGGATGAGCCCAGCTGTAATCTCATTCCAGTCCTACTGACTTCTAAATTTTCAGATGCCACCGCTTCCTCCTTGAACAACAGAGTAATTGTTGTGAATTCAACACATATTTGACATTTGATCATATCTGTGTGTAACCCTTTCTTGGTGGAAGTGAATGAATTGCAGTTTCATCAGGAGTAAGGAGTCCTGAAGGCTTTGAGGTTAAAATTAAAAGTGACAGTTGTGTCTTTGTTTGTTTCTTGCAGATATTTGGGCTCTCGTAATCAAGTGACAAACATGCTTCAGGGTATCCAGGACTTGGGCTCACAAGCCATGGATCTCTACAACCATCTTGTAGCTGGAGTCGGCAAGTGCTTTACCAAGCCTAAATAATAAAAATAAATAGAATTTGATATATTAAGAATTTTATTTTTATTCTCCCCAGATCCACGGATTAAATCACATCTTCTCATGCAGAGTCCAGTTCCCATGACGATAATTTTGCTGTGCTACCTGTTCTTTGTACTGTACCTGGGACCTCGCATTATGGCAAACCGGAAGCCTTTTCAACTCAAAGAAGCCATGATAGTCTATAACTTCATACTTGTGGGCCTCTCAATATATATTGTGTATGAGGTAAGGATCTGATTAAATTGGATAAATTATTGTGACATACACTTAAGTAACTGCTCTTGACTTCATAGTTCATGATGTCTGGTTGGGCTACAACTTATACATGGAGATGTGATGCAATTGATACCTCCAACAGCCCTCAAGCACTAAGGGTAAGACTTTATTGGTTTCTTAAAAATGTGCATATTTTGTGGTTTTAACTTTAATTTCCGTAATTCTAAAATACACTTGCAGATGGTCGATGTAGCATGGCTTTTCTGGTTTTCCAAGATTATTGAGCTCATTGACACTGTAAGTTCATAAATATTTAATATCATTAATGATGACATTTTATTAACTATTGCATTTTAATCTTGTTCAGATCTTCTTTGTGCTGAGGAAAAAGCAGGGACAGATTACTTTCCTCCACATATTCCACCACTCTTTCATGCCCTGGACCTGGTGGTGGGGTGTGGGTTATGCTCCTGGTAAGTACTCATTAACCTCCTCAGGGTGACCAATTAAATTAATGATTACCAGTGAAAAATGTTGTATATCTCTTTGCTTGCCTCTTGAACAAATAACTATTTTGTTATAAATGGAAATTTGCCATTGCTGGCTTAAAATGTTTGATATTTTTTAGAATCATTTCTATTTCCATTGTAAGTGAACAAAATTCACAAACTAGGAACTTTCTTTGTGGTTATGGTTAAAACAAAGAATAATAATATAAAGTAAAAATAAGGGTTAAACTTTGATATACAAATACAAACTGGGCAGAACAACAGTGCAATAACCCGGTGTGTTTTGTTAAACTAGGGGGAATGGGATCTTTCCATGCCATGGTCAACTCTTGCGTGCACATTATCATGTATTTCTACTATGGGCTGGCTGCTGCTGGACCTCGCTTCCAGAAGTTTCTATGGTGGAAGAAGTACATGACTGCTATTCAGCTGGTATGTATCGGTGTTTAGTTCAACCCGTAATGTCATGAGGCTCAGCAGTAACTGTAGGTGTTTTGTATTTGTGCCACAGACTCAGTTTGTGCTGGTCTCACTCCACGCCACACAGTGGTACTTCATGGACAGCTGTAACTACCAGTTCCCCATCATTATCCACCTCATCTGGATGTATGGCACCTTCTTCTTTGTGCTTTTCTCCAACTTCTGGATCCAGGCTTATGTAAAGGGTAAGCGCCTGCCCAAACAAGCCATTATGGCACAGAATGGCACATCACATCACGCCAACGGCAGACACCACGAAAACGGCACAAAACACTATGGAAACGGTACCAGCAATGGCAACGTTTTGATCCATGAAAATGGCACCAGCAACGGCTCTGCTCATTATGAGAATGGCTCTGCTCCCATGGGCAAAATGAAGAAGGCATAGGATCACTGGACAGAAACTTCCAAAACAAATGACTACAAGAACCTGACAAAAAAAAGGATCCCAAAGAATATTTTGGCAATGTTTCTGTTAATTTTAAATGTTAAAACGTGGGGAAATGATGTGGTCGATGACTTCCACAGTTGGGGTCCCACATGTGGTTGGGCTGTGTTTTAGTCAGAGAAACCACACAAGGAACACGATAAATGAAGAGAAGATGTTTTTATTTAATATTTTCTTCACTGATGTTGAAACAGCCCTTAGTTCAGTCCTACACTGGTGGTCTTATACTTTCACTACTTATCCCCTCATGTCTTCCTGACCCCCTGTGGACAGATGACTGTACAGTTTATATAAAACTTGAAAATACCTTTTTTGTAAATACTTTTAAGCAAGCAAAAAGACTAATCGTGTTGGTATGCTTTTCTGAATGTTGTATATTTAATTAAAATGGCAATAAATTCAATTTTTCATAATTCATTTATATTTGATTAATATTATTTCACTCATGCTGGAGATATCTGCCATCATGTCCAAGAAAAACATTGTGCTTTGTTGCGAATAGTATTTGCAAGCTATGTCAAGCATGTAGGAAGAGTAGGAGAGAAACAAGAGGCCCATTCTCCTTTGTGTAAAACAGTGAGAGGCTGAGGGAATGTGTGACAGCGGATCTACACCCTCTCGTCACCAGTCATTACGTCCAAGGTCAAGGAGGACAGTCAAATGTGTATGATCTCTTAATCAAAAACCCTTGGATTATACTGTTGATACCTGCAAGGATGTACTAGGCACATTCAACTTTAAACAAATGCTGCATAGCCATTATTATGTAACACTTTATGTAACTCCTGTACTTATGCCTAACATTGTAAAAGTCAATGCCCATAGATGAGAGAAATGCATTTAATTGAGTTACTTTATCATTAGTTTTTAATTTCAAGCTGAGAATGCATCGCAGAAGCAGTCAGTAAAATACATCCAGTAAGAAAACATTCATAAGCATTCAGTCAGTGTGCGTTAAATTGGCTACAAATCTGCATACAGTACTTCAAAGTCATTCACTTTTCTCCTTGCATGTAGTTTGAGGTGTTTCCTCGTTAAAGGTATTACACATTGTGTTATCAATGATCAGCTACGTATGAGGTCGTCTACAGTGCAGTGCCCTGATCTAAAGGCCTGTTTAGTGTCATGCATACCCTGATTGTCAAAGGGCAGAGTGGTCTCAGAAAACCACAGTGTTGTAATGTGGATGAAAAGGGTCAAACCAACAAATGTGGTCCAATCTGCCATTTAAATGCGCTGCTTTTATTGCCCTGAAACCATATGGCAGCTCAAATGTTGTGGTTAGGAAGACAATGCAACTCTTAAGTGACATTTTCTAGTATGTAAAAAATAAGCTCCATCACTATAGACTCGTCGCTTCTTTTACGCCCCCTGCTGTGTATAACAGGAATAAGCACACTATCCAGTGCATTGAGGTACTGAGCAGGGAGTGGCTGTCCATTGCTCCCAGCCACAAATCCCACCTGAAATGACAAAACATACCACTAATTATTTTGAATGCAGTCACAGCTTGCAAATGCTCATAACTATAAACCACATGGCTGTATTGCTGGGTTTCATATTACATCATTCCATTGGTCAATAGTGTTTAATACTTAAACCAGTGAAGATTTTAAGCTACTAAATATGAAACTTTGCATTCACATTTTGCTATTGCATCTCTATGGATGCTTGGCACATTTGAGCAGTAACAAAGTTTTTGACATTCAAATACAAGCTCTATGGCCTATTGAGAAATCTAGCTCTTGGTAGTGTAATTACAATCTACAATTTGAAAACAACCAATACAGATTTGTATTTGTATTTTATGTAAACATTTAAACATTGTATGTGTAGAACCTCTTGAGGGTCAAAGGTCACACGTAGCCCTAGTTTGGCCATGCCGTCTTCCTTGAGCAGTTTCAGGTGTGGACACAGTGCCAAACAAAATGCTCTGGCTATTCGCTCTGTTAGCCGGTTTTGTTCCGCAGTTTCTGGCATGTCTCCTTTACCATGATCTCCCCTTTGTAAAAAGAAAACCTAAAATTTCACACAAAAATTAAAAGTGTACTTATGATGTTTTTATTATTTTAATTTTTAGCATCGCTCTTACTTCTGTCCACCGGATAATTTTTCCATTCTCTTTGTACTCAGACTTCTGAAACAACTTCTTACTACTAATGGACTCCATAGATTTCCCATCAATTGGACTTATAATGCTGTAGGGAAATTGGTTTTGTGGCATATTAGAAGAATAGACAGAAGGTGACACTTTAGAAAGTTTAAAGTCTACAGACTAATCCGTTAATAACACAACCTTTAATTCCTTATGCTTACACTCACCCCTTATTCACCCTGCACTTTTCCTCCACCCACTGTACACAAACAAGCTCCTGGCTCTCTGACTGGTCGAGCTTTCCACAGGTGACAATGTAGTCTTTCATCTCCCGTAGCGACCGCCTCAGTTCTGCCATAGTCTCCACGGTGATCTGCACCATGAGGCCATCTGGGGCAGAGGGGAGGACAGCAAAATAGAAACGGGACACAAGTACAGGGCAAACAGACAAACGTTGAGGTAGACGAGCCTGGACAGACAGTCGGTTAAATGTACAAACACACATGGAAATGAACCCTCAATCAATCAAGCAGCAATGGAATTATACAAAAATATGCAGTATTTGTTGGCCTTTGGTTAAGACAACATGAACCATATTTGTGTATCTGTATGCAAAACATCCTACCTTCTACAATACTGGACTTGGCGAGGTATCCTGCAGAGGCTTTAAGGGCACTGCTGAAGATGAAGAAGCATGATCCAGTGACTGTAAAGAAGTAGAACACATGTTATGTAATGGTAATAATTTTGCTATCATGATTTTAATTACTATATGTAAGTATCCGTGAGTCCAGTGTGAATTTAAATTTTTTAAAATATCATTGGTATGAGGGGTTGTTGAAAGTAACAAGACAAATATACAGCAGTAAACTACATGTACCGAATGTTTCATTATCTAATGGACAATACAATATGTTTCTTTAAATGCAAAAGGAATGCTACAGGACTAAGAAGTCTACTTTCTTGATCTCTTTTAGTAAAATTAACTTGAGTACTTTAATGTTTGTTGAAATAGAAGCATTAATTATGTTTATATTGGTTATTATGATACAGTCTGTGTAGGACTTTGTAATAGTTTTCTCTTTAAACCATTTCTTACTTTTAAGTTTTAATAATTTTCTTTGTTGTACTTTAGTAGGTCATAGGTCAATAGTTGGCCTACTTGCAGCATTACATATATTGTACATATATTGCATTCCACCCATGTAACGTGTGTATACATAAAGATGTATACTCCACCACTTATGACCAATACCATTTTAAGAAGATTACATACTGCCATCTAGTGGCGAATATGGTAACTCTAATATTTTATCACAACTGAATCTCTATTGCCCTTTGATTTCCATGACTTCAGCGTTTTATTTCTGCCTCACCTGCATGATCATCACTAAATAAAACCTCTCTATATCATTGTGAAACACAGTGTCCCAGCAGCCTACCTTTGCGAGGTTGATTGTGAATACTAATTGCCTGGGTTTGGTACTGGCCATCGTCCCCTTGCACACAGATGAGGTGAGAATCTGCACCCTCGTTGAAACACGCCCCGATGGCCAGTACATGTTCGTTAGACTTACTTAGAGCCCTCATCATCTGGAAAAAAAGTATCATTATTAGTGAGAAATGTACATAAAACCATTTAGAATCCATAGCAGAACACCTCATTGTAGCCGGTGGTGGGTATCTTAATGCATGTCCTCTGAGCTTTGAGATCCACAGTGAGGCCCGGTACCGTTGGAAGGCTGTAACGATAATTTCTAAAGTCCTAAACAAAGACAAAAGAGTAACTACACAGTAGCTTTGAGAGTTTAAACCAAACCACTTATTTTCAAAGTCCTGTATTTTTTTCATATAACTCAGTAACTAAGTTAAACAGTAAAACGCTATCAACAGAGCTTAGATATTAAAATGCAAGACATAAGATTCTAGAGAATAAAAGGAGCAAAAGTCTACATTGTTCTCATTGTTAATTAGGACAGTGTTCAATCATACACTTATCTAAAAAAGTTTGGATTGTGAATTGAAGCAATGAGACTTTTCCTTTTCATTTGCTCTCAAATCAATTTCAGTTATGAGAAGGAAGGGACGAATTATTATAAATCTTCAAGTTCAAAATATAATGGAAGATATTTAGTGTTTGTAGTGTATTTGTAGACATTACAGATATCTGGGTGTATATTTTCTATATATGAATGACAGCTATTGCAAATTGTTAAATAAGCTAAAATGTCATACTTACAACTAACAGTCTCATTATAGTGCGACCAATCTCCCCAAACAAAGGTTTCCTAAATCGTACACTGTACAAAGGACATGGGTAAACTGGGAAATAAAACAAAACTAATTATTACAATGCCAGAGTCAAGAATCAATACACAAATCCATTAGCCATTTCTTACATCTGCACTCTGCCCCTAAACGCAGCATGAGGCGCAGGGGGAACGCTTTGGCCCAGGCCACCTCCGCGCGGTGGACCAACAGGCCGAAGAGGTAAGGCTGGTTGGGCAGAGGTAGTCCCTGGAGCGACTGGTGAGTGGCACGGACGTAGAGGAGGCCTGCATGGTCTGCACTGCCCAGAAATGTGCTCCCAAACAGAGACAGGGACAAGTGCTTCACCACCTTTCCTATGGACACACAAAGCAAACAGCCAGTCAGACACATTCAAATGAGAACTATAAAGGTGTATGGCAGACGTTCACAACCTTTGTTACTTCAGACTCTAATTATTGCACTGGTTTAGAAACACTGGTGTACAGTTTAATTTTTCATAGTTTAAAAAGCAGATACGCAAGGTTGATAGGCAAATACTTGGATGTCATATATCCTTTTGCTCGACTGCCCTTTTGGCCTTGACTTGAAAAAGCCAATTGACTTAAAATCAATACTTCATGAATCAATTCATGTCCTCATCTTCTTAAATCATTGACATACACTTCATGCTATATGGCAGTGAACATATATAAATATGTATGTATCTAGCTGATAAATACTGTCCTCTAACCTGTGAGACTGTCCCGGTACAGCTGGATAAAGTGACTGAAGATATCTTTGGGGAAAGTCTTCTCTTCAGGGGAACACTGCAGCAGCACCACCACCTCGTCCTGCCCCACGGCATGCAGGCCCTTTGTGGTCACGCACCAGCACCTCCGGTTCACATCTGGACAAGGTCATCCAGACAAAATGGATGCGTATAGGTTTGAATCATAGACATATAATTAGTGAATGTTTAAAATCATTAGATGGTTTGAGAGATTATTTTGACTGCTCATAAAGCGACTTACAATTGACCAGTTTGACCATAGCCAGAAGATTAGCATTGAGCACAAA